>NC_134856.1:129667488-129987488 GCF_049852395.1 Peromyscus maniculatus bairdii
CCCCTGCACTGCTGACATGTCACATTTGATGTGAAGGACTTGAACACATTTAGGGGGGAAAGTTAAAATAAGAAAGAGTTACTTTTGGGCAGCAAGTCGTCACAGATCTTCAACTTTAAAGGCTAGTGAGAGTTCCAGATCAGTTACAGAAACCTGGAGGCAGGAACTGAATCAGAGGCTATGGAGGAACACCACCTGCTTTTCATAGCTTTGTTAGCCTGCCTTCTTACACCATCCAGGACCTCCTGCCTAGGGGTGGCACCGCCCACAGTGGGCTGGGCCCTCCCCCATCAATCATTGATGGAGAAAATGCCCCCATAGACATACTTACAGGCCAATCTAGTGGAGGCTATTTCTCAATTGGGGTTTCTTCTTCCCAGATGAATGTAACCTGTGTCAAGTTGACAATAAACTAACCAGTGTTTGCACTCCTTCTAACCTGATGTGGTATCTATATAAGCAATTCTCTTTGTTCAGTGCATCTACATGCAGAATTCATGGGGTTTTATTTTCTTTTAAGCAGAGAATTGGAAAGTATTTCTGGTTTGATTTTTCACATTCTCTAGAATATTTGGAAAGACAATGAGAGCACAGAGAATATTCCCAAACAGGAAAATGTCTTGCTTAGTAAAATTAGTATCTGCATTTATGTTTCGTGGGGAGGGGAAGGTACATGATTTGTGATGAAAAAAATATGTTGAGATACCTTAATTGGAACCATAAGTTGAGAAAAATTCTCCATGTAGTTTTGTTGTTAGCACAAGGAAAAGCCACATTCTTTCAGATTCCCTTTCATTCAGATATCATTCATCTCTCTATTGCTGTCCACGGATTCCAGGGGCCAGATTTGGCTAGCTCTGTCACAGGCTTGTTCAGACAGATTCACAGAAGCAAAATATCTGAGAATAGCTAAGTCCTGGGTAAATGTCACCACGTACCACACTGACATATTGTCTCCGATGGCTCCTTATAGTACTATGTGTCCCATCTGTCGAGAGACCTGCTGATATTAGCATTCCATTTTGTCCTCGACAACTCTCTACTCTTTTGAAACATTGAAATTGCATTGGCATTTGGTAAAGGAGGCAAGAAGCAAAACTATTTTCGTCATGTTTGAAATAGGTTTGCATTTGTGACCATTCTGTCCATTTCATCATTTCATTCTTCCTAACTGGGGTTACAAAAAAAAGAAAATAGTAGAAACTTTTCTGTACTGCAGAGAGACCCTTTGAATAGCAAAGTTTTAATAGAAAAATAAATAATCGTCTTAGAATGGTCTATTACTAAAAAGTAGCTTTGAGGGAAAGTAAACATATAAGAGAAAAGAATAAAAACAATTATTTAAAGCAACACCCATATCTATTTGAAAAATGGAAACCAGAAAGTACAAAAATATTCACACCAATTTGACCATGTGTTTATCCTTTATGTGGAATATATTTAACTGTGTAAGATATACGGGGTCTCAGCAGCCTGATCAATTCAAGAGGTGATTCAACAACTCAAAACATTCAGCCCCCAACAAACAAATGAAAACTAAACAGCAAAACATGCCATTTTCATGTTCACAAAACCTTTCAAAAAGATTCTTAGCTAGGAGTAGTTAAGAGCACTGTCTGCTCTTACAGAGGACCCAGGTTCAATTCCCAGCACACTTATGGCAGCTCAGAGCTGCCTGTAACTCCAGCTCCAGAGGATTCAACACCCTCACGCAGACAAGCGTGCAGGCAAAGCACAAATGCACATAAAGTAAAAATAAATGAGTCATAAAAAAATTAAAATTTTTTATCTAATTTATTATTGCCGTATAGTGTGTGTGTGTGCGTGTGTGCGTGTGTGCGTGTGTGTGTGTGTGTGTGTGTGTGTGTGTGTGTGTGTGTGTGTGCAGGTGCATACATGCCACAGTATGCTATGCATACGGAAGTCAGAGGACTTCTCTCCTTCCACTCCCCGTCCAGGGATGGAGTTCAGGTCATCAACCTCGTGCAGCAAGCATGCTCACCTGATGAGCCGTCTTCCAGCCCCACAAAACTTTGTAAATAGTAACTTTGAATGTTAGCGCGACTTTCCCACTCATCATCGATGACATGTAAACTGACACTATTCTATAGAAAAGCTGTCTGTTTCAATATTCTCAAAAATAGTCAAATTCATCTAATGTGGAATTCCCTTTACAGAAGATATTTGGAAATTAATCATGTTACATGGGTAAATCTCAAATTTAAATGACATGACTCTCAATGGTAAAACATTGAAATGAGACCCACTCATTCGCACACTCAGGAATCCCATAAAAACACTAAACTGAAAGCCATAATATATATACACAAAGGGGAGAGAGAAAGAGAGAGAGAGAGAGAGAGAGAGAGAGAGAGAGAGAGAGAGAGAGAGAGAGAATAAAATAAGAATTTAAAAATTTTAAAGGAAAATCCCTAACATGACATATTATGAGACAAAGAACGTCAACAGAGACCTTTGAGTTTATTTTCTGTTATGGGCCAAGAGTTTCGAATAACCTAAGAAAATGTACATGGATCACAGTTAGAAAAAGAAAAACAGATTATGTTTTCTCACTGAGTGGCTCTGGTTTGAGGAGCTGGCTGATTTTAAAAGACTCATACATCATTTATTGCGGGGTGGGGGTACCTGCCTAGATGCACATGTGGATGTCAGAGGACAGTTTGAAGGAGTTGCCTGTCTCCTCCTGCGGTATGGAACTCATGGACCACATCCAGGTCACAAGGCTTAGCAACAAGCGCCCTGACCCACTGAGCCCCCTCACCAGGCAGGAAGAGCCACTCTCTAAGGAAATTCCCTGCTTTTATTATATGTACAAATATGATATGAAAATACTGTTTATATTATCTATACCTTCAATATACTTATACTTTTGTGGTATTTTTCTACAAATATTCATTTCATTGTCAACAAAAATTTTGAGAGTAGTAAAATGGTGGATAAAAATCTTATTTCACATTTTATATTGTAGTTTTTTTAAAATGTGGGTTGCTTTGGGAACCAGGCAAAAAACTGTATTTTTAAAATATTTGAAAATCTCAAGGTTTTTCCTTTTTCCTTTTTCCTTTTTTTTTTTTGATCTTCTATGATAAATGAGATATTTAATCCATAGAGGACAATTATTTGTATTTAACATACATTAGTCCCTGTGCTTAGCCAATGGAAACACCTCCCTTAATCTTTGCAATGACCCTGGAAGGACAGACACTAATTCCATTTGGAGGCATGAAGGTCCCAAAGCTCAAAGGAAGTGTCAGCATCCTGCCTCAGACGGCAGACAGCAAAGAGCCAGCCTTGGCCTTTGAATCCCGTGTTATTTCTATGCTATTCCCCATGATAGACATGTCTGAAATGGTCTTCCTTCCAGGCTACATCATTTATTAAGAATAAAAAAAAATAAATGATGAATTTAATTATTTAAGATGAGATTACAGCCCATGATTAATTCGAACTGGTGCATTTCCTCTATTCCTTTGTTCAGCGAGAGATTTAAAGAGCAGGAAAAGAATTCCAGAAGTGTCTTTTCTGAAACCACCCAGAACTGTTGGAACTTTCCAACCGAGAGCAAAACAACTAGCAGCCCATGGGGCAGTCATCAGTTATCAGCCACATTTTCTTTCCCATGTGGAGTCTGGTCACGGTGCCACCAGATGAAGAAAGAGTATGTGGGTCCTGCTTCAGGTGGTCTGTGCTTAGTCCCAAAGGCGGGGCAAGTGACGATGTCCCTGTTCTTAAACTTCTCTCCTACCAGCTCATCACAATTGCCGCCTGACACTGTCTCCTTTTTTCTTGTTTTCATTTCTGCTTTACCCACTTTATATCTAAACCACAAGAAGTCATTTTAATTGCCTTCCTTGTTTTTTAGGGCAAAGCCACACAGGTAGTTAAAATTACTCGGTGGCTGGTAGTATAGTTGAGGTTGGTTGAATGGTATAGGTTACGTTTGAAGCCAGAAAGAATGTCATCAGCCATACTTTAAAGGAGGGAAAGTGGAAGCGTGGCTCACAGATGCATACCCAGAGCTCGGGAGACTCGAGCAGGGGATTGCTACAAGCTTGGTGCCGACCTGGACTATACACGGTGAGTTCCAGGCCAGTCTGAGCTGCAGAGTGAAACTCAGAAAATAAATAAACAACGAGGGCATGAGAGGGGCACAGCGCATGCACGTGGAAGAAAGTTATCAACTGACCTTCGGTCGTCTTGCTCCATGCATAAGCAAGTTTTCTGAACACAGGAATTAATACAACCTGCAAAGTCTATTTTAATCTCCGTGGGGGAGGAGGTGGGCTTTTAATGGTATTTTCCTCTTTCATCCTTGCTTTACACTCGACTACAAATTATGCTGGTCTGCTCCGCTCCTGCACTCAGCTAGCGTGTTGCTATGTCTCGGCTCACCATGTGGGTTCTGGCATCAAAGCCTTGGGCCAATTTTCTTTCATTTGTATTTGCTGTCAGAACAATGTCTTTATTCTGCAATGCCCTTCTCAAATCACCTCTCAGGTGATTTGATAGAAGCAGCATGCCACAGAAATAATTTAAAAAAAAAAAAAAAAAAAAAAACCTTTGTCAAAAAATCCATGTTATTTCTTTTGTGTTTCACCCTGTGAATACTGAATGCACAACGCACTTAGTTCAACAGCATCCTGAGTTCCATTTGTGAGATGAAAGTACCTTTCATTTTCAATTTCCCCAAGACAGCTCATCTGTTTTCCTTCCGGGGAAGGGATTCTTACCGGGGGCGGGGGTGCTCTTCAAATGACTGCTCAGCAATAAACATTTTTACAGTATCATTTGTTTTAGACTGCCAGATGACCTAGACTGATTCCGTTTTGTGGGAAATTCTCACAAAGTCAAGTGTATTTAGGGAGCGGACAAGGCTGTAGAATCCCATCATATCAAGTGAGCAAGGAAAGGGATGAGGGCTATGTGAACTCAGAACCCTATCATCCTGCCTGAGCAACGCAGTGCAGGTGTGGGTCGCAGCAGAACACTCCTTTCTTCTGCTGTAGGAAGCAGAAGGGAGGGGGAGCAAGAGATTGAAGGGGAGGATACATGAAGCTGGCAGGTGGTGGGCAGGGATCAATCCAATTTGTCACATCCTGGGTTGTAAAGGATCCATCTTGCGGTGACATTGATGACATCCATCTCTCAGTGACACTGATGACTAAGGACACTCAGCCTGGTTCACACCAAGGCAAAGGGCAGTGGTAAACTCAGAAGCGAGCAGAGAATCCACCCTGGAGAGTGCAGGTGGATGGAAAAAAAGACAGCATGGAGGTCAGATCCGCCAGGCTCTTTGTAAAGGTGTGGCAGCTGCCACCCACCCTCACCACTTCAATATGACCTGACAGCAGCTGTCCCCAAGCAGACTAACCTTTTAATGGCTGGCCCCTGCAGACCATCGGTCAACTGGATGCCAGAAAGAGCAAGCTGGTGTCCAAGTCAGCACTGGACTGAAGAAAAGCCTATCTGCTTAGACTCACAGGTCCGTGCTCTGCCCAATTCTGTAAATCCCATTAATCTAAACTTCCTCACAACAACCATATCTGTTGCCCCATTTCTCCCCATCATAGAGGTGGGGTAACCTCAAACCTTTGGCCTCCTCTATCCACTACCAGAGAACTAATAAGTGACAGTCCCACAGCCCCCCGTGTCTTTCACAGCACTTATCCTGATTAACATATATGTAGTATTAAGTAGAATGTTGTATATTTAATATATATTTTAACAACTTAAATAATACATGACATATTATATACAAAATAATACATATTCACTTGTGTGCTTATTTATGTCTTTCCTCCTAAAAAGGGAGCCCCACAAAGCCTTCACCATTACATTCCACTGCCACACACGGTGCCTGGCACCAGTGGAAACTGGAATTCTACATGAAAAAAGGGATTGAATGCTTGGATGGATGAATGCTTAAATTAAAAGAATATGTAGAAATTTCTAGAGTATGTGGAATGTCTAGAAAGGGGGCCATTAAATGGGAAGATGAACTCTTAGGAAATGAGGTGTGAAGGAATGCATGTGGCGTGGAGGCAGAAGGGGACAGCATTTTGAAGGGACGCCAGCAAGGGGGCAGCAGGGACGGAGGAGGGGCATGGGGAAGGGGAGCAGACTAGGACAATGGACAATGCATATATGCCAATGGCAGAATTAACATCAAAAGTAAATAATAAAAATGAAAGAGCATGTGTCCAAGACATGGAAAATAGAGCTTCCTTCTTCTATCTGGTCAGGGTCAGGTCAGAAAATAAATGTATTTCATCATGGTGCACCTACCCCGAGTTTTTCTTATTTTTTAATGTCTCTGATGTGGGACTTGTGATTTATAGTCTCAAAATTATGATCATAGAGTTGTTTGGGTTGCCCCCCCCTTTTCTTAGTGTCTAGAGTGTAGCCTGAATCATTAATATTATGAAGATAATGATCATGAGTGATAGTCACTATAAAGGCAGACAGAACACCTACCACAGGTAAAGCTCAGGCATTGGGGCCCCTTCACAATGGGACTTAGCGGCCTCTCCTTCAGAATCACCTTGTTAAAACACACACTTTTTAGAGGCTGGCCCTAGAGATTCTGACCCAGTGAGTCTGAGCACAGCCTGGGACTTTGCACATGGTGAGTTTCTAGTGTTTGTACAGTGAGTGGTCCTCCACCTTCACTTCCATGAGTGGAAACTGGAAGCTGCTAGATAGATCTGACAAAGGCCATTCATTACTGTTCCTAGACAAAAAACACATTTAGTAACTACCAGGCACCTGCCCTGACCATGATACAGGGAGAAAAATCCAACTGTATTTCAGATCATATGATGTTTTCTGGCCAGAATCCATTAGGAACTATCAAAGCTGATCCAATATAACAAATCTAAGCAGTAACATCAGGGTAGAATTGAAGATGGACTTAGCAGTTCCCAGGTGAATGAGAGTTGGGGAGGACAAGATGAGCATGTGCAGGTACGTAGGTAAGTATCACCTATAGTCCATTCTAGAATCAGAGTCAATCAATCACTATGATGAAAATATTAACAGCATGTATAAAAAGCCTTTTTTTAAGCGATTATTCACCTAATATCTAACAATTTCCTACATTAAAAAATGAGACCAACCCTTGTGGCAGGGGACTCTGATATAGCCTCTATGGCCCCAGTGATCCTCACCTCCTGGCATCTATGCCTGTGTGGAACCTGTCCCCAGAGTGGAAGACAGTCCTAGTGACCTACTGCTCAGAAACATAAAGAGCCAATGGGATGGGATGTTACTCCTAAGATCGAGACACCTGCTTTCACTGTGATCCTCTGCCCTTTTAGACACCTGCTTTCAGCACACCAGCATCCATATTGTAAGCAGTCCTAGGGAGAGCCGCATGTGCTGGACTCTGGGAGCTGACAGTGCATAGCCTATTCCATCCTTCAGTGCCTACAGGGGTGAAGCATCCAGCTCTCAAGGCTTTATAGAGAACTTGACCACAATACCAGAGAACATGAGCCAGATTTTAGCAAATGTGTACCCAGATCTGCTTTTTGACAGAGTCACCCTGCGGTACAGGCTAGCCTGGAGTTTACTGTGTAGCTCAGACAAACACTTGAACTCACAATCCTGCCTCCAACAGCCCAAGTATTGGGCTTACAAAAGGCTACCTCCATGTTATGCTTGGGTTATTTGTTACACAGGACACTGTTACTTGGGAAAGTCATTTGATTCCAATCAGAATTTACTAAGACTCAAAGTTCAGAATGTATTGAGTCCATTTCTTTCAAACATAAGCAAGGGCACTGAATTAAATCTACAGACCAGGTGTCCTAGAATGGACCTGTGATCCTAGCACTCAGCAGGCAGAAGCAGAAGGCTCACAAGTACCAGGCAAGCCTAGGCTACCCAATGATCTGAAGGCCTGCCTGGGGTACAGAGTGAGTTCAAAGCCAGCCTGAGCTGTGCACAACCCTCTAACTGAGCCCCAATCCCAGATCCACTGGGTTCTACCCATGTCCTGGAGCAGCCACATGAGCCTCTCTGCATATTGGATTCTTTATGGACACAATGAGATGTTTGAGTAGGGGAACTCTATACCTTTTCTCAGCCCAAAACTTCCATGTTTTGTAAGAGGAAAATGAGAGGGTAGTAAGAAAGATAATGAGGGGATGTGTCCCAGCTCAGGGCTTTGCCCACCATTCCCATGGTATCCTGATGCCAGGCTGTTGCTTCCCTTACCACCAGCTCTAGGAGGAGCATAGGCCTCCATCACTCTGTCTTTCAATGTCCCCTTGATGAATGAAGAAGATGGACCCTGGGATGCCCTTCCCAAATCCAGCCATGTACAGCTGGGGGTGCATAAATGCCAGGTGACACTTAGTAGGCTCATTTTTATGTACTGGTCTCATTCACTAATGTACTAAGTTACAAGAAACCATCTTGTTTCTCTGTCTCATCCCTTTTAGTTGGGACCTACTGATAGGAAGTGGAGCAGAAGCTTCTCTGATTTAAAAAAAAAAATGTGCTGTTTTGAAAGAACTGCTCATTGAAAGAACTTGCCACCGCATGAGACTTAACAGTGACTTAGGGGGCCTGTGCCTGCCTCTCTCATAAACCATCTTTTTAACCTGCACCAGAAGAAAGTGGGCAGGTCAGCGTGGGTCCCGTTATGAAGCCATGAGTTGTAGATGTATGAGATAGCAGCCCCACCTAGAACACCGCCACTCAGAAATGATGCTGGACACAAATATACTATTCTGATCTAAGCTCACAAGACTTTCTTGGTGGACAGATAAACTTATGGAAATTTTAATATAGCCGTTTTCCAGAAAGCTACAGCACAGAGCTCAATTTACTCTTTGGTAAGAATTAACCATAATTATCCTATGTCCGTTTCCACTGTTCATTTTTTTCTTATTGGCCTTGTGAAGATTAAAAACTTAGTGAGGCTCTGAAGAGAAACTCAAACACAGACAGTCTGCCCAAGACTGGAGCATAATAATTACTGCCAGCAAAATAAAAAAGAACACTGTAACACCATCACAAATAAGCAATAAATTTATCTACTCACGGATGCAACCATGCATGTTAAATACTTGTTTTCCCCCAGGCAGGATAAAGATGGATAAATAAATAAAAATTACCAATGCTATGTCCAAAGCAAGAATGAAAAATCTATTTTTCATGGGATGACATTGTAAATTAAAATAAACAGCGAGGATTTAAGAACAAATGAGAGAACAGATAAAATGCTCCACAAACAGAAAAACGAGCAAGTGGAAAAGTCTTTGAAAAACCAGGAAAGATCGTTTACCTAAGCTAAAATCAGTGAGATCACAGGAAATGCAATCATGCCTCCACCCAGAAATGCCCTCACTATATACCCAGGGAGGCTCTTTTTTACTCTCCTAACCCCAAAATGCAAAAGCCAAGACAGCCTAGCAATGTCATAGATAGGTTACTTCCAATATTTAGAATTTAAAAGGAATCTCCTTCTCAAACATTACATGCTACTTGTTCTCTCCAGTCACTGGTGGGGACCCACAAATGAAGAACGTTACTTTTTTGGAAACTAACTTTTTTGTGTATGTATGTTGTATGTGTGTGCATATGTATGTGGAACACCCATGTACACATGCATGTAGAAGTCAGGGATTGGCACTGTCTTCAATTGCTCCCCACCACACTTTTTAAGATAAGGTCACTTGTAGTTCACCAATTGGCCAAGATGGCTGGCCAGTGAGGCTCAGGGATTCACCTGTCTCCATCCACCTCACCCCTGGAGCTCTGAATGCATGCCAGTATGCCCAGCTTACCCATCACCACCACCACCCCATGGGAGCCATGGATCCAAACTCAGGTTCTCATACTTGAAAGGCATGTACTTTACCAACTGAGTTATCTCCCCAGCCTATGGTCACTTTTTTAAACAATGTAGTTTAATATTTCATGGCATGTGCATATTCCAGGACATTTTTAACAACTTAGCATGGGGACAGATTTATAATGAGCATGTGTAACTGAAATTCAAATATAGCTGGACAGTCTGGCTTTTTATTTGTAATCTAGCAACCTTACCTATGGTGAGTAATCTTTATCTTCAACTTTACTGGATTTAGAATCACCTAGAAGACTGAAGCACACCTCTGTATTTGCCTGTTGGTGAGGGCATTCCAAAGATTAACTGGGGGAGGCAGGAAGATCCACCCTGGATGTACCTGAATGTAAGCAGCACCATCCCATGGGCTGGGAGCTCACTCAGGAGTACTTACTGACCCACTGACATGTGAGCAAGCGGTCTCAAACTCCTGCTGCCAGGGACAGAGGTTGGTCCTGCTGCATTCTTCCCCACTGTGTTGGACTAGACTGGACTGTAGTTGTTTGGTTTTGCTCTTTTGGGTACCTGCCACCCAGCTCCTAAATAAATCACACATGGAGACTTATTCTTAATTATGAATGCCTGGCCTTAGCTTGGCTTGTTTCTTACAAATTTTCCTTAACTTTAAGTTATCCCATCTACCTTTTGCCTCTGCTTTTTCCCATTCTCTTACTTCTGTAAATCTTACTCTTACTCAATGGCTTACTATGTAACTGGGTGGCTGGCCCCTGGGTCTTCCTCCTTCCCTGGCTTCTTTTCCTCCCAGATTTCTCCTTCTATATCTTCTCTCTGTATGCCAGCCCCATCTATCCTCTCTCCTGCCTCACTATTGGCCAATCAGTTCTTTATTAGACCATCAAGTGCTTTAGAAAGGCAAAGTAACACAGCTTCACAGAGTTAAACAAATGCAACATAAACAAAAATAACACACCTTAAAATATTCCACAACACTGTACCCTAGAACTGTGAGCTGAAGATAAGTCTTTCCTTTCTTGCCTGCTTCTTCTCTGTATTTGGTCACAAAACAACAGAAATATCTAATACAATACCCTGAGAAGCAATAGAGGAGTTAGCCAACTTGCTGGGTCACAGCTGAGTTTGGAATTCAAATCTTAAAACATTTACTTGGAAGCATCTTCCACAGAAGAATAAGTCAGGATTATTTATTTGCAACTAAGTCCTTCTGAGAAGCCAGTCATGAAGTGTGGAAGTGGGGGAGGAGGGAAGAGGGGGTAGAGAAGGAAATATACCGTCCCAAGTGGCCAGAAAAGGGTTTGCAAAGCAAATGCAATTATTCAAAATCACTTTCAATTTAATTGTCTGGGCTGGGGAGATAACTCAGTTGGTTAAGTGCCTGCCATTGTGGAGACAGGTGAGTCCCTGGGGCTCACTGGCCTGCTGGCTTAACCTATTCAGTGAGCTTGAGTCCAAAGAGAGACCCTGTCTCAACAAACAAGGTAGATGGTTCCTGAGAAATGACACCTGAAGTTGACCTAAGGCCTCCAAATACATGCACACATATGTGTACATACACTCACACAAACATGCATCACTAACACACTCATACACACACAAAAAAATATATATGGTTTCTCAGCCTTTAGGCTAAGATCAAATATAAAAATTAAATAAAATGAATTTTCTGAAAGTTTCTCCAAAATTCAATGACCTGGTTCCATATTATATTCTCTTTGCCAAACTCTCATCTCTCACCTTAATTTGAACTCCTGAGAGAGTCAGAAGTCTCCAGAACCCAAAAGTTATGCTATGAGAGGTGTTAATATACAGTGGGGGTTCAGCACCTCGGACAGTGGCAGCTGCTGTTGTAGGAACACACACACACACACACACACACACACACACACACACACACACACACACGTGCTCACAACTCTAAACATACAGGCTTTGCAAGCTTACTTCTCCCTATGCAGCCAGCTGCATGTTCTCTCAGGTTTCTGGCCAGTATAAAGGTTAGCAGACCACTGGGAAAAATGAGTTTCCAAACAGATGTTGAAATCAATGGCCAAGGTACCCACATCACAACTAGAGGCATTTCTTTGGGTCCTTTCCTCTCTCCAGGTCGTCTTTTTTCTTTAATTAATTTTTTTCATGTCTACTAAAGAATTCTTTATAGATTTTTGCGTTCATTATGCAGTCCTAATGATGGACCTCTTGGTTGAAATAGTATTGTGCTATTTCAATATATGAGTATTCAAGATGTCACAATTATACAAAGGGATAGCGTGTAAGAGTTGCCAGGGGCTAAAGATGAGAAAGAGGCTGAGCTGCAAAGTGTCAAAGGGCAAGATGGAAGCATTCTGTCCCCGATTATAGTGATGGATGCTTAACATTGTATGTTCTTCATAACTCATAGTGCCGTACATTATTTAGTGTGAATTGTGCTGTAAGTGCTGTGTAGCTCTTTCCTCTGATTTTGAAACAGCACCCCCACGACCCATGGAAAGAGAGGAGGTTCATAAGACTCCAGAAATAAAGGAAGCACGAGGCCATGCAAGTAAATAACTTACAAAACCTAAGAAGCTCCTGAAACTTACCAGACTCACAGGTCTCTCCCCAAGAAGATATAAGCAGGAGCAGCTGCTGGGAAGAGGAGACTGGGCAACTGGGAGAGCAGTCTGCAAGTCATGCAGGAAGCTCCAAGGTTGCAGTTTCATGAAGCATCATCCATGCTGGAGTGAGCCTCAAGTTGTCCTTGAGTCAAAAACTCACTCGCTCATTAAGCTATACCTGGGTGGAATCGTCTTTTCTGGTCTGCCATTGTGCCTGATGTGAGGTAAATAGATAATGGTTCACGTTTCCCCAGAAAAAGTCACACAACAATAAATCACATGAGATTCAATAAATCCTATGGGAAAAAAACAAAAAGACACCACAGGAAAAAAAAACACTGACGACCACCTCTGCAGGATGGGTTGTGTCGGGTCCTACCCTCGTTCAACATTCCTTCAAGACAGTGGCTGAACTGTATTTACTTGGAAAGTTTAATTTAAAGAGGCATTTACAAACTGTAGATAACCCATGTTTTGGTGGTGAGGACAAATGGCTGGACTTCTGTGTGTGACCCCAGAAGGCAGAACTTGGACCAGTGAGTGGAAGTAAGGAGATAAACATTTGTGTCTGGGGGAAAGCACTGAAGGGCAGCTGGGTAGCATCCTTCCAAAGCTGTATAAAGAGGTGTGGGTTTAGGTGAATGTTGGTCTAGACACCAGCTGACATACTTTTACAAGTCTGGAGCTCTATTTTAAACTTACCTGACATCACACGTACTCATCACACTTCGTTCTGAGCATGCCCTTACAATGTGTTACTTTTCATCAGTTTGCTGTTAAACAATTGTGCTGACTCTCCCCTTAGAAGACAAAAACAACATTCTAAATGTGTTCTCCATGGTTTCAGTAATTATTGCTTTTATCTAAGAATGACAACATTTATGCTAACGTCCTTGATACTGACAACCTAAGAAGGACTTGTTTGTTTCTATCATATTTCCTGGGGAAATACTTCCCAGATAATCTCTGAGATTGTTCAAAATAATAGCAACCTTTTGCCCAAATCAAGAAACTCTCATTTTAAAGAACATAGAACCATTTGGAACCTTAAAAATGGAAAACCACTATAATTTTCATGTTCTTTCACAGTTTTTCTTCTGTGTAAAATGTAATCACTAACCTATTTATTGGAGTCCAAAAGCAAATAAGGAAAAAACACAAAAAAAGTTTACCATGTCTCCTGTGCATATGGGTTCTTTTGATGCAGTCATTTGATTGGAATAAGATTATTTGCATTAAAAATGCTAAGCTGTTGCCATGTTGATATTTTTATCAAATAATTAACTAAGATAATTCTTTTTTTTAATTTGGGCATCCATTTAAATAAGTCAATGACAACATCTTTAATAATAAAAGTATTATTATAATCAGAACTTTAGATTTCCACTCTACTACTTTCCAGAAAAGTCACTGCAAGAATATTTAAAAGGCATCTCTTCTCTAATGAAATCATATTGTGTCTCTTAACCTTTGTTTCTGCAATCATATAAACTAATCTCATGAAAACTGACTAACGCACCCTGTCCCTTTGCTGTTCTATATGTCAGTATTACATAAGAAATAAAATACGGGTTTCTCCCCTAACTATATATTGCATACATCATGCGCAAGATAATATCTGACCCAAATTTTAACAAAAATTGTTCTGCCTCTCTTAAAGTGGTTTAAAAGCATCTTAAGGGTTCCTGTCAGAACTGACTATCTGGCAGAAGAAATGATATTGAGAATTCCAGCCTGGGGCTAGAGAGATGGCTGTAGATAAAGAACTTGCTGTGTAAGCGTAAGCACTTCAGTCTGATCCCAGCCCCCATGGAAAAGCCAAGCCATGCACACTGATGAATGCCTGTCACCCCAATGCTGGGGACGCCCTACGGTCTCACTGACCAGCCAGTCTAACTGCAACAGTAACCTCTAGGTTCAGCAAGAGACTCTGCTTCAAAAAATAAAGAGTGATGGAGGAAGACACACAAAGTTGATCGAACATCACACTTTGAACATGACCCGTGACCTCACAACTTCTCCAGCCAAAGACCGTTTCGTTCCTTTCTTAACTGGGAGAAGCTGAGTCAAATGGGTCCGTTGCCCCTTATAGCTCTGCGACCACTCTTTGCTGGGCGTGGCCTCTATGCACAAGACCTCCCGGTCCCTATGTGAATGACATATTCGTGGTCACAAGAAGAAAGCACAGCGGGGAAAAAATCCCTAAAGCATCCGGGTTCTAAACCTTGCTTTTCTCTCTTTGGCCAGATACAGAAAAATGATATACTATACCAGTGTCCTTAGAAACCCTAGAGCTCAGAAAATTGGACCAGAACAAGGGACCTGTTGGCTGCCTTTAGAGATGACAGGAACGCTTCACCATTTTGGTAGCCTATCAGCCTCACCTCACACCCCCACCATGCAGCATTCTCTACATTTGTTCCAGGAGTACATTTTTCACTGATACGTGTTAGGGCTCGTGGAAGAGCTGCAGGGCAGAAACAGCTGAAGCTATGCTAGTCCCTTCCTCCTACCACACACTCATGCAGGAGCAGGAACAGAACTCCAGCTCTTTACCATAATCTCCCCTTTCCAGAGTGTGGGCTCCAAACCTGAACTTCGGCTCCCCAAAGGGCATTCCTGATGCTTTGGTGTTGAAGTACACTGCCGTATATTAAAGTGAGAAAGAGAAAAGAAAAAAAAAAAAAAAGGCCAGTCCATCTACCAGATTCTAGAAATGGAAAAAGAATACACAAAGAACATCTGTTTATTTGTTAGAGAAAATGAAAGACTATTCTGGAAGTATTCAAGGGTCTTACAAGCCTGATGTGCTCAAAAGAAGTATGTGGGTGATATTTTATTTGTTCACCCCAGTAAAACTTTTCTGAGGATCAGGGAACAGAACCAGCCACCAAATTAGACATAGAGGTCAGGTGTAGTGGCACATACCTTTAATCCTATCACTCAGGAGGCAGAGATCTGTCTGGATCTCTGTGAGTTCAAGGCCACACTGAGAACAAAGTCAGGCACGGTGGCACATGCAATTAATCCCAGCACTTGAGAGCTCATGCCTTTGTTTGGGAAGAACACACACCTTTAATTCCAGGAAATAATATGGCAGGACACAGAAAGGTATATAAGGCGTGAGGAAACAGGAACTCATTCTCTAGAGGCTGAGGAGTTGGCGAGGTGAGATTTGCTGTGGCTTGCTGTTTCTCTGATCTTTCAGCATTCACCCCAATATCTGGCTTTGGGTTTTTTATTATAAGACCATTTAGCAATTCGTCTTACAGAAGTATATATTATTCCTCCTTGGTGTTGGGGACCTGGGGGGTGAGAACATATTTTAGGGGATAAAATAGAAAACTGCAGTTAAAAATTTCCTGTGGCCACAACACCAGCTTTAGGGTCATGCTTTACAAGTTATAGTCTGTGCTTAGCTTTTTTGCAACTATTTCCTGCCCTCTTTCTACATAATAAGCCACCACTACTCTCAACTACAAAGAAAATGAATGAAAATTAAAATAGTAATACAAAAAACTCCCTCAGCTAATGACTCCCTCAGGGTATTGATTGGATATGGGAAAAGACAGACCTCTGAGCCAGACAGACAGGAGGTGTTTCCTTCCATGAAGCAGGTAGGGGGAGAACATCCTTTAGTTTAACCAGTGTCCAAAACCTAGACCCCTCCATTATCCACAGCCTCATTCACCAGGCTCTGGATGACTTCCTTCCTTCATTACTTCCTCTCTTCCTCCCTCCCTCCCTCCCTCTCTTTCTTCCTTCCCTCCCTCCTTCCATGATGACAGGCAGCCTCTGCCCACTCAGCTTGGCAGGGCACGTGGAAGCCATTGCCTGAGGGGCAGGATGATGAATTCAGAAACCCAGGATCAGCAAGAGATTAGGCTCTCAGCCCAGGGAGTGCTTCCCTGCTGAAGAGAAGATAAGCAGGAATGGAGAATGAGAACACCAGTCACAGCAGATGGTTCCTGAGATTTGGGGGACAAGGACTGAAGAGGAAGGTGATGGGAGATGGAGGTGAGGAAGAGCCTGGAGGAAAACTAGTGGGGAGATAAAAAGATCCTGAAGACAAGGTCTAGGCTAAGCCTCTGCCCTTGACTCACTGCCTGGATGACCTTTAGAGGCTGCTGTGGACAAGAACACAGCAGTCCCTGTAGGGGAAGACTGGCTGGCAGGTCCAGGGGACACAGTTTCATGCACAGAAGCCAGGATCACTTTCTAGTCCCCAGTCCAGCCATCTCATTTCCAGGTTCACAGTTTCTATCCCCAAGTCAGCCAGCAGTGAGCAGTAACCCCACCCCCACTCCCACCCCACCACCACCACCACCACCCCACAACCCCCACCCTACACCTGGGCATTCCACAATGACTTGTTGAAATAAATGAAACAATACCTCTTTTTAACTCATACCTAGCAAAATACCTTGGGAAGCAGTGGTAGGAGAGCTGAAGGACCAATTAAAGTCAAACTAAGCTCTATCACCAATGTTTGGGAGACTTTTCCTTTCAGAAAAAACATCAACTACCATCTTAGGTGGAAGCCCGGATGGGCAAACTAGACAAAAGAAAAGCTGCCCTGGCGGAAGCAAAGGTGGTCATGCCACCACGCCTGCAAATCTCTTCTCCAGTTGTCCTCTGGGCTCTCACCTACTCCTTAAAGGCCCAGTACAGCACCACTGGAAACTCTCGTGCTAGGGATGCAGATCAAATGGCAAGACGTGATGCTTTGAACAAGGTTGACTGAAGAAGAAACCAGAGTCACACAGAATACCCAATCAGACAAAGGCAAGAGCTCAACAATCCTTTCAATGGCAAAAGTTTTGCATTAGATTTGCAAAAGATTCTTTAATGGCATTTTTTATGGCAAAAGATTCTTCTCCACGGAGGAATCACAATTAGCTGGTAAGCCCATTTAAAAAGATGCTCTCTGCAGCAGTTAAACTTAGAGAAATACAAATCAAAACTACAGGATACTACCCCCACACCACTTAGAAGGCTAATGTTGAAAACACAAAATGGAAAATTACAGGGATTGGAAGGGACATACAGAAATTGAAACCTTTATGAATGTTTCATAGGAATTAAAAATGGTATGACCACTATGAAAACCAGTATGACAGCTCCTCTGAAAATTACAGATTTGGTCCACTTGTAGAATTATAGGCAGGTACCTGAGGACATGTTTGTATAATATACCCAAGATCACAGCAGCGTTGTTGACAGTAGCCAAAAGATAGAAACAAACCGAGGGTCCATCACCTGATGAATGGCTAAACAAAATGCCATCTACTTAGAGTAAGATGACCATCACTCATCCTGTGAAAGAGAGGATTACTGTGTGTACTAGAGCATGGGTGAACCTTAGGGACATTGTGCCCAGTGAGATAAGCCAATCACAAAAGAACAATTTTGCCTACATTAGGTTCCTTGGATTCAGATTTGTGAAGAGAAGGGGGAGAACAGTGGCTTCCAAGGACTGGGGTGGGAGATTGAGGTGTTTCTCTTGTAAATGGGGACAGAGCTTCAGTTTAGCAAGAAGAGGGAATCTGGAAATGGATGCTCGCTGTCACTGCACATTAAGTGAATACACTTGATGCCACTGATCTATACCCTTGTAAATGGGTGGAATGTGCTTTTCAGATGTGCATTTTTTTCATGTAATAACAAACACTTTCAAAGGGAGAAGAGAGGAGAAAAACTGTCTGTATAATATGGACCTGGACCTGGTTCTGGGAGGTTATTTTTCTTGGTTACATCTCCATGGTGGTTAATCTTGATTGCCAACTTGATGGGACTTGGAGTCACCATGGAAACAAGTCAAGGCATATATGTGAGGAATTTTCCAGACTTGGTTAATCATGATGTTAATACCCATCCCAAGCATCCCAATAGGCAGGAGTCATGGACTGAATAAAAGGAGAAATGGAGCTGAGCACCAGCACCCATGCCTCTTGGCTTCCTGACTGTGTGACCACCTGCCCCCTGCCCCGGCCCTGTACTGTGATGGGCTGTACCTGTGGCCAAAACAAACCTTTCCTCCCTTAGCTGCTTTAGTCAAGTATTTTGTCTCAGCAATAAGTCCGGTAATTCCGTCCCTCGCCAGAGAGAACAAGCTAGAAATCCCTTCACTGGTCCTCACTCCTCCATCACACGCTGCTTCAAACTCTGTCTGGGATAACTGAATTTGAATCCATCGTGTGAGTTGGAATCGATGGTTGCCACTAATTGCCCTTACAGGTACAGAATCTGTATCCCTTACCTCCTCTCTTAGACTCATTCCAGCCATTATCCTTCCTGCCTTAGCAAGCCCCATTAAGTGTGGGAGGCCGGGCAGGTGGAAAGGGTTTGAGCCTAAGTGAGGCCTGTGCTCCTCTGTCAAGAAGTCTGGGTGTAATCTCCTCTGAAAAATATTGATTGGCCCTTCCTGTTCACTTAGCTAACCAGAAAGCTAAATATGGAGACTCCAGCTATGCTGGCAATACACTTTATATTAGCATTATGCTAATTAGCTGAAAAGCCACACATTGATTTTCTTTGAGCGGTTCCAAGGATCAAATATCAATGAATGGACCTGGCTAGGCCTAATTTACTAATGGATTTTTAACTTACATGATGGTGGGGCGGGGGAGCTGCCAGGGAAAAGCAATTTTCCATTTGCCAGAAGAAATGAAGAATTTTTATTTTCCTAATGATTTGGAAATTTTCCATATTTCAAGAAAATGTATGTTTCTATCAAACCTTATGTGTTTCCTTTAATTACCACACGAAAGGTCTAATGGAAAAATCTCCATCTTTAAAGTGTGACTTTAAGTCATTAATACGGAATAATCAGGAACTGCATACCAAAGAGATCACAATTTGTTGAAATCACACATTAAAATTAAGATCTATTCTCTCAAGGTTCAAAACAACGCAGCATATCAAAAACTGTTCCTATGCTTACAAAATGTGCATGTACTTCAAAGAATGAGAAAGACTATTCCTTACGACAACCTCCTTTAGCATTGTGCTATGTGCTGAGTTCCTGAAATAAATGGCGCATCTTACTCCTGGGGCTCCGGGCTAATAGAAGCAGCTGCTGTAAATTCACTCAATAATAGTGGGGGGAAGGCTGGCTCTCTGAACTTCCTCCTAAAAATATTTTCATACTCCAGCCATCACTGTAGCTGCTGTCGGGCTGGTTTCCGAGCAGGTTCGCTGAGGACGCATCGTCAAGCTGCAGAGGGTAAAAATACAAGCTACACAGCGAGAGTCTCTGTCGACATTGCCCACATATCTTTTGTATCATGCCCTGAACACCTTCCCTAGCTCAGAAGGACACTGGTGATCCCTCATTAGCTTAAAATACCCTCTCAACATGCTTCCTAGGGCTCCAACAGGATCATCCTGGTACTTCGTCAGGCCAATCCCCGTTGAGGGCAAGTTCTGTCCCTGCCTGTGTCAGGGACTACCATGATTCACCAAAATTTGTTTCCTCATTTTCCCCGTCCATTTTCCTGCCTTCTTCACTGTTGCATGACCAGGTGAATGACTTCTAGCCAATAGGGTGTGGGAGACATCAAGGTCCACTCGCTTCCTAATGTGCCCTAGACAGCCACAGAAGCCACCTAATGAAGATGCCAGAGGCTTTATCAGCTGAGCCCCTGAGTGACGACATGGAGCAAGGCTTTTCCTACTCCTTACTACCCCACCACCGTACTCAAGGCCACCATCATCATCCACCAACTGAACTTGACATAAAGTATAATCTATTGTATTAAAGCCACCAAAATTGAGGCATTTCTTGTCTACAGCCAGAGGCATATTTCCTGGGGGTGGGGGGAGAGAGGAGCTCTGGTTTGAAAGTGAAATGTTCCCCATAGGAGGACCACGTGTTTGAAGAAGGTGTAAGTGGCCGGTGCGCTGTTTTGAGAGGCTGTGAGACCTTTGGGTAGAAAGCAGAGCTCTTCTGAAAGAAGTGGGTCACTGGCACAAGCCTTGAGGTGATCTGTAATTTCCCTTCCTGTATGGTGTCTGCTTCCTTGTCTCTGGTGAAATCTGCCGCCGCCACAGGCAGAGCCGCAGCTGCCATGCCTCCCCCGCTGTGCTGGACCGTGTCACCTCAGGTCGCAAGCCGGGTCTAACCCGTCTTCCCCAACTGCTGCTTGGCTGGCGGCTGGTCACCGCAATGAGGAAGCAAAGGACACAGAAGCCAAGTTGGAGTTTCTCCACTGTCAGGGCCCCCTCCCGGGCACATGGGAAAGCCCTGGCAAGGAGTCCACATAACTGCATGCTTTTATTAAAATTTGAACTACCTGTGGCTAAGACCTCTGCTCTTTCCTCTTTGATTCCGCCTCACCACCATGGCATTGCACTGGTGAGGGGTATTTGGGGAAGAACCTAACTAAGGCAAGGTTGCTCTAGCTGTAATGGTTCAAAATATTTTCCTTTGACAGTGAGATCATTTGTTTCTGTCTTAGTCAGGGTTAGTATTGCTGTGATGAAACACCATGACCAAAACTACATGGGGAAGAAAGCGTTTATTTGGCTCAATCTTCCATATAACAGCTCATCACAAAAGTCAGGACAGGAACTCAAGCAGGGCAGGAACCTGGAGCTGATGCAGAGACCATGGAGGGGTGCTGTTTACTGGCTTGCTCCACATGGCTTGCTCAGCCTGCTTTCTTATAGAACCCAGGACCACCAGCCCAAGGATGGTACCACCCACTGTGGGCTGGGCCCTCCCCATCGATCACTAATTAAGAAGTGCTCTACAGGCTTGTCTGTTTACAGCCTGATCTTATGGAGGTATTTTCTCAACTGTGGTTCCCTCCTCTCTGATGACTCTGGTTAACATAAAACTAGCCACTACATTATCCATACCAGAGCAGAAATGGAACCCAGGAATTTCCCTGAGCTTTGGGCCCGCTCTCCTGAGTTGCTGACAGGAGGAGGAAGACTGGGGCTCTGACATGCACAGACCCTGTGGAGCCTAGAGCCCCAGGCTTGAATGCACAAGGGCCTCTGTGAGAACCTCTTGCAAATGCATAAGCAGACTTGGTTCTCAACAATGCACCATCAAAACAAGAAATTATCTCATGCTGATGTGTGTAATAGAAACATACCTTTCTGTCTACAGGAATCACTCAGATTTTTTCCAAAATCCTGTGGTGTTTTCTGCACTTTAAGGATTCTAAAGACTACACTGTTTATGTTGTTTCCTTTCTTTTGTGCATTTTTGCTATCAATCATTGAAAATTAATTTTGATTTACTATCTGTGAAAGAAGACCAAATTATGCTTCATTTTCTCAATAAGAAAGCAGTATTACAAAATCCCCAGTGAACAAAAAGATGGATCAGAAGATAAGCCAAGGAAAAGAAAAAGAAAAAGCACTAAAAAGAAGAGCCATATAATAAAAATATACACTTTATCTTTGTAGTGTTTGTCATCCTGTTAAGAATGTAATTCGGGGGCTGGAGACATGCTCAGTGGCTGAGAGCACTCGCTGATCTTATAGAGGACCCTAGTTTGGTTCCCAGGACCCACGCTTGTGATGGCTCCCAAGCATGTTTAACTCCAGTCCCAGGGCATCTGGTATGCTCTTCAGACCTGCATGAGCACCAGACACACATGCAGGCAAAGCACACATACACATAAAATAAAAAGAAATTTTTTGCAAAGAATGTCATTCATTTTGACTTATTTTTATCATTCTAAATAGTTCCCTTCTTTTCTTTTCTTTTTTCTTTTCTTTTCTTTTCTTTTCTTTTCTTTTTTGTTTGAGATAGGGTTTTACTGTTTATCTTTGGCTGTCCTGGAACTCACTCATTCTGTAGACCAGGTTGACTCTAACTTACAGAGATCTGCCTGCCTCTGCCACCTAAGTACTGTGATTAAAGGCATGTACTACTAAGCCCTGCTAAAATAATACTTTTCATACTAAATGTTGTATTTGAAATCGTGTAGGCTTTTTCTTCCTTCCTTCCTTCCTTCCTTCCTTCCTTCCTTCCTTCCTTCCTTCCTTCCTTCCTTCCTTCTTTCCTTCCTTCCTTCCTTCCTTTCTGCCTGTCTGTCTTTCCTTCTTTTTTCTTTTAGAATCCTTGTCTTAGCTATTTTTCTGTTGCTGGGATAAAATAAGCTGGCAGCAACTTAGGGAGGAAGGGCCTTTTTTTGTGACTTAGAGTCAAGGGTGGAGAGAGACCATCATGGCAGAGAGGACAGTGGCAGGCAGAGAAGGTACGGTGGCGGAAGTAGGGAACCGGCTGCCCTGTTGATCTGTCCTCGGGAATCAGAGAAGAGGAAGTGAGGTCATGCTATAAAGCCTCAAGGCTCACTAAGGTGGCTGACTTCCTTCGAGGCTACACTTACAAAAGGTTCCACAGCCTCCCTACACAGCACCACCAGCTGAGGGCCCAGTTTCAAACATCTGCACCGCTGGATAATATTTCACATTGCAATCAGAACAATTCCCAGTATTTTATCATGTTTAAGACCCACTAACCCGGCATCTACCTATCATGAGCATGCTGTGCTATAAACATAGATGGTCATGTCTGTGTATTTCCACATTGCCAGAATCCATTGAATAACAACTTTGCTTTCATTAGCTGCAATCGACCAAGCAATACCATTTCCCTGGACAGGTTCTTTTATTGGAATAGTAGTTACCAACATTAATTTGCAGATCACACATTACACTTCACACAGTAATATATGGATTTATTAGCGTATATGTATATGTCTACGTATGTATGTGTCTATGTAGGCTACAGAGTGGCTATAAAAGGGCTAAGAGGCTGCAGAGTTCAGTACTCTTTCCTGGCACAGAAAGAGTCCCTGCATGTGGTTAGATGAGATATTTAGATCCCAGCTGAAGAGCTAATGGAGGCTCCCAGAACTGTGATACAGTTGAGCCAGCCTCAGAGGCAGAGTCAAGTGTAGACAGACAGACAGATGGCAATTCCAAAAGGGCCAATTCAAGCTCTGGAGGCTGCACTGAGCCGGAGCCCAGGCGACAGTCAGGGGTTCTCTCTCAGCCAGGCCTTTGAAGCACACCAGGCAGTGGGTCAGCAGGTGGTGGGTGTCACCACCTCGGTGTTAGGTGTCCTTAGCCTGGGGTCCGCGAGACTGCTGCAGACATTTTCATCTGTGAGCATGTGATCGTGTACTCCCACTTCCAGCCCTGTGTCCCTGTGCTTGGCGTTGGCACACTGCCCTTGTCACTCGCTCATGAGGGCCAGTCATTTCCCTTCCTTGAGTTTGTCAGACAGGTCCAGAGTGAGTCACTGAGCCCCTAAACCCTTTACACTTCTCTCTAGCTGGCCCCAAATCCCAGCAGCTACCCACATCAGCACTGGCTTCACAACTTAAAAAAAAAGTTAGGGGCTGGAGGGATGGCTCGTGGTTAAGAGCACTGGCTGCTCTTCCAAAGGACCAGGGTTCAATTCCCAGCACCCACATGGCAGCTCACAGCTGTCTGTAACTCCAATTCCAGGGGATCTGACACCCACACAGGCATACCTGCAGGCAAAACACCGATGAACATAGATACAAATTTTTTTTTAAAAGTGTTGCTAGAATCTCATTGGATTCTGTGGTCACATAAATAAGGTTCCTTTCCATGATCTTTCCAGTAAGAGAACTGGACTGGGCCATGGACAGGGAACACGACTGTCCCAGGGCCAAACAGCCTACAAGACACAAACGCACTGCAATCCAAGCCACCCTCTCCAGAGTCTGTGCTCTTGCGCTGAGTTCTTCTGTGCCCCAACAGTCCCTTGAGACAGGGAGTGCTGCCTGAGAAAGACTGAGGAGGGTGCAGACTCTCACAGGAGCATGGATGTGGGGCCTTCCAGGAGACCCAGAGCTACATTTATAAACAGGAGGAAAGGGTGGACAGCCTCCACCATAACAAACATGAAATGTGTTGTTTTTTCCTTAACCACATAACTCGCCATTCAGAGGGAAGCAGGCAGACCAGACAGATACATCAAACTGATGTCATTAGGGTAGACCTTAATTCAATATGACCTCCCATCTCTCTCAGAGGGGGGAGCAGAAACGTAGAGGTGGAGGAGCACTTGAGCACACCACAGTGAGAGACATCTGGAGCTCGTCAGGCCTCGTCTTGGAAGGCCATGAGACATCTGCCAATGAGAGCTGCAGAAAGGGAGTGGACCAGGCCAAGAGAGATGAGCGTCTTGTAGTCAGTGAAGCTGGAAGGGTAGAGCCACCTCAGATCCCAGATACAGAGCTTGTGTTAGTTAGGATAACTATTGATGTAATGAACCATCATAATAAAAAAACAACTTGGGGAGGAAAAGGTTTATTTGGGTTTATTTGGCTTACACTTCGATATCACTATTCATCATCAAAAGCAGTGAGGGCAGGAATTCAAGCAGGGGAGGGTCCTGGAGGCAGGAGCTGATGCAGAGGCCATGGAGGAGTGCTACTTACTGGCTCACTCATCATGGCTTGCTCAGTCTGCTTTCTTTTAGAACTCAGGACCACCAGCCCAGGGATGGCACCACCCACAATGTGCTGTGCCCTCCCCCATCAATCACTAATTAAGAAAATGTGCTACAGCCTTGTCTATAGCCTGATATTATGGAGGAATTTTTCTCAATTGCAATACCTCCCTTTCAGACAATTCTAGCTTGGGTCAAGTTGACATAAAACTAGCCAGCACAGAAATGCAGGATTTGGAGTTTGCCCTGCTGGGTTTTGGTCTTGCTTTGGTCCAGTTTTCCCCACTATGACCCCAGAATGGTGATGTACATTCTGTGCTGTTGTATGTTGGAAGTGTTTGGTTGGAACTTCCAGCTCACCCCTGCAGAAGCTGGAAAACCCTATCTTCCCTGCTTCTCCCAACAATGCCCACACTCAAAAACTTTGAACAAAGGAAGGGCACCCAAGTGCCCAGCTTTTGACCATACTTGGGTACAGTCCCAGTTCCTGGCTGGCATGTCATCACCCCTTGCCTAAGGTCTATAAAACCTCCCTGCCTCGGCTCAGGGGTGCAACTTCTCTGGCCTCATTCTCTGAGGTGAGTGAACCCACCCAGGAGTTACTTTGTTCTCAGCAGGCCTGTTGTTAGACTTGTAATTTGGCTTGATCTGGCTTACTGTGTCAGCGGGGAAACTTATTATCGAGGGGGAAATGTATCAGGAAGTATGTAATTTGCTTTTTGTTTTACAGAGGGCTACAGTTAAAAAATTGCCTTGAGTCTCATAAGAGACTTTGTACTTTGTACTTTTAAACAGTGCTAAGACTGTAAAAGACTATAGAAACTTCTAAAGTTGGACTAAATGCATTTTTGCATTATGATGTGGCTAAAAGACTATGGAGATCAGAAAGTGGAATGTAGTGGTTTGAATGAGAATGGCCCCATAGGCTCATATTTTGAATACTTGGTCCCCAGTTGGTGGAACTGTTTGGGAAGGATTGGGAGGTATGGCCTCATTGGAGGAAGTGTGTTCATGAGGACAGGCTTTGAGGTTTCAAAAAACTCATGCTATTCTCAGTGACTCCACTCTCTCTCTCTCTCTCTATATATATATATATATATATATATATATATATATATATATAAAACGGTCAGGACAAATCTCTCTCACCCACCAGTCCCGCAGCCGCTTAGACCCAACCAAGTAAACACACAGAGACTTATATCGCTTACAAACTGTATGACTGTAGCAGGCTTTTTGTTATCTAGTTCTTATATCTTAAATTAACCCATATCTATTAGTCTATAAGTTGCCACGTGGCTTGTGGCTTACCGGTACCTTACATCTCGCTTTCCATGGCAGCGGCTAGCAGTGTCTCTCTGCCTCAGCCTTCCACTTCCCAGAATTCTCCTCTCTGCTTGTCCTACCTATACTTCCTGCCTGGCTACTGGCCAATCAGTGTTTTATTTATTAACCAATCGGAGCAACATATTTAACATACAGAACATCCCACAGCAATCATACATCAAGATGTGAGCTCTCAGCCATTCCTGCCACCATGCCTCTGCTCTTCCACTGTTGACTGTCACCCTCTGAAATGCTAGTCCCCAAATTAAATGCTTCCCTTTATAAATTGCCTTTGTTGTGGTGTTTTACCACAATAGAAAAGTAACTAAGACATCATCAGTGTATTATTAGTTTGTGTGTGTGTGTGTGTGTGTGTGTGTATGTGTGTGTGTGTGTGTGTGTGCATGATGTGTGTATGTGGCACACACAATATGGCATACATGTGAAGGTCAAGGAACAATGTGGAGGGAATTCTCTCTTTCCACCTTTACATGTGTCCCAGGAATGGAGCTCAGGTTCCCAGGCTTATGAGACACGCACATCAATCTACTGGACCAGCTCACTGGCTCTTCCCCTTTTAAAAACCTATTAAGTCACCAGAGAGCCTTCTCAGGGTCTCCTTTTGACCCCTTTTCCTTCTCAGACCCTTGCTTGACTCCAGCATATTTCTTGTTTGAATAGACGGAGAACCATTTCACACACAAAAAGCAATGGTTTGCTTGCTGACAGTATAAGTTAATTCATACTAATGGATCTGTATTTTCTTATACAGAAAATCAGTACATCTTCCAGCCCTGGCAAGAGCAGATAATAGTAACCACTTAATTTCATCTAGAAAATTCTATTAAGGACTTATACCCAAGAGTATAAGCAGAGTCCTTTAAGCAATTTTACCCAAAATTCTGTTTCTGTTTCACGTGTACTTATGTGTTGGTCTGAGGGGGCCTTGGTTCCTGTTAGTTAAGCCCTCTGCTTCCTCATCACTTTAGTCCAAGTAATGGATGTTCTGTCCGTCGTGACCTGTTCTTGCCTCAAGCCTGCGTCTCCTGATGGCTTGGGCATCCCCAGCCTCTCTCCGCAATGTTCCTGAGAAGAGGACAAATATCTGTTCCACCAAACATCAGAGACACATAGTCTCCTTTGCAGGGTCACCTCTAGGTCATTCTCATGAAATCAGGGGTTCTGCTGAAGTGAATGTGACAGCCAGAGAGACTTGGCTGCCTGGGGTCAACTCCCTGGGGTGCCTGCAAGTGTCTCTTCAAGGACAGAGATGGAACCGCAGTAAGGGTCCTGCAGCTGGCTGCTCCCTACTCGACAGCCTGTGGTACCCCCTCTCCACAGACAGTGTCTGAAGGGGTCATAACCCTCCTTTCACCACAGAATACAGACTTTTCCAGTTCCCCGGAGAATGCTGGGGCTGAAGTTCGAGTCTCCTTCAAGTTCATGGCCCTATCTTCTCCCCCTCCAGGCCCTCATGGTCTGAGGGCAGCAGGGCAAGGTCTGACGAGTACATTCGAGTCATGTGACCTTCCGAAGATGCTAATGAGAACAAGAGGGCCCCAGGAAGCATCACACTGCTGACATGACTGTGGATAAGCTGGACCCTATGCAGAGAGACACAGCATATTTATCAGGCAATTTTCCACACATGCTGGGTCTCCTTGAAAATGTAACAAGCACACGGACACCTGGACATCAGGAATCATGTGTTTAATCACACCACGGTTTGTTTCAAGTGTCTTCTGGTCCCTGATCTGTTGCTGCAAGTTGTCTGAATGGATGAAAATCTGGGTTTTCTTCAGAATCCTCTTCTTTGGGAATAAATAGGAACAGAACGAACATCTTTAACTTCTCTTTGTCCTAAAAGCTTCCCCTCTGCTTTGCCTGTTTTCTGCCTCCCTCCCCATCCCCCAGCCCCCACCCTGACCTCTTGCCACTGCGTCACAATCTTTAAAGAGAGACTTTGGAGGAGCCTTGGAAATCAATCCAGCCTCCTCCTTTTACAGGAAACTGATGCCCAAAGAGATAGCATGAGCTGCCTGAGATCACACTTCTGGAGAATGCCCTGTGCACCATCCTACAGAGCACCTCTCCTGAGCACCCTGTCCTACATTCCTTCAGCACCAAAAAGCCCACTGGCCTCAGCCATCACTGGGCGCTGAGGGGTGGGAGAAAGTCATCTAGCTGTATCGTCCATACCAACAAAAACAATTCGTGTTGAGGCTGAAGGCCGGGCTGGGTGGTAAGAGCGCTCACTGTTCCTGTAGAAGATCAGAGTTCTGCTCCCTGTGCCCACACTGGGCAGCTCACAATCACCTGCAACTCTAGCTCCAAGAGCTCCAACAGCCTCTTCTGGTCTCTGTTCTGCCAAACACATGCACATGTTTACACACACACACACACACACACACACACACACACACACACACTCACGAAGCACAAATAAATAAAATCTAAAATAGAAAGAGTACTTTGGAAGATCCCTCTAAGCCTTCCTCTGTACTCTCAGGTTCCTGACCCATGTGAGGCCCAGAAACTTCTGAGGGTGTGGTGTCACAGAGCAGGGAAGGCGATACTTCCTCATGCAGCCCTAGCCTTCCAGTTAGGATGTGAGAAATTGGTGTCTTTTCATACAAGAAACCTAATTTGACGATCTTTTTTAAAGAATTCAGGTGATTTCTATTTTCCATCTTCCCTTCTTAGCAAACAGAATATACTAATGGATGCACATACATTCTTATAGGCAATAAAAGCAAGGCAGAATGGAAAAAAATTAGCACCAGGAGTAAAAAAAAAAAAAAAGTACAAAATTCAATTTCAACTGTTACTGATTTTTGTTTTCAGGGCAGATTTAGGGTACTATGGATTGAGGTACTGTGGACTGAGTTACTGCAGGCTGAGGTATTATGGACTGAGTTACTGTGGACTGAGGTAATGTGGACTGAGTTACCGTGGGCTGAGGCACTGTGAATTGAATACAGGCTTTTTCCCACATTAGGCAAATGATCTACTAGGCATCTACAAAACCAACCTCATTAAGTCACACAGGCTGACACTAAACCAACTCTGTAGCCCAAACTAGATTTGAACCTATGGTCTTCCTGGAATAGATGGGATTACAGGCCTGTGTCACTTCAAATTCTAGTTTTGACACTTGCTAATTATATACTCTTCCCTAAGTTATCATCTCTTCTATGCCTACTAGGTTATTTACAGTGAGTTAGTCGTAGTTGTACCTACTTCCTTAGGCTGTCATGAATACATATGTGAACATAGACATCCCACATCTGTAGGACACATAGATACTATCTGTACATATGTGTATACATGCATATTCACATATACATAGCATCTCTGTATGCATGCATATACACACAAACACATTTGTAAACTCATACATGTGCATACCCACACCATGTATGTACAAACATGCATATAAACAGTATGTTTATATTCACATAAAATGTATGAAGTGGTTACTGCAGTGCCCGAAGCCACTGTTGAGTAATTTAATTACTACTGTCACTACCAAATAAAAATTTAAACTTGTTATTCATGTGCTTCATTGGTTTATTGAAAATACTAACACCCACAGAGAACAAAGAGGTTCCCATGTTCCTTCAAGCCATAGCTCCCAAACTTGCCTATTCAGATTACCCCTACCACTGCCCCATTCAGATTACCCCTACCACTGCCCCATTCAGATTACCCCTACCACTGCCCCATTCAGATTACCCCTACCACTGCCCCATTCAGATTACCCCTACCACTGGCCCATTCAGATTACCCCTACCACTGCCCCATTCAGATTACCCCTACCACTGCCCCATTCAGATTACCCCTACCACTGCCCCATTCAGATTACCCCTACCACTGCCCCATTCAGATTACCCCTACCACTGCCCCATTCAGATTACCCCTACCACTGGCTCATTCAGATTACCCCTACTGTTTCCCCTGTCAGCTTCTGGGCTGCAGATCTTGGCTTCCTTTCCCACTCAGAAGAGCCCATTTTAACAGTGAAGACTGGCTTTCTGGTTGAAATGCTGACATTCTTCCTCCAGCTACCAGTCCTTTTCAGCCTCTGCAGATGCCCCAAAATTCAAACCTGTGAAGGAATCCCTCTCTCACACCCCACTCCCCAAAATGCTAATGTCACTGGACTTCACAGGGTTCCTTCTTCAGGGAATTATAGGGTTTTGCTTACATGGCCACATGGGGGATGGTCTAAAGGATGAGTCTGGAGACTCTTATCTAAACCAGGAGGGTGATCCTGGCTGCCCTTTGGCCACTGACAAAACTGAAGTAACAGAACATGTCCTCTGCTTTAGGGTGCTAAGCAAAAAGTCCAAGGCAACCCAGAAAATCCCAGTTCCTAGACTGCCAAGATATACAGCTTCCTCCAGGGAGCCTAAAAGGACTGCTTCTCTCTGAAGGTTAAGGTAGATCTTTCTGGGTAGCTCACCAAAGACATACCACAACCCTCTGGAATTCTGTGAAACATACCTCAGGGAAATGGGTCATGTTAGGATTCAGCCACATCACTGCCATTCTTGGGTTTCCTGGGAAGATCTTTCCAGTCTGATGCTAAGCCAGTACATAGGCAAAATGTCAGGACATCTTGCTGAAGTATCACAGTAGCCTCTCTGGCACATGTCACAAGTGGCATCTCACTAACACAGCTGAGTCTACAGCACAGATTATGTGTATGTGAAGTACTGCCACCATGGGTACCATCTGAGCATGGTAACATCATCTTGCATGCCCCCCACCTCCCCCACTCCCCCCCCAGCAATTCATTCACTCAGTACGCATGCATTGTTTACTATGTGGTAAGACTTGGGAGCTGAAACAGTGATAAAGATGAACAAAATCCATGAAAGAATTCACAGACTTCCTAGCCTAGATTCAGAAAAGAAACTAACAGATCACTGTACATAGTGGTAAGAGAAAAATCCAGTGGTTATTCTTACAGATAGTCATGGTTATTCTTACAGATAGTCATGATTATTCTTACAGATAGTCTTCTGTGCACATGCAAATGGGAGATGAGAAATAGAACCAGGAGAAATAGAGGCAGCCTAAGGAAAAGCAGGGCTGAGGGACTTCTAAGCAAAGGTTACAGTATAAACCACAGCCAGAGCCGGGCTGTGGTGGCGTATGCCTTTAATCCCAGCACTAGGGAGGCAGAGCTAGGCAGATCCCTGTGAGTTCAAGGTCAGCCTGGTCTACAGAGCAAGATCCAGGACAGGCGCCAAAACTACACTGAGAAACCCTGTCTCGAGAAAAAAAAAAAAAAGGCCAGAGAAAGAAGTGTTTGGCCGGCTTGAGGGGGAAAGTGTGTAGCTGGAACACAGAGAGAGGCGCCGGTGAGCGGTGCCGAGTGGGAGACTGGCAAGGTCTCAGGAGGCCAGGAAAGGAATTGGTCGTTCTAAGTCCACAGCAGAGCTGTGCTTTGAGGAGGGAAAGCTTTAGCTCACCTTTAAACACGGCCAACGTTGAAAGGTGGTCTTGGAGAAGGCTCCTTAAACTTTTTCCACTCCTTGAATCCATTTTGTGTGAGACATTTTTGCACAATCCCTGGTTTGTTGATATAGAAATGGGTGTGCGAATAATTCGCTGGCAATAACCTACTCTAAAGTAATTCCTGTGACTGTGGAAAAGGCCAGTTGGTAAAGTGCTCACACGGTGTAGAAGTGACAGAGATGTGAAAATCCCTGGGGCTTTCTGGCCAGCCAGTCTACAAAACAGCAAGTTCCAAGTTCAGCGAGAGAGCCAGTCTCATAACAGTAAGGTGGAAAGAGACTGAGGAGGACACCAGTGTGGACCTTTGGCCTCCATACGCACTGTCACTCACATATACACACAGTGCCATACACACAACAGAAACACAGCCCCTTGCTATTCACATGATTTAAAGATGGCAGGAAATTTGCACACCAATTAAATTGGTAGGCTTGTTTATTTTCCCACAAAGAATCACAGCTAATATTTGATATTTTGCCCGATATAAGGCATTTCATTGTTTTTCAGAATTGATCGATATTTTAGTTTTATAATTGTCAGTGCTGAGAACATCATTTCACATAAATATGAGGTAAGAAGTGGCAGACGTATGTTTAGGAACTGGGGTGGTTTGAGTAAGAACGGCCCCATAGGCCTGCACTTCAATGCTTAGTCATTGAGTAGCTGAACTGTTTGAAAGGATTAGAAGGACTGAGGAGATAGCATTGCTAAAGAGAGCATGTTACTGAAGTGGACTTTGAGGTTTCAAAAGTCCATACCAGGGCGAGTCTCTCTCTCTCTCTTCTCTTTCTCTCTCTCTCTCTCTCTCTCTCTCTCTCTCTCTCTCTCTCTCTCTCTCTCTCTCTCTGTATCTATCTCTGTCTCTCTCTGTGTGTCTATCTCTGTCTCTCTCTCGCTTCTCTGTCTCTGTCTCTCTCTCTCTGCCCCCTCTCTCTCTTTCTTTCTCTACCTTTTTGCTGCCTACAGATCAGAATGTAGCTCTTAGTTACTGCTCCAGCAGCAGGTCTGGCACCATGTTTCCCACCATGATAATAACAAATTAAGCCTCTGAACTGTAAGCAAGCCCCAGTTAAATTCTTTCTTTTACAAGCATTGCCTTGGTCATGATGTCTCTTCACAGCAATAGAATGGTGCCTCAGATAGAAGTTGGTACCAGGAGTGGGACATTGCTATGACAGATCTGACCATGCTGCTCATTGGAAGAATATGGACTTTGGGACTTTGGACTAGAAAAATGGTTGAACACTTTCAAGGAGGGCTTGCTGGGCCATCCTAGTAGACACATGGAAGACAGTGTAGAGGTAATTTGAACTATTATGGCCTGGCTCAAGAAGTTTCAGGGGGGAAGAATATTAGTAAGTGGCCTGGGGACCATTCTTGTGGGATTTTGGCAAAGAATGTGGCTGCTTTTTGCCCTTGTCAAAAAAAAAAAAAAAAAAATCTGCCTGAAGAGTTTTGGATCAATGTCAATGGCAGAGGAAATTTCAAGACAGCCTAATATCAACTCTGTCATGTGGTTATTAGTGATCACTCTTATGAAGATCTATAATGAAAAGGAGCAAGCTGGACAAAAAGAAATACGAACTGTGCAGTTTGAGGAGAAAAAGGGCACCAGGAAGTATAATGGAACTAAGTCCAGTGCTCAAGGAGATAAAACTTTTAAAGAAAAGCCTGATACTAAATACAATAAAGGGAGTGGTGACCTCAGGGCAAGATCCCACCCAGTTAAGTTTCCAACTTGTGAAAAAGAATTAAAGAAAAGCTTAGGCAGTTAAGGAAACCATAAACAATAGAAATCTAATATATATATATATATATGTGTGTGTGTGTGTGTGTGTGTGTGTGTGTGTGTGTGTGTAATTGAATGGGGGACCAAGTCCCAGCCCCATCAAGGAGCAGAATTTGGCAGCTTTGGCCATGTTGTTCTGGCTTTAGAGTCAAGGATACAAGAAAGGGGTTGTAAATTTTCCTTCCAGGCTAAGGAAAGCCACTAAAGCCAGAGGTGTGGCAGGGCAGTCCTTTCATGGAGTCCCAGAGAGGCCATTGTGTGGAGCTATGATGGAGAAGCTTGAGTTGCCTGGGAGACCCCAAGATGTTGGAGATGCCAGAGCTGTGGGATACCTGCTGAGGAGAGCTATAGACTGAGTGTGGAAGCACCTGAGAGAGAGAGAAGCGTGTGGCAGTCAACAAAGCTAAAAAGGAGTGAGAGGTCTCAAGAACATTTTGACATCACACATAGAGATACAGAATTTGGAGATTTTCCTCCTAGTTTTTAGTTTTCTTTGGTCCAGAATTCCCTTACTGTGCTCCCTTTCCTCCCTTTTGGAACGGTAATATATATTCTGTGCCACTGTATGTTGGCAGTATGTGATCTGCTTTTTGAGTTTGATTTTACAGGGATTACAGTTAAGAGATTGCCAGGGTCTCAGAAGAGACTTTGGACTTGGGATTTTTATACGATGTTGAGACTGTGATAGACTATGGAGAACTGTGAAGTTGGACTGAATGTATTTTGCACTATGATATAGCTACAAGCCTAAGGGAGCCAAGGGGTGGAATGTGGTGGTTTGAATGAGAATGGCCCCCATAGACTAATATATTTGAATGCCTAGTCACCAGGGAGTGGAACTATTTGAAAGGATTAGGAGGTGTAACCTTGTTGGAAAAAGTGTGTCTCTGGGTGTGGGCTTTGGAAGTTTCCAAAGGCCCAGTCTCTCTCTCCTCTCTCCTCCATCCCCCTCTCTGTCTTTTGCCTATGGATCAGGATAGAATCTCTTAGCTACTGCTCCAGCACTGTGCCTGCCTGTGTGCTACCATGCTGCCCACTGTGATGATAATGGACTAAACCTCTGAACAGTAAGCCAGCCCCAATTAAATGTTTTCTTTCATAAGAGTTGCCTTGGTCATGGTGTCTCTTCACAGCAATAGAACAGTGGCTAAGACAGGATCATTTCAGAAATTGTTGGAAATTAATCCTAACCCCAAACCAAAATTCATTAAACAATTTATTAAATGAAATTTAAGACAGTAAACTCAAACAGTTTTTAGAATCAAATATTTTAACATAAAACTCAAAACTATATCAATCTGATACTTTCACGATAAAAAATGGTGGTTGAAAATACTAAAATTCTTTTAAAATTTCTATTATTAAACCATTATGTTTCTGTAAATTTAAAAAAAATCATACACACAATTCACAATATGCAGTAGTCTGGAATCTGAGCAGAGGTGTTTCGGGCAGTGTTTGTTGGTGTAACCACATAAGACACAGTGTATTCTTTATGTGCCCAGAACCAAGGCTACAGTGAAGTCTCACGATACAACACCAGCAAGCACAGCCAGGAACACTCAGATTGGTTTCATGTTGAATTTTGAATTAAGTTATGGTTGTTACACATTCAAAAATCTTTTCCAGTTTTTCACAGCTTCCACAGTTACACAACCCCGTGTTTAAGAAATTGCAGTGGGATTATAGTCAAGTAGTAGAGAGCTTGCCTAGTATGCACGAGGCCCTTGGTTCAGTTCCCAGCACCTCAAGAAGAGGGTGGGAAATCAAACCAAGTCCTAACTCCTAGAACCTGTGACTGTGACCTTACTGAGAAAAGGGTCCTTGCAGATGATGAAACCACATTCAAGATCTCAAGACTAGTTCACTCTAGATCAACCAGTTGTCTCTAAATCCAAACACTATCTTAAAAGAAACAAAAGAGAGGGGCTGAAGAGATGCTCAGTGGCTAAGAGCACTGACTGCTCTTGTAGAGGCCCTGGGTTCAGTTCCCAGCACCTACCATGGAAGCTCACAATCCACCATAACTCCAGGGTCAGGGGATCTGATTCTGTCTTCTGGTTCCTATGGGCCCTGCATGCATGTGGTGCACAGACATGCATGCAGGCAAAACACTCATGTGTCATGCAAAATAATTTTTTAATATGTTAAGAAACAGGAGACAGAGGCAGAGAGAGGAGAGGGAGGCAGGTACACAGCTTAAAGGCAAGGGCCGCCTGAAGCTTGGAGGGCAATGAAAGATTCTTTGGAGATTTTGGAGAGAACGTGGTGAAGCCAGCTCCTTGAATTGCCCTTTCCAGCCTCCACAACCATGAAAGAATTCACTGCTGTTGCTCAAGCTACCCAGTTTATGGTCAATTGTTAAAGCAGCCCTAGGCAAAAAATACTGTCATCTATGGACATCAATGGTTTGCAGGGGGTGGGGACATCTCCAAGAAGTGATGAACCTATTATATGAGTACAAGCAATTCAGAATTCAACCACAGGAGATAATGGGAACTTTTCAAGATTTCACATAGCTGCAAAAGCGAACCTCTACTTTACTCAAACCGAGCTAAAAATCTTTAACTCGTCTTCTACCTTGTGTTAAATTGCTAGATACCTTAGCAAAGAACCCATTTCTTCCCACGACAACTACAAGAAGAGCATGTTGGGAATATGTAAGGCTGTGCGCGTGAGAGTACTTATGTGAATATGCAAGAGGTATGTATGAGTATGTGTGTATGTATGTTTGTATGTCTGTATATGAATGTCTGTGTTTGTTCGTGTATGTGTATGTGTTTGTGTCTGTGTCTGTTTGCATCCGTGTGTCTGTATGTGTGTCAAATATATAAGCTTCCTTTTCTCCACCTTCCATCCGTTGATGGGCACCTCTTGCTATTATGAATGGCGCCACAGTCAACACCGGTGTGCAGGTATCTCTGTGGGACGCAACAACTTTAAAGGAATGCCACCTCTGCTGGTGACTTTTTCCCTGATGCTGTATTTCCCTTTCTTCTCTGCTCCTCTTCACACAATATTCAGTTTATGGCAAAAGTGAAATTGGCAATGGAAACAATCCAAGCAAAGAAGCCTAGCAGACTAGACAGAGCAGAGAGAGAGGCAGGAGGTGAGCGGGAAGGTGTGGGAGGATGCTGAAGGAAGACCGGTCCTGGGCTCCGACGACTTCACCCTGTGTCCTGCCATTCCCAGGCCATCCTGCTGTCTTCACAGAGATGGTTTTGCTTCTCCCGGGAGCTGTTTTGTTTTTGTTTTTGTTTTTGTTTTTTTCCCTGATCTCTGTCTCCAGCCAGGGACTGAATACCACGACATACAAACGAGGCATGCCAGAACTCGAGGGTTCCCCATCCTGGAAACAAATCTAAAGCTGTTGCATCCTGTGCTAAAAGCATAGACCAACAAAATGCTGCCCAGTCTGTGCCTCTCATTCTGTCCAGGCCACTGGATGTGGCTGAAGCCAACTCCAAATTCACTTTTTGTCCAAAGAATCAATACACCTATTGAGAGGGTACCCAGGAATGGTCTCTCCTCTGCTCTTCTCTGGGGCTGCCAGGCAAAAAGCCCAGCGGGCTGTTTTGTTAGCTGAGCTCCAGGCCTGGGAGGATGAGGCCACATGGGGTGCATTCAGCACTCTTGGCTTTGCTTCCTTGTCCCCGGCCACAATAGTGCCCCCTTATTAAGCATCCACCTGTGTGCAGTGTTACATTGAGGACCAAGAGAAGCAGCATAAAGCCAGCAGGAGGGTCAAGGCACAGTGGGACCTCCAAACAGCATCGCCTGCTAATCCTGTGTGGATGAAAGACTGGCCCCGGTACTGCCTTCCCAGGGGCATGCTTTCTGAAGTGGGCTGTTGCTTATAGCTGTAGGTGAGCGGTTTGCGTGGCTAGGCCCCTCAAGGATGCAAAGTTCCGCTTTTGTTAGCACCAACTGGATACTTATTTGCTTGTTTGCCTTGAGAGAAATGCTCCTTTTTGCTGACAGTATCTCCCCTCTGCTCGCTTTTCTCTCTAGCATCACCCCTTATTCATTTTCAGTATTAAGGCCATCTTGATGCAACATGAACATCCGTATTACAAATTTTGATAAGCATACATAAAGCTGTTCCATTTCTGTACAAAAATATACCTATACTATGTATACCTGGCTTTGCTTTAACCTTAGGAGATGGAGCTAATGGTAGGTAATTCGGCCACAGAAGTTCCTCCTTCTCGATGGGGTCCATCAGAAGGTCTATCTTTAGTGAGACTAATTCAGACTTTAAGAGAACACAGGTTGTTGGAAAAAGAGCTAGCCTGCCCATCCCCCACCTACAGTCTCTGGCTTCTTGCTACATGATTGCAATACCAACTGAGCCCAAGACCCTCACTAGAGCCAGGTAGATACCTGAGCCATGGTCATGAGTCTTTAGAGCCCTGAGCCAAATGAACGAAGGAATGCCTTTCGTGAATTTCGGGTATTTTATCACAGCAACACAAAACGGGCTCACACAATGACTAGGTGTGTTCGCTCCTCTGTCAGCTGCTCAGACAAATGAATTCCGTTATCTTTTCATGTGTGGATCTTCCAAGAAACATTTTGTGCCTTGTATTGCAAATCTTGGGAAATAAAATTTTACATTTATTTATTTACTTACTAACTTATTTACATTTGGGGGAGGCACACACACGCCACGGCAGTTCCTTTGTGGAAATCATAGGATAACAATAGGGAGTTTTCTCCTTCCACTATCTGGATTCCAGGGATCAAGGTCAGGAAATCAGGCTTGGCAACAAGCGCCTTCATCCATTAATCCACCTTGCTGGCCCAAGACAGATTCTTAACTGCATTAACATAATAAGCAAACCATTACTCTAGTGTGGATTTCCCAACTAATTATTGAATAAGAGTGTTTTTCATTTCTTGGTTCTTATGTACAGACTGGCTCCAAACTTACTATGTAGCCAAGGATGACCTTGAACTCCTGATCCTCCAAGGATGACCTTGAACTCCTGATCCTCCCTTCTACTGTCACTTTACAAGTTTTAGAAAGAAAAATTTAATTACTTCAGTGAGTCATTTGACAATGTTGAGTATTGATAAGTGACTTCTACTCTATAGTTGTATTTAACATGGTGTGTGTGTGTGTGTGTGTGTGTGTGTGTGTGTGTGTGTGTGTATGTTTTTACCTCAAAGCTTTTAGGTCTTTGAGCAATCTGTCTCTTTTTTTCCCTCTGCTTATGTGGTCTTGCTTCAGTTTGGACCAGGAATGGCTCCCCCAGACCCATGTCTTAAAATCTTGTTCATAGATGATGCTATCGGGAGGTAATGTGACCTTTGCAGGGTGGGGACCAAGTGGGAGATCACCCCATCACTGGAGGATTTGGAGCCTCGAGTTTTTAGTCCTTGTTTCACCATGAGGTGCTGCTGTGAGGTGCTGCTCTACCACAGGCCCAAAGCAACAGGACCAGCCAGGCCCAGATTAAAATCTCCAGAACTGTGAACCAAAATAAAGCTTACCTCTTCAAAAGTTGATTTTCTCATGCATTTGTTACAGGAATAGAAAGCTCAAACAAATGTTTAAAAAAAACTATGAACAAATATGAAAATTTCCAGGGATGATGAATTAAATAGTTTCATGCTCACAGCTTTCATAAAACAAAATAACACACACACACACACACACACACACACACACACACACACACACACGACCTATATTCCTACCTCAGAGAGTTTAATTGCCTCAACAAATTCAATAATTTCGGGCTGAGTTATATTAATCAAAACTGTTACCTTGACCTGACACCATCTATTTTCAATGTGAAGTCTCTTAGTCTTCAACTATGGGGGCCAGAGAGATGGGTCAGGAGTAAAGACACGTGCTGCCAAGCCTGACAACCTGAGTTCAAGTCCCAGACCCGACATGATGGAGGATCTCCACTAGCTGGCCTCTCACACACACATGTACAGTGTGGCATGAGATTGCGCACACACACACACACACACACACACACACACACACACACACACACAATGAATATTAAAAGGCAAAATAAATTCTACTCCACTGAACAATGACCCCGTGATTTATGACAGTGACAGGGAACTGCCCAGGTTTCCTCTCTGCGTCTAGTATGCATGAGTTTGTATTAGGACTACAGATAGATGCTGTAGAATGCTATCATTGACTAAGTAGTGACCCACTTGGTAGAAGAAACAATAACCGTCTTAATTCTATTGCTGTGAAGAGACACCGTGACCAGGATGACTTGTATAAAAATTGGGGGCTTGCTTAGAGATTGAGAATAAGTCTTTTATCATCATGACAGAGAGCACACAGGCAGGCGCTGGAGCGGTATCCGAGAACTTTGTATCCTAATTGGGGGTGGGAGGCAGAGAGGAAAGGGAAGCTGTCATGCGCTTTTGAAACCTCAAAGCCCATCCCCAGAGACACACTTTCTCTAAGAAGGCCACACGGACTCCAACAAATCCACACCTCCTAATTCTTCTAATCCTTTCAAACAGTTCCACTGCCTGATGACTAAGCATTTGAATATATGAGCCTATGGGCATCACTGTTATTCAAACCACCACAATAACCAAACCAGTAGGTGCAAACCAACAGGTATAGTGGCTGCAGTAACTGTAAACTTTTTGAATGGCACCATGTTGTTATGACGACACTCAGGTCTAAGTTTTCAAGTAGTGAGTCTCATGCCCCAAGCTAGGATGAATAATCACTGCTTTACCAGTCTGTGTCTTCCTCCTAATCTAGGAGAGTCCACTGTAAGATTTCCATGAGGTGATTCTCTGGATCGGGCTTGAATTCTTCTAGTGATGAAAAATTGGTGACCTCAGAGGTTAATATAATCTTAATGATCTAGTATTTATCTCCTTATGTCCCTTTCTGATGGCTAAGATAGTTATGCCAGCCCCTTTCTGTGTAAAAAGAGTATATGCATGGTACCAAGAAGCAATATTTCTTCTTAATGTTGAGGTTTTTCAACAGGCAGGTTTAAAGTTACTTTATAATCACATCTCCAAAGCCCGGATTACAAGGCCCTGGTCCATATACACCAGCCAGATTCACAGAGACACACCGCAGGCTGCAGCTGCCTCTGAATGGGGCTTCTCTGCTTTGTGCTGCTGTTCTTTGATGGACACAGCCCTTGAGCTCTGTGCTTCGGCCTTTCTCTTCCTGTGTCTGTATTTTCCCACTGAGTCATTTTCTTTCTCCATAGTTTATTCTTCCTCCTTTCGGTTTTGAACTTTTTAGACAAAAAAAATCATTTTAATTTGCTGGACTTAAGGAAGAAATTTCATGGAGTCTGCTCTCAACGCATCAGTGAAACCTTTTTCACGACGTTAAGAAATCAAAATTTTAATGGGTGAAGCACAAAGTCATATATTTGTACTTTTCTATAATTGTGTAAAGAAACTCTAGAAATAAACCCAAAAAAGGTAAGCAACAAAGCTAACTGAAGAAGGTAGAGTGGAATAAGGCGGTGTGAGGAGAACAGATGTGAGAATTCATTAGGTCTTTATAGCTGGCTACAGCAGTGTGCAAATGTACTGTGTTTAAAACTGACATTAAATATTAAATTAATACTTTACTGTACACCCATGCTGAACCCTCCATCTGTGGGTGTGAGACACCCAAAAGAAACTAACGCCCTACCCTCACATAAATTCTGCTTCTACCCCACATGTCATTTTCAGAATTTAGAGTAGACACAGGAGAGTGACCAGTGGCTTCCTTGCTATCACAACTTGCTAGTCTTCTGATGTGTTTTCTAGAATATGCTTTTAAATGTGTCAACATAAAATGTTTCATCCAATCAGTGGATGGTGTGAAGAGAGAGTTCCCTGTGCAAGGGGTAAGCTCTCGGTCGGTCAGCTCTTCCAGGTCCTCCAACCTGACAGCCTCTCACGTCAGATTTAGGGTTGCCTATGTTGTGCTTTGAAGGTGAACGTTTCCCCATGGACTCCTGTTTTGGGCATGGGTGCTCCTGAGTATGTGGAACCTTTAAGAGGTGGAGCCTCACTGGAGATAGTGGATCACTGGAGGTGGGCTTTGAGCTTCTGCAGCAGGGCCTCACTTCCTGTCCACTCCTGCTTCCTGACTGCAGGTGCAGTGTGACCAATCAGTCTCCTGCCTGCCAACACGCCTTGCCACCCTGGTAGGATGGTCCCCTTGCCACCGTGGCCAGAAGAAACCTGCTTTAAGTTGTTTTTGTCAGGCTTATTCAAATAACATGACAAGTAACTAATTCACCAAATTTTCACACTCATGTGAGTCCCTGATTTTTTATTCTTATTTATTTATTTATTTATTTGGTTTTTTTGAGACAGGGTTTCTCTGTGTAGTTTTGGTGCCTGTCCTGGATCTTGCTCTGTAGACCAGGCTGGCCTCAAAGTCACAAAGATCGCCTGGCTCTGCCTCCCGAGTGCTGGGATTAAAGGCGTGCGCCACCACCGCTGAGCATAAGTCCCTAATCTTTGTGTGTGTGTGTGTTTCTCTTTCTGTCTCTCGCTTTCTCTCTCTCTCTCTCTCTCTCTCTCTCTCTCTCTCTCTCTCTCTCACACACACACACACACACACACACACACACACACACACACACACATTTTTGACTCTGTAACACACCAAGCAATTTGATGTATTACTTTAATAAATTATGATCCTGTGCCAATTGTCCACCAAGTTCTGTGTTAATTGCTGATGACAGGAAGTTGATGAAGACCAACTGTCTTAGCTGGAGTGTTTATTGCTATGAAGAAACACCATGACCATAGAAACTCTTAAAAAGGAAAACATTCAACTGAGGCTGGCTTGCAGTTCAGAGGTTTAGTCCATTATCACCATAGCAGGAAACATGGTGGCACACAGGCAGACTTGGTGCTAGAGAAGGAGCTAAGAATTCCACAACTTGATCCATGGGCAGCAGGAAGAGACTGCCACACTGGGCATGGCTTGAGTGTCTAAGACCTTAAAACTGACCCCCAGTGACACACTTCCTCCAAAACATTCCACTCCCTGGCCCACATGGGCTTGTAGTCATATCATAATGCAAAATGCATCTAGTCCAACTTCAGAAGTCCCCATTGTAGCAGGAATCTTAAAAGTTCTTATTAATAAAAACAAACCCGAGGCCAGTTATTGGGGTCAATGCTGGTAGATCAGAGAGACAGAACAAGCCACAGCTACCACACCTCGCCAGATCCTCAGCTGGTCTTGCTTCCTCAGACTGGAGGCCTCTGAGTCCTCATCCAGAATGGGTCTCACTGAATTGCTGCTCAAAAGCCTGAATGCTTAACCAGGCCAAAAGCTTAACCAGCCAAATGCTTCTAGTTTCTGGTACTCACTCCTTATATACCTTTCTGCTTTCTACCACCACTCCCTGGGATTAAAGGCTCACTTTCTGGGATTAAAGGCATGAGTCACCATGCCTGTCTGTATCCTTGAACACAAGGATTTCTGCCTCCGGAATGCTAGGATGAAAGGCGTGTGCTACCACTGCCTCCTTTATGTTTAATACTGTGGCTGCTCTGTCTCTGACCCCAGATAAGTTTATTAGCATGCACAATATTTTGGGGAATACAATACCACACCCCATAGTCTATAACAATCTCAAATTTGCTTAAACGTTCAAAGTCTCTTCTGAGAGTCATGCGATCTCTTAACTATAATTGCTGTGGAATAATCGTTCTGTACACTGTGAATATGTATTACTCTCATTGGTTAATGAAAAAGCTGATTGGCCTATAACAAGGCAGGATAAAGTTAGGCAGGACAATCAAACTAAGGATTCTGGGATGAGGAAGAACAGTGTCAGGAGAGATGCCAGCCAGTCACTGAGGAAGCAGGATGTGTAGAAAATGAGGTAACAAGCCATGAGCCACGTGGCAAAGCATAGATAAGAAATACAGGTTAATTTAAGTGTAAGAGCTAGCTCATAACAAGCATGAGCTATCAGCCAAGCATTTATAAGTAATATTAAGTCTCTGTGTCAGTTATTTGGGAGCAAGTGGGCAGGAGAGAAACATCTGACTACAGTAATCCCCAAAGAAAGATCAAAAACCATCTGGGCAAACTCCAAATTCTACATCTCCACATCTGATGTCAAAATGCTCTTCAGATCTCCAACTCCTTTCATCTTTGTTGACTGCAACGTACTTCTTTCTCTTGGATTGGCTCTATTCCATGTTATCAGCTTTCATTGGCAGGTATCCCATGGCTCTGGCATCTCCAATATTTTGGGATCTCCAAGGCAATCCAGGCTCCACCTTCACAGCTTCACACAATAGCCTCTCTAAACCTCCATGCAGGGACACCCCTGACACATGCCTGGCCTCAGCAGCTTTCCTTAGCCATGGAGGGAGATCCTATAACCCCTGTAGGCAGATGTTTCTTTCCCAGCTGCTAGTTCCCAAATAACCTATACAGAGAGTCAATATCAATTATAAATGCTCGGTCAATAGCTCAGGCTTGTTACTATCTAACTCTTACATTTAAATTAACCCATATTTCTTATCTATGCTTTGCCACGTGGCTAGGTACCTTTTCTCAGTACAGCATGCCCATCCTCTCTCTGCATCTGCTCACAACTTCAGACTCAGCCCTTCTGCCTCCCAACAGTCTCAGTTTGGCTGTCCCACCCAATCTCTTCCTGCCTAGCTATAGGACAATCAGTTCTTTATTAACTAATGAGATACATTCACAATGTATAAAAGGATTCCTCAGCAAACCCCTTTCTTTTATCCTTGACTCTATAGCTAGAACCATACATCAAAGCTGCCAAGTTCTTCTGCTTGCTTGGGCTAGACCATGGCCCCCTCATTCAAATATATCTTCACCAGCTTTCTGGTTTTGGTGATTGCCTTCACTGCCTAAACTTGGCTGTCCTGAAACGCTATAGACCTGGATAGCTTCAAACTTAGAGATCTGCCTACCTCTGCCTCCAGAGTGCTGTGATTAAAGGTGTGTACCCCCACACATGTCCCTAAGCTTTTCTCTAATTATTTTTCACAAGTTGTAAGCTTAGGTGGGTGGGCTCTTACCTTGAGGTCACCACTCCCTTTATTCCATCTAATATCAGACTTTTCTTTAATCTGTTTATCTCATTGAACACGGGATTTAGATCCATTCCATTTAATGATGACTTTTCTCCTTGAACTATACATCTTGTATTTTCCCTTGCTCAGCTTGCTCCTTTTCATTACAGATCATCATAAAAGTGAGCACTAATAACCACATGACAGAGCCAATACTAGCCTGTTTTGAAATTTCCTCTGCCACTGCCATTAAAATAAAACTCTCCACTTTAGCCTCAGGCAGACTTTCTGGACAAGGATAAAAAGCAGCCACATTCTTAGTTAAAATATCACAAGAATGGTCTCTAGGCCACATACAAATATTCTTCTCCTCTGAAACATCTTAAACCAGGTGCTCACAGTTCAAATCACCCTCAGCACCACTGTCTTCCATGCTCCTACTAGTATGGCCCATTAAGCAGCACTTGAAGCATTCAACTGATTTTCTAATCCAAAGTCCAAAGTCTATATTCCTTCAAACAAAAGCATGGTCAGCCCTATCACAGAAATACCCTGTCCCTGGTACCAACTTCTGTCTTAGTTAGGGTTTTATTGCTGTGAAGAAACACTATGACTACTCTCAAAAAAGAAAACATTTAGTTGGAACTGGCTCACAGTTTAGAGATTTAGTCCATTATCATCATGGAGGAAGCATGGTATCACACAGGCAGACATGGTACTGGAGAAGGAGCTAACAGTTCTAGATCTTGATCCATAGACAGCAGGAAGAGACTGGCACACTGGGCATAGCTTGAGTATCCGAGACCTCAAAGCCTACTCCCAGTGACACGCTTCCTCTAATAAGGCCACACCTCCTAATAGTACAATTCTCTATGGGCCTGTGGTGGCTATTTTGATTCAAACCACCACAACCAACCCTGTGGCACACAGAACCTATAAGCCCAGAGCAACATGTAAGTCAGTAAATATTACCACTGATAGCCTCTTAATAACATCCAAGAAGGAATAGAGGTAGAAGTACAAGTCCCTGCTTAGAAGAGGGGCTACAGTGTCCTCTAATGTCCTGGATCCCTGTCGGGAGACCCGATTTACCTGTCCCCACTTCCTGCTTGTCACCTGACAGCTGCCCAAGGTCACTGTGTAAGTTAACACCGGGGCCCACCTGCTGTGTTGAGTTCATCATAGAAGAGCTCTCCAACAAATACCAAGCAGGAACAAAGTGAATGAGCAGCAGCCTTGCCCTGATGTTGTGGTCTTCTTTCAAAGCCAGTGAAACCTTCTGGTAACTTTCATCCCCTTGCATTTATGGAAATTCAGTTCAAACAAATCAATGCAATGTTTATAAACTCCACTCATCAGATAGGTATTAAAAACTGTCACTAGGATTGTTCATTGATTTTTGAAGAGAGGCAAATGGCATGCTTACTCATTATTCATGTTTTAATTTATTAAAAAATTGAAATTTCAAAAACTACCTGTTTTCCTTCGCTATATTCTTCTCTAAACTGCCATGCCGAATGGCATGTAAAATATACACACAATTATATGCTCTTTTAGATTATTAAGAGAAGTATGTTATTTTTATTGTTATTGTTACTGTGTGTGTACATGTATATGTGTACATGTCAGACCACTGTGGTGTTTGAAAGAAAATGGCCCCATGGTGAATGGCACTATTAGGAGGTGTGGCTTTGTTCGAGTGGGTGTGGCATTGTTGGAGGAATGTGTCACTGTGGGGGTGGCCTTGGGGGTCTCCTATGCTCAAGCTACACCCAGTGTCACAGTTGCTTCTGCTGCCTGAAGATCCAGATGTAGCTCTCTCAGCTCCTTCTGCAGCACCATGTCTGCCTGCACACCACTATGAAGGTACTGGACTAAACTGTGAACTGTGCACCATGTCTGCCTGCACACCACTATGAAGATCCTGGACTAAACTGTGAACTGTGAGCCACCCCCCAATTAAATATTTTCCTTTATAAGGTTGCTGTGGTTCTGGTGCTCTTCGTGGCAATAGAAACCCTCACTAAGACACCACAGATGCCTTCCCACACATGTGGACATCAGACAATCTTCAGGAATTGGCTCTCTTCATGCACCTTGTTGAGGCAGAGTTGTTCTTGTCCTTCTTGCCGCCCTGTATGCTCTGGATAGCTCCTCCCACCAGCTTCTGGGTAACTCTCTTGCCTCTACCTCCCATCTCCCTGTAATTATAAAAATAATAATGTCATTCCAAATGCAAGCCATGGCAGCACGCTTTTTTATATGGATTCTGGGGATTGAATTCGGGTCATCAGACTTCACAGCCGGGGCTTTTACCCATGGAGCCATCTCTCCAGCCCCTGTAATATTGTTATTTCTATAAGAAATACACAAGATGAAGCCATCTTTATAATTTATGAAAGTATTTGCCATCTATACTTAGTCTCCGGTGTCCAAGACTAAAATACTTCCCCAAACCAAGAACAGATTCATTAAGGTAGAGTAGGGATTTGAAAGACAGTAGAGCTGAGTGAGCTTGGCGGTTCATTTCCATCCCAACACTTAGGAGGCAGAGGCAGGCAGATCTGTCAGTCCAAAGCCAGCCTGTTCTACATAGTGTGTTTCAGGCCAGCCAGAGCTACCTAGTGAGACTTTATCACCAAAAAAAACTAATAAAGAAAAAGAGCCTGGCAGTGGTGGCACACGCCTTTAATCCCAGCACTTGGGAGGCAGAGCCAGGTGGATCTCTGTGAGTTCAAGGCCAGCCTGGTCTACAGAGCGACATCCAGGAAAGGCACAAAGCTACACAGAGAAACTTTGTCTCGAAAAATCAAAAAGAAAAGAAAAGAAAGAGAAATGGTACCTGTTAAAAGACAGTAAGAAAATGGAAACTCTGGGCTTGGAGAAATGGCTCAGTGGTTAAGAGCACATGCTACTCTTACAGAGAACTCAAGTTTAGTTCCCAGCACCGCACTGGGCAACTCACAACTGCCTGTAACTCCAGCTCCGGGAGGATCTGGTACTCTCTCCTGGTACCTTTGAGTACTTCACTCATATGCACAGACCCTCATGCAGACACACAATATACACACACTTGAAAATAAAATAAATATCTTTTTAAAACAAAGAAATTAAAAACATTGATTACAAATCAATTTTTAGGGCTAAAATCACTAAAGCCAGGAGTTTTCAGACTATGACAATAACAACAACAATAAAAATGTGAAAAGTAGAAAACAACCTGTTTAGCAGCAGGTGCTGATGTTGAGTTTGTAAGATATAAATTGTGCCCAGTGTATAAACTAAGTTATAATAAAATATTCCCTGAGAAGCCCTTGAAAAGTCACAGGCAGAACAAAATCACAAGAAAGCACAATAGCCCAGCACAGGCTTCTAAGAAGCATATGGTGGTTTGAAAGAAAATGGTCCCCAAGTGGAGTGACACTATTAGGAGGTGTGGCCTTATTGGAGGAAGTGTGTCACTGTGGGGGTGGGCTTTGAGGTCTCTTTTGCTCAAGCTTCCCTCAGCGTGACAGTCAGTTGACTTCCTGTTGTCTGCAAGATGTAGGACTCTCAGCTATTTCTCCAACACCATGTCTGCCTACACACTGCCATGCTCCCCACCATGATGATAATGGACTGAACCTCTGAAGTCAAAGCATAAGATAAAAGAAAATCCCCGTTTCACAACCTCTGACTCTTGACTCCAGCATCAGAGTCAAATGTACAGACCCCAGTGGCCCAGTCTTCAACAAGAAGAGTAATCCTAGAAGAATCCCACACATCCCTCATCAGGCCTGGATCTATTAGAAAGTGCCCTGAGCATCTGTGATACTGATAACACAAGTTGGTAGTGGAAGCCAGAACCTGAAACAGAACCAGGCACTCGAGAAGCTGTCACTCACCTCAGCTGGGTGGACACATGCTGTCTGAAGACCATAGAGAGAACCAAAGCAGGGAGTAGGGGGTGGACCAGTTCATACCAGGCAGCAGATATCTACAGACACCACCCTGGCACGTTCCCTGAGTCGGCAGTACTTTCCTGCTGTTGTCCAGAGTGGGGAAAACAGGATTTTGGGAAAGAGATTGTCATGGATTATTGTCCTTAGGGAAAGAGAGGCAGAGAAGTGGAACACCATCTTCAGGTACCCAAAGTGAAGACATGGTCTTCATGTCCACAGACACCAATGCCAGAGGAAAAGGAAAGATAAATTTACCGTGAAGCAGGAAGAATGAGCATTGCCAATAAGAGAATCTAATTCCATCAGGACCCTGGTGATTCTCAGCCTGTTTGGACTTGTCCCTCCTTGGTTTGGCTTTTTGTTTGGTTTGGTTTTGTGATAGAGTTTTGAAAATCACCCAAGGGGGAAAAAGACTGGGTGGGATCTGTATACACACAGGAAAATTAATGTGGATTGAAATAGATCGTGGATGGTGACCCCCTCCAGTACGTTCATGTTGTGCTCAGACTGATGGAAGAGGCACACTTTGGGGAGGGACATGTGGCTCAGGATTTCTCAAGGTGTGCATAAGTGACCACACTCTTTGTGGGGCCTGATTGACATCATTCCAAGGGAAATTGTTGCTCACCTAACAAAGAGAAACTTGTATGGAAGCTAGATTCTCTGGGACGGCAGATTTCCACACTGAAAATGACAGGAGGTGACAAGGTGTTCAGGAAAGGTCTCTGGCCACAGTCAGGCAAACCTAGATTCAGATCCCTGCTCTTCCTCTCGGCTAGATGAGCTTGAGAAGGGTCTATCTTGTCTCTGCAAAGTGGGATGATGGTGTGTTCCCCTTTGTTGAGATGTACGAACTAAACACAGAAGACACTTAAGGTCAGCTACCTGTCTCATCCTACTGAAAGAAGCAGGCAAGGAGTTAGCTGTGTGGCAGCCAAGAAAAGCAGAGTCCCTGTCCAGTTGCCACCTAAGAGCACCAGTAGGGGGCCTGTACTCAGGAAACCACTATGGTGGGGTCTGCCACAAAGAAGGAGTGGTGTCCTTGTGCCCCTACACTTGTTATTTGTCCCTTGAAAATGGGTATAAAATACCTAAGTCCAGATTTGCTGGGGGAGGGGGTATCAGTCTCTTAGAAACCTGAAGGATTATAAAAAAAATTCACAAAGAACTACTAACAAAACTATTTTTCAATGTAATGTAGTATTGACCAACACTACAGGTTACCATCCTCCATCTTAAAAAGTTAACTATTTCCCATAGCTCCTAAGCTGCACACCTGGGGTGTCAGAAGTGTTTGGCAATTGATTTCTAGCCTGGGAATGTGCCTCAGTGGTAGAGCACTTGCCTAGTATGCAGAAGGCCCTACGATGGATCCCCTAGAAACACACAAAAGTAAAAATAAATATGTGCAAGTTTACCTTACTCAGATGTGGGAGGATGCTTACCTCTAGACCCCTGGCCAGCTCTGCATGAACGAATATTCCTCTGGATCCATATACACAGTCAGGGAGCTGGATTCATGGATCCAGCCATGTTCATTGCATGCCTTTGCAGGATTAGTCTCAGCAATGATGGACTGCACAAGCATCTCCCTTGCAGGATCTGCAGAAATGACTTTGGAGCATCCACCACCACTCTTCCGCATCACTATGCCTGAATCAGTTTCCTGGTCCCTCACACCAGCAGTCCAGAGCCTCTGTGAAGGAGATAAGTACCTAGACACTCCCTAACCCCTATCAAATCTGAATGCATCGATTGCCTAATTAGCTGAGGATGCTACACACTTTCAGAGTGTGAGGCCCCCTTCTAAAGGTCAACAACCTGCAAGGACCACCTCCAGTCAATTAAGACTAAAAATGACAGAGATATGTTACATTTACATAACCACAGAGTATCTATGTGCAGTTTATAGGCCTAGGCCAGGGGAGGATAACTGTCTCTTACTCCGTCTATAAACAACAGAGGGTGTACTTACAGATCTCAGATTCCCTTGAAGTAATTTCAAATCTCCCTAAGGCCTTGCCACCCACTGGCTGGAAGCTGTTAAGATAGGGTATAATTGTGGGTTTGCTGTCTGTTCTGCGCAACAAAAGTAAAAATAATGTGTAAAATCTGTAGAAATTAACTTGACCAAAAAGATGTATTTTGACCCAGTGTGAGATACCTTCAAGAGAGCAGCAAGAGCTAGGTGGATAACTAGGGGACAAAATGTTTGCTTTGTAAGCACAAGGACCTGAATCCCATCCTCAGAGCCCATACATACATGAAAAAAGTCAGGTGTGGTGGGGTCCACTTGGAATCCCAGCTCTGGAGAAATGGAAATAAGCAGATCACTGAGGCTCACTGTCCAGCCAATCTTGACGACTCAGGCAAACCCCAGACCAGTGAGACACCCTGTCTCCAAAACCTGTTGGCTAATACTTGAAGAAGTACACCAAAGGTCGTCCTCCACATGCACAGAGCTGCACATAAACACACAGGGCCTTATAGGGAAAGGTGAGACACTAAGAAACCCTTAGCAACAGCGACCCGGGATGACAAGGCTGCCTCTCACCGTGCAGGGCAAGCAACGCATGCCTTCACGCTCAGTGCAAAGCTTCCAAAGGAACTCGGAGCAAATGAGCAGCAGATTGGCAGCCGTGTTCACCTGATGTGAACTCAGCATCTCAACTGGGTTTCACTTTGGCTCCCATTATCAGTGTTTCTAGGCAGCTAATGTGGTTTAGATGTTTGTTTTTAATTTGGTTCTGGAGAGCACTGTGGGATGAACAGATTCCCCCAAAGGAAACAAATAATGTTAATTCCAGGGCCCATCCACCCGTTGCTGCCTCACCACTCGGTGGCTTTTCACTCCCTCCAGGAGGAGGCACCTCTGGTATTGCTCCCGCAGTGTCTCCTCTGAATTTCCCAGCATGCCCCACCCACCTGTCTCTGCTCTACCCATCCTGCTCTTTAATCCCTTTATGCTCACAGTGGGTCTTTGCACATGCTTCTTGCTCTACCTAGAATGCACCTCCTTCGGCCAGTTCACCTCGTTAACTCCCACTGTGCATAAAGAACTTCCTGTGCTCTCCAGAAGCTTTCTCTGAAATCACTAACCCCTTACCCACACCCCACCCTAACACACACACACACACACACACACACACACACACACACACACACACACACACACACATCTCTCTTGGCTTCTTCCCTGTTGCTAGGACAAATAGTTTACATAAAGAAGAGTTTATTTGACTCCCAGTTCAGAGAGAAGAGTCCAACATGCCAGGGAGGTATGGAAGCTGGATACACTGTATCCAGTCAGGAAGAGGGGGTGGGAGGCAGGGGATGATGTAAACCTGCCTTCTTTGTATTCAGCCCAGGGGCCCCAGCTGAGGGAATGAAGTTGCTTACATATAGGGCAGGTCTTCCCACTTCAACCTAATCATGATGATCCCTCACAGGCATGCCCAGAAGGGTGTCTCTTCAGAGATTCTAAATCCTGTCAAGTGTGTGCATGCTACCACACACATGTGGGAGTAAAGGGCAGTTTGAAGAAGTTCTCTGTCTCTTCCATCCTACATGTTCCAGGGATCATACTTGGGTCATCAGGCTTGGAAGCAAGCACCTTTGCCCACAGAACCATCTCACGAGCCCGTTTCTACTTTATATGTGTATATACATTTGGATCATATTAATCGCCCCCAATTCCTCCCATATCCAGTCCCGCACCTCCCTAATGTCCCCTAACTTCATGTCCTCTTTCTTTTTCTTTAAATATTTTCATTCATTTATTTTATGAGGTTTTTGTTTTTGTTGCTGTTGTTGTCTGTATGGATGTATTGCATCAAGTGTGTACATGGTGCCTGTGGAAATGAGAAGGCACCAAATGCCCCGAAACTGGAGTTATGGGTGGTTGTCGGGCATCATGTGGATGCTGGGAACCGAACCCAGGTCCTCTGCAAGATCAGCAAGCATCTTAACTGCTGAGCTCTCTCCCCTCCTCTTTTGTAGCAGCCCATCAGGTTCTGCTGTGTGCCCATGTGTTCCTGGGTGCCTCACTGAACTCTTTTTGGTTTATTTTTTTGTTTGTTTGTTTGTTTGTTTTTTGTTTTTTGTTTTTCGAGACAGGGTTTCTCTGTGTAGCTTTGCACCTTTCCTGGATCTCACTCTGTAGACCAGGCTGGCCTCGAACTCACAAAGATCCACCTGGCTCTGCCTCTTGGGTGCTGGAATTAAAGGCATGCGCCGCCACCGGCCACCACCACCCGGCTAAGTTAGTCCTTTTTTTTTTTTTTTTTTGGTTTTTCGAGACAGGGTTTCTCTGTATAGCTTTGCACCTTTCCTGGAACTCACTTGGTAGCCCAGGCTGGCCTCGAACTCACAGAGATCCGCCTGGCTCTGCCTCCCGAGTGCTGGGATTAAAGGTGTGCGCCACCACCGCCCAACCTCACTGAATTCTCAAGGGTGCAATCCATGGATGCATTTCTTCTCACTGCTTCCCCAGTATGTGAGACCCTGCCTGGAACCTAAGAGGGCCTCAGTAACATGAAAAGCTTTGTTCATTTGCTGAATAAGTGAATCAGGCGTATATTATATTTCTATTTTAAAGTCACGATTGATAAAAGGGAAGGGATAACATGATGTTGAGATATCCTGATAAATCTAGAGACAGCCGGGAAGGAAAATCAGTGACTCAGGTGTGTGATCTTAAGTGAATTATTTCCCCTCTCTGAGCCTCAGGTTTCTCGTCGGGTGTGTGTGTGTGTGTGTGTGTGTGTGTGTGTGTGTGTGTGTGTGTGTGATCAATATCTTGTGTCTGCCTCTGTAGCTCCCCACCTTGCTTTTTGAAGCAGGGTCTCTCACTGACCCTGGAGCTTGCTGAGTCAGCTAAACCAGCTGCTCCCAGGATCCTCCAGGTTCCACCTCCCCAGTGTTGGAATTACAGGTCTGTGCCACAGTGTCTGGCCTTCCAGGTCTGTGCTGGGCACCAAATGCCATCTCCACACTTGCCGGATAAGCACTTTACCCACCAAGCCATCTTCCTAGGCCCTCCTCATTGATAAGAGACAAATTTCCACTTCAAAATATTGTGAAACGAAACTAAGAACATGTGATATGAAAATCAGCTGCTTTCCTTTCTCCTTATCTCCTTGTATTTTGCTATGCAAAAGACAATGTGTGAAATTTGGCAGGACACTAACACCCAAGGGGACCTGCCCAGCCAGTCAAGCCTGGGGAGATGGCTCACTGCTTAAAGCATTTTAAGTTCAGATCCTCACCCACTAACTGTGATTGGGCAGCCTGCCTGTAATTCCAGGCCCTACGGCAGAGACAAGGGATCCCCAGAGCAAGCTGGCTAGCAAGACTAGTCATGAAAGTGAGCTCTGGGTTTGAATGAGAAAGCCTCCTCAGTGAATAAGGGTGAAGGGCAATTGAGAATGATTCCTGACATCAACCTCAGGCCTCCACGTGCATGAGTGCGCATGTTCATGCAAGCAAAACATACACACACACACACACACACACACACACACACACACACACACACGAAAATGGGAAAAAAAAATAATGAAGTCTCTGGAACCAGGATCCTGCGGCAGCCATATTTGTCTATGACTATAGATTTCCACATGTGTCTGCGTTTGCCTAACTCTGTTCCCCCTCAAGTTAGTGTCTCACTTTGGGGAAAACTTAGAAACAGCTTTTGGAGTCAGCTCTAAAATAGGGACCAGTGGTTCACTTTAAGTGCACAAGCAGGCCATGCTAATCCAGATTGTCAGAAGCCAGGGTGCCTGGGATTAGAGAGAAGACAGGGCCAGGAGGGGCTCTGAAAGCCACTAGGACCAGTATCTCTACTGAGCTGGGGCTGCTGACCCAGGGCCCTCACCTTATAAAAACCCATCAAGCTACACCCATAAGATGTGTGCATCTCTCTCTCTCTCTCTCTCTCTCTCTCTCTCTCTCTCTCTCTCTCTCTCTCTCTCTCTCTCTGTGTGTGTGTGTGTGTGTGTGTGTGTGTGTGTGTGTGTGAGAAAGTCTTCCCTTGAAATCTAGACACCCTGCCTTTAGTTGTTATAGTCAAGACAGATAACAGAACTGTGGCAGATGAACTGAAGTCACTTCTTAGAGTGTTGTATACTTGTATCAGTTATTAACATCTCAGAGTTATGGGTACTTTTGTACCATGAAAATAAAGGATGTCTTCATGAGGGTGTGACACATAGGAGGATGGAGAGTTGAAGATGCTTATAGCATAAAAATAAAATGCATGGGGTCAGCGAGATAGTTGAGCAGGTAAAGGCTCTATCTTCATTGGGGTTTCTATTGCTATGAAGAGACACCATGACCATGGCAACTCTTATAAAGGAAAACGTTTAATTAGGGCTGTCTTACAGATGCAGAGGTTTAGTCCATGATCGTCATGGTGGGAAGCATGGCAGTGCACAGGCAGACATGGTGCTGGAGAAGGAGCTGAGAGTTCTACATCTGCATCAACAGGCAGCAGGAAGAGAGAGTGACACTGGACCTAGCTTGAGCTTCTGAAACCTCAAAACCCACTCCCAGTGACACACTTCCTCCCACAAGGCCACACCTCCTAACAGTGCCACTCCCTATTGGCCTATGGGAGGCATTTTCATTCAAACCACCATAGACTCCCACCAAACCTGATGACTTAAGTTCCGTCCCTGGAACCCACATGATAGAAAGAAAAACTTGAATCCAAGTTTTCTTCTGACCTCCATATGTTCATGTTCACGCACATACACACACAAAAAAAAAACCCAATGAAATACATATATTTCTGTACATTTTTGTTCAGTGTTTTAATAAGAAACAGAAGCAGCTAACAAATCTACTATATCACACACAGAGGGCAGAGCAGAAGTCTGACCTCTACCCCACTAACTACCTTCCTCTCTATACTGGGAATTAAACCCAAGGTCAGGAGCATGGAAAGTAAGAACTCTGCCACTGAGTTACCATACAACCCCAGTCCAAAAGGGATTTTCACATTGCTATATAAAGAGCTTAAATTAATTCAACTTAAATATTCTGTTAGGTCATGAATAAGTTTTCAGTTATATGCATATATATATATATATATATATATATGCATATAACTGAGAAGGAGCTGGGGATAAAGCGCTGTCAGTAAAATGCTTGCCATGCAAGCCTTCAGACCTGAGTTTAACCCTCAGAAACTACTAAAAAGCTATGCATTATGGGGTACGCTTGCAATCCCAGCTCTGGAAAAGTAGGGACAGGCAGAACCCTGGGGCTCACCAGCCAGCCAGCCTAGCCTACTTGGCAAGCTCCAAGCCCGTGAGAGACCCTGTTTCAAAACACAAGGTGGATAACAGCTGAGGAACAACAGCTCAGGCTGTCCTCTCAAACCCCACACAAATGCTCACACACATGCATGTGCAGCCCCACACAACGAGCATGTATGTACACATAAACACATACAATATCAATAAATAATCAATTCTAAGCCCTCGGTTACACTTGTAGCCTCTACAAGACTTGAGTTTTGCTTCCTTCTCGGATATCACTTCCACCCCCTAGCTGCACCCCCTGCTCCCTCCTTTATCTCCAGTCTGTTTCTCAGTGGCTTCTGGGTACCAGCTCTAGACCTTCCGCACGTTGTTGCCCCCTCCATCCTTCCTGCAGCAGCACCAAGTGACTCTGTCACCGGTCCTTCTTTGTCCACCCCCTACTCAACCAACTCCTCCGTGGTACATCTTTCACAGTACCTACGACTTAACTCCTATTCTGTCTACACGTCTCTCACATGCCCCTGCTGCTTGGAGTGCATGGATTCCGTTCGCTCTCCTTCTCACCCACGCTTCCTCCCATCCAGCAGTGTGCCTGTCGTGTAATAGGGGCACAGTTGGTGTTTACTGAATGAGGTAAGAACTGGATCAACATGAAGCCCTGTTTAATTCTTGCCTCTGCGTTTTCTTTGCAGCCGGTCCCCCACCCTGTACCCAGTCCTTATCAGATCCTTCCTTTCTGGGGCTCTGCCCTATAAGCCACCCCATCCTTATTCTCCCAAGCCCAGTCCTTGCCTCACTGTACCAGACCTAGGAGGGAATTAAACGTTGCTCCACCCCAGCGGCTTCCTGTCTGCTGTTCCTCTGGGGAGCTAATTTGGCCCGTATTGACACATGTCACCGATCTCTGGCTTCCTGTCCTTCACTCCACCCAGCCAGCCCTGTACTTTTCCTACACCCACCACCTGCCTGGGCTTCTACATGCCACCTGCCTCCACACTCCCTGTGCTGGGGCCCGCCCGCCAGCCTGGATGCTCCCACAAGCAGGCACTGGTGGGTGTGGCCAGCAGGTGGGACTGCCGAGTATCTGGCAGATAGCTTACAGGATTCTGAGCCACAGATGAGGCTGACTCCATCTGCCAGGTGTCAGCCTCGCTTCCTTTCTGTCCCCACTCACTCCTTCAGGTCAGTCCCTATCCTTTCTCCTGGACTAGAGCAACCACGTCCCCACAGACGTGATTGTCTTTCTCTGTCTCCTAACTTACTGTTGCATTACCTTCAGACTCAGAAAAATCAGCCGTTATGAGATTTTTGAGAATATCTATATTGTACAGTGTCCTGGTTGGGTGTCTGGTCTGTTTTGTCAACTTGACACAAGCTAGAATCCTCTAGGAAAGGGAACTTCAATTGAGAAAATGCCTCCATAACATTGCCCATTGGCAAGTCTGTGGACCATTTTATTGTTTAACAATTGATGTGGGAGGGCCCGGCCTACTGTGGAGGATGCCACCCCAGGTAGGCAGGTGGTCCTGGGTGGTATATGAAAATCGAATGAGCAAACCATGAGGAATAAGCCATGGCCCTTGCTTCAGTTCTTCTTTCCAGGTTCCTGCCTTGAGTTCCCTCAATGATGTATGCTGAAATAAGCCTTTTCCTCCCCAAGTGGCTTGTAGTCACAGTGTTTATCACAGCAATAGAGACCTAGCTGAGATGTGTGGTCTATCATATGCGGCTGGGCCTCTCACACCTCTGGGACACAGCCCACTGGAGTGATGAAATAATATGCCAAGCAAGGGAAATGCAGGGAAAAACCAACACCTGCAAGTATGATAGAAATGGACAAGAAACCAGAGCTCAGCAAGGGGTCTTGAGATCAAAGGGCATGCCTTATAGTTGAGCTCAGCATCCACAAGGGCTTGATACCAAAACAGTCAGAAGCTGGAGTTCATTCTAGGAAACAGTGAAGCATTTGCAGAGAACCCACATGCATCCTCCCATACACTCAATCATCTCTGGATGGCTGCTAATGCCTAATACATCATAAACGCCATGTAAACTGTTGTAGTGTTCAGGGGGTACAAACAAGGAAGACATCTGCACATATTCAGCACAGGTGTAATACTTCTACAAAATATTTTCAAACCATGGTTGATTGAGTGCTTGGGTGCAGAACTTGCAGCTACACACCCACCTCAGTTGGATTGGTTGCTGCTAGCAGCCATACTCAGGTCTTCCTGTGATTTGGATGGACATGGGGACCTTAGCAGAGTCCCTTACCCAAAGCAAACTGTTCATGAATACACGTAGAATGCATGAATGATTCCTGTATAATCTCTCTTGCTTGGTACAGGAGAAAACTGCAGTACCACACACACACATGCACACTCAAAGTTAAACTTGCTAAAAGAATCATTAACACTGGTTAACACACGACCTAAACCCCACTGTTCCTCCCAAGCCAGGGCTTTTGGATGAAGAGCTCAAGTTCTCCTCTGAATTAATGAGCTGTGTTTATCTTACATCCCCTTTCTGTGTCACATTTTGTCTTTGTTGTTGTTTTGAGACAGGATTTTTTTCCCCTGTAACCCTGGCCTTGAACTCCTAATTGTCCTGAGTGCTGGGATTGCAGGCATGCACCATGATGCCTGGCTTCATGCCACTTTTTTATATAGACGTAAACATGCTTCATGGAGGAAGAGCAGGTTATACAATTCTTGAAATAAAACAAACTTTTACCATCTTCAAATAGTTGGTTGTGCAAACCCAGAGCAGGATGCTTCCGTTTGGAATACTGCTTCTGTGTTTAATTATTAAGTGTGGGATAAATACAGCTGCCACATCCTGCCATCTAGCTGGAAAGAGCTGGAAGGAACTCATACACTGTGGCATTCTCTCACTGGCTTTCCCCATGTTAACAGGGTGTCTTGTGTCTTGAGTTAAAACACACCATTTCCATTCAAAAATTTCTTTGTCTCTGAACCAGATATGATGGAACCACACCTGCAACCTCAGCACACAGGAAGCTGAGATAGGAGAATCGGAATTCAAAGCCAGCCTGGCTACATAGGGAATATGGATATCCTGTCCAAAACAAACAAACAAACAAACAAACAAAAGCTCTTAAATTTGTAATGTATGCATTATAATCTTTCAAATAACACACATAAACATGCCTATGTCTTGATTATTTTGTGGGTAATACAAAATTTACTGCTTTACCATTTCTGAGTCTACTGTTCAGCAGCACTGAATAATTCCCAGCAATGTCATACAATCATCACGACTCATCTCTAGAACATTTTCATTCCTAAACCAAAAGTTAGTTTCCCCTTACTGTGACAAAATCCCAGAAGCAATCAACATATAAAGAGGTAAGGTTTGTGTGGGCTCCATTTTAGAGGGTTCCATGGGCACTGGTTGGCCACATTGCTCAGGGCTGGTGAGGAGGCAGCAAATCACAGCGTGAACCCATGGCTGAGGAGGTTGCTCACTGAGGGTTGACCAGAAAGACAAGAGAGAAAAGGCCTAGAGCAGCTAAAGTTGTCATAACTCCTTCAAGAGCATGCCTACACCACACACACACACACACACACACACACACACACACACACACACACACACACAATGACTTAACTTCCTTCCAACAACAAGAGTCTACCACCCAATAACGTCATAAGGCAAGAATCAACTCTCTAACATGTGAGACTTTGGAGAGTCACTTACCCAAATCATGGCAGAAACACCACATCCATTTAACAAACACCACTTCCTGTCTCCCACCCCTGCATTTCATTCTATCTTCTGTTTTCATGGACGGATTGTATATCTCATACAAATGGAATTTGATGTTTACCTGTGTCTGGCTTACTTTACCTGATATAACATCCTATAGGCTCACCCACTTTATAATATGCGTCAGGATTCCCATCCTTTTGTGGCTGGCTGAATCATGTGATTCCATCATGTACGCATGCACTGCTTTGTTTATCCAATCATCTGTCAAGGGTCATTTGGATGTTTTCACCTTTGGGGCATCATGGGCAACTCTGCTGTGACCATACCTCCTTGAGCTTCTGCATCCCATCCTCGTATATACAGTATATGTCTGCAGCAGAACCACCAGGCTCATAGGGAGATCTCATAGCTCAATTTTTGAGTAGCTACAGCACTGATTCCCACTGTGGCTGCACCATTTTACTTTTGCACCATCAATGCATGAGGGTGCCAATCTCTGCATCCTCGTCAGCCCTGGCCATCTACCACTATAACTTTTTTCAGAACTATTATTAACAACCATTTTCAGGGCTTTTATTTATTATCAATGTGGATGGTGTATGTAGTGGGGAGGTACATGAACACATGTCTTGGTGTGCTGGTAAAAGTCAGAGGACACTATGTCTTTTATGTGGATTCCAGAAATCAAACTCAGTATGTGTAGCAAGTATTTTTTACAGGTAAGCCATCTTGCTGTCTCCACCCCCCATTATTTATTCAAATTAGTATATAAACTAATGAAACACATTATGACATTTTCATACATATTTAACAGTAGCCATCCTAATGAGTATGAAGTGGAGTCTCACTGTGGGTTTGACTCTGTGTGTGTGTGTGTGTGTGTGTGTGTGTGTGTGTGTGTGTGTGTGTGTGTGTGTGTCTGTGCCTGTGTGTCTGTGTGTGTGTCTGTGCCTGTGTGTCTGTGTGTGTTTGTGTGTCTGTGTCTGTGTCTGTGTCTGTGTGTATATGTGTGTGTCTGTGTGTATGTGTGTGTGCCTGTGTATGGGCACATCCATGTCTGTATGATCAAAATAGCAGCTTACTGCAACCAGGATGGAAAAGGCCTTTGTCATTAGATCCCAAGCCCTATCCTAGAGGTAAGGCCAGGACATCAATCCCCAGAGAAGGATGCAGTTCTTGATCCCAGCTCAGAAGCAGTGCAAGTTCACCAGAGTTTACAGAAGCAAGTCAGGATGAGAAGCTGGCCTCTGTCTGAGCCTTTTCAAACTCACTTCTGAGACTCCAAAACCTCTCAGGAAGCAGAAGAGCAAAAGGAGGGCCAAGACGGGAGAATGAGGTGCACACCAGAGCCCTGGCTGCCCCAGGAGAGGGACATGCGGGTGACCCAGTTCCTTGTTGTGAGAAGAGGTGGACCATCTCCTGCTGTGTTGCCAAAGCAAATCATGTGATAGTCAGGGTCCAGCCCAGACTCAGAGATAGAATCAAAAATGAACAAGGGAGAAACTCAGAAACTGGGTTTCAGGTTACCAACGAGGTCAGGACCTCAGAGATTAGGATCTGGGATGAAATTGAAGCTAATTAACAGGAAGCAAGGTCAAAGACTGGAAGGCCTGATTCCAGCTTCTAAATTGAGATCATTTACACAGGAAGTTGGGGGTTGGAAAAACCTTGAGAAGGCAGTAGAGTTCAAGGTCACCAAGTAAGTAAGGAACCCTTGTCAGTTACAGACAGGCAAATGGCCAGCATTACAGCCAGGTCCCCAACACTCCTGGCTCCCTCCTTTGATCCATCTTCCTGCATACTCCCAACGCCATGGACTTAGCCAGTCCCTAGGGCTAGGATACCCTTAGAATCTTTCCAAACAGCTATATAAGACAAACCATAATAGTCATTCCCCATTTCTTCATTGAGGTCAGCAGAACTTCCAGTCTTCGATGGATCTTCCTCTCACCCCAAGCCCCAGGAGAAAATTCAGAGAAAACCGATTTTAGGAAACCATGGACCCCAGAGAAAGAGAATAGAACAGAAGAAATGGAAACATTTGTATAAGAGAGAGGTAGACTTCTCAGGTGACCCAAGGTTCTTGCTGCTTGTTGCTCAAGCGGTGCCCTGCTCTGGGGAACCTGTGAACATGAAAAATATCACCGTCAGGAAAGAGGGAGGGTAGCCCTGGTCAGCCTGACATAATCATAGTAGCCTCTCGGGGAGAAAAAGGTGAAGTTACAGAAGATGTGGTCCCACCATCCTAGATGAGAAGTGTGGCGCAAACTGCCCCAAGATTAGGAAGTGCAGGCATCCTCTGGCCTGAGCACATTGCCTGTCCTTCGAAGGTGTGAAAGAGAACCCTGGGCCTCTGGTGAGTTCACAAGCCTGTGACACCTTGGCATCAGCCTGGAGAGAGCCTGCGCAGCTGACCCAGTGCCCCCATGTCTGGGCTTCTGACCCAAGAGGCCATAGTCACGTGTGTGGTCTTCTGAAGCCGTATGAGCAAACACACCTGCTGGAGGACCAAAGTGGCAGGTTTCACCAAACCTCGTGCTGCTCTGACTCACATCACGGTGTGAACACCAGGTGAGTGTGCACATCGTACACAGGTCCCCGGGAGCCCTGGGAGCCCTTAGAGACTACGCTGCCTAACGCTTGGAGGGCTTTAAGTGACCTGCTCAGAACTGCCCTGCCCATCGGGGAAAACACATTGGTGACATTTAAACATGGCTGCTGGCTGGAATCAAAGATGAAGAAGTGGAGCAATAGACATCCGGTGACCGGAGCAGCAGCAGGAAGCTGAGAGCTCACTGGAAATTGTGAGAATCTTTTGAAATCTCAAAGGCTGCCCCCCCCCACATGCTTCCCCCGGGAAGACCAAAACTAATCCTCCTAAAACAGATGCCAACTAGGAATCAAGTATTCAAATGCCTGAGACTTATGGGGGACAACATATTCACAGTGCCACAATAGTGATGGCAATAATGGTGTGGTGATGGTGGTGATAGCGATGATGGTGATAACAGTGGGGATGGTGGTAGTGGTGGTGATTACGATGGTGGTGATGGTGGTGGGGATGGTGGTAATGGTGATGGTGGTAGTGGTAATGGTGGTAGTGATGATGGTGATGGCGATCGTAGCAGTGGTACTGATGGTAATGGTGCTGGGGATGGTGATGATTGTGGTAATGGTGGTAATGGTGATGATGATGGTGATGGTGGTAATAGTGGGGGTAATTGTAATAGTGATAATAGTAGTTGTGATGACAGTGGTGTTGGTAGTGGTGGTGGTGGTGATGGTGGTGATGGTGATGATGGTAATGGTGATGGTGGTGGTGGTGGTGATAGTGATGGTGGTGATGGTGATGATGGTGGTGATGGTGATGGTGGTGATGGTGATGATGATGGTGGTGATGGTGTTGGTGGTGATGATGATGGTGGTGGTGATGGTGATGATGATGGTGGTGGTGATGGTGATGATGATGGTGGTGGTGATGATGGTGATGGTGATGATGATGGTGGTGGTGATGGTGGTGGTGATGGTGGTGGTAATGGTGGTGGTGATATGAGGGATACATAAAGATATGTGCTCCCTTGATAACCAACCAAGTTGTTCTCAGCTCACACAGGACTAAAATGACCCAGGCTCTCTTCCTTACAGGAACCTTGGCCCTCCTGAAGGAGAAAGTGAAACAGAAAGGAAGCCGAGGGATGGAGTTGCTGCACAGGCTTTTGAAAAGTTTAAAAACAAACAAACAAAAAACCACAACCTTGTAAGTCCAGGATCTTTTATGGAGGTTGATGTGCAGTCAGTCAGATGTGAGGGGTGTGTGTGTGTGTGTGTGTGTGTGTGTGTGTGTGTGTGTGTGTGTGTGTGTGCACCAGCACCCTGAGGAGCCTGTCAGAGCCTCATTTTCAGGATGCTGGTCCCCCCCAACTGATAACACTCTAAATAACAGGTGAGTGACTCCTGGCAGGAAGGAGATTGTCTGACCTCATTGTTCGCCTTCTCCCCCTCTTTGTTCTTCACAAATAAAGGTTTTTTAATAAACTGAAAGGTCCTCCGCTCCTGCCTGATGATAAAATGAAAGGAACCAGTGAGGTATGGTACAACGTGGCAGCAGAAGGGGAAGCTCATCAGAAAATAACAAAGGTGCATGTTAAAGATAAGGCTGCTGCCGGAGATTAATCCTGCCCGCCTGATTGTTTTCTTTAATACCAAAGCCTGCAAGAGCAAGCGATAAGTTTGCTGAGTAATTTGGTTTGGGGTGAGGAAATAAAATTCAGGTAGGCCCTATAATTGATTTCCCTTTCTTTAGTTTTCTAAACATTAAACAACAACAACAACCACAAAGCCTGCCTTGGCTGCACTTTCTTTCTTCCAGCTACACTGTCTGTCCTGCCCTCTACACACACACACACACACACACACACACACACACACACACACACACACACACACACCTTCTCTACTGCAAAAGGAAGGTAAGAAGGTAAGAGCAAGAAAGAAATGCTCTTCTCAGCCAGCAGTTTCAGGAAGGTTTGCATGAAATGTCTAAATTCAGTGCTATGGACTGTCCAATTTAAAAAAAGAAAAGAAAAGAAAAAAGATCTTGGACTTCTAAGCCCTTGTACCTCTGAATGAAGGATGTCCATGCAGAGATCATCAGTTTTAAATGAGGCTGTTAGGATGGATCTCACCCCAGCCTCGATAGGTGCCTTTAGAGAAAGGAGTGAGGGGTTGGGAGGCAGTCATGCATGTCCCTTGAGAAGGGACAGTGCCTTCTCAAGACGCAAGCAGACATCCCTGATGCATCTCCAAGCCAGGAGCTTTCAACGGACCCTGAAGGCAGGAAGTGGGTATGAAGCAGATTCACTCTCAGTCTCCAAACCAACCTTCTCACTCGACATGTGGACAGGACAAAACGACACTGATAGGCTGAGCCCTGATCCGGCTCCACCGCTGTCCTCTGGAGAAGGGGTTAGAATGCAAGCACACATGAAGACCATGAGAGGCCACACCAAGATGATGGCCCTCTGTGAGCCAAGGGGAAGGGCCTCAGCAGAAACCAGCCCTGACAGTACCTTGTCTCGACAGTCTCTGTAACTGAAAGAATAAACTTTGTTTATTTGGTTACACTGAGTCGTGGTGCTGCTTTATGTGCTGGGGAGGGGGGCTTCTTTTTCTCCTCTTTTTTCCCCCTTGAGATGGGGTTTCATGTAGCCTAGGCTGGCCTCAAGCTTGATATGTAGCCAGAGATGACCCTGAACTCCTTTCCCTCTACCTCCGGCCTCCAAGTGCTGGGATCACAGGGATATGCCACCACGCCCAGCCTCCTTCCCTTTATGAATGTAATAAATCCGAGTTCTCATTTTCTTCATATCCATCCAAGCCTGGGAGTTTCTGATAGTGTGAAACACGCCACTAAGGAAGACAGTCTGAAAAGAGGGCGTAGGTGTAGCCTGGCACTTCCTTCTGTGTGGGGAGGGTCAACATCCCTTTCCCAGGACAGCCAGTCATGGATGCATGATGCCTATAGCACTTACAGACTCAACCATGCCCCCTCCTTGGTCCACAGTGTGGTAGCAGCCCTGTTTGCCATTTGCACTGAGGAAGCATCTTAGGGGTTGGATGCTGTGCTAATGACAAGCAGCCAGCCAATATATGTACATAACCAAATACAACAACTCCAACTCCTGGACTTAAGAAGCCCATGCTAGCTCTTTCAGACCAGTGTCTCATGCCCTTCGTGTGCACAAGAATGGACTGACCGGGGCTCATTCTGATTCAGTAAGTCTGGGCCAGTGCTGCAGAGACACAGACCTCACAGCTTGCCAGGTGGTCAATGCTGCTGATGGGGGCCACCCCTGGGATTCAGCTTTCTATGGGGACGGCTGTGAAGAAGGTGGTATATATAGAGAGAGACCCTGTGGTAGTTCAGAGCCAAACACTGAAGTGGTTCTGTAACTCACAGGTTTACATGATGTCTCCAGGATGGAGGAACCTTGAGTGGGAGCAAAGGAGAACGCCAAGAAGGGACTGCCAGGGGCCTGTGATGCTGTGGGTTCTTACTCAAAACAGTTCAGCATGTACCATAACACACTGCACACATGCCAGGACAGGCAGAGTCTCATCCCTAGGTTGGTCATCCAGCTGCCAATTTTCTCGTCTTATCTATTATGTGAATGAAATGGGGAAACAGTTTCCGGTTTCAGAGACTGGTGACATGAAAGGTACTGAACAAATTTCCCCAGTTTCAAGGAAGGAATGATACAGCCCGATGGAGAACAGGTTTATCCTGGGTTAGCATCACCTTGGAAAGCGACTGAAGAATCAGCAGACATTTTTTTCTCCATGGCATCTATTCCCTGAGGCCTGACTGATTGGCCAGGTTTTCCCCTTTTCATGGTCCATCTCCAAGTTGGTCAGGGGGCAGACTGAAGTCTCTTATCAGGAGGCAAAGCTCACGAAACAGCCACCATCTCAGTCTCTAAGACACCTTCCAGTCCTCTCCAGCAGCCCTGGCTGCAACACCCTACCTGTCAGAAGCAGCAGGAAAAAGGTGAGGACCCAGTTCTGGTCTAACCAGGCTCTCCCTGAGCCTGGCTCTACCTTCACTGATTAACAGAGAGGAAACAGGAGCCCAGAAGGGTGGGTAGATCAGCCCTGTGTGATAGCACATCATCACTGTCAACTTGACTGGATTTAGAATCTCCATGGAAACATACCTCTGGGTGTGTCTGACTGGGCAGGGAAGACCTGCACAATGTGGGCATCACCATTTCATGGGCTAGGGTCCCCATTTCATGGGCTAGGGTCCCCATTTCATGGGCTAGGGTCCCCAGCTGAATAAAAAAGAGGAAGTCAGCTGAGCACTCGCCTTCATCCCTCTCGGCTTCCTGACCGTGGATACAGCGTGACCAGCTGCCCCATGCTCCCGCTTCCTTGCTTTTCCCACCACGACGGGACGGTGCGTTGGAACTGGGAGCCACAGTAGAGCCTTCCTCCCGTGAACAGCTCCTGCTGGGTGCTCCACCATAGCCACTCGGAAGCACGAATGCACCCAAGCTCACCTAGCAGGTGAAGAGCTGAGCCCTTGGGGACAACGTGATGGTCACTCCCTGCTAGGCAGGCAGATAGGAAGCATTGTTTCAAAGATGGGGACTTCGGCCCCGGGCACACAACACACCTGAGAACAAGTTCTGCTATGGAGAGGCAGATCAGGCAAGCCCACACAAGAGGTTCCCACTTGGATGATGATACATTGTGTCATGGTGGAAGACGAAAAGATGCTGATGTCTGTACCACACTCCAAACTAACTGAACCTGAGTCTGTCAGCCCTCACAACCTGCTCAGTCAGCTTTCCGTCACTGAAGCAAAATGCCAGAGGTAACAATTTATTCAGAAGAAAAGTTTGTTTGAGCTTTTAGTTCCAGAGATTACGGCCATAGTTACCAGCTGGCCCTAGTGTTTCTTGGCCGGCAGAGATGAAGAGCGCCATGGCTGGACCACGTGATGGAGCAAAGCTTCTCACATCATGGCATCTGGGAAGCAACAAGAAACAGCAAAAAGAGCTAGGGTACCACATTCCTTTCGAAGGCACATTCCCAGTGATGTGACTTCCTCCCACTAGGCAGCCACCTCCCAGGAGCACCACAGGCCAGCAAGCAAACATCTACTGCATGGGCCTCGGGGGACTACTTCCCCAAACTACTCATTGTTCACCCCTATGTCCTTAACAGAAATGAGATTATCAGGCCTCACTCATTCCCATCAGATCAGACCCACAATTGGTACTTGCGAATCACCCCCTGGCTGCACACAGAATCACCTGCCAGCCAGGCTCAACCTCAGGCCATAGAAATAGGAACACAGTAAAGCCCACTGTGATGGTTTGTAGAGAGAAGATGAATAGCAATAAAAGAGAAGAACATAAAAGGCAAACTCAAAGGTCCCAAAGAGGGGCACCAGATAAGGGAAAGGTATGTGTCACCAAGCCTGATGGCCTGAATTTGATCCCTAAAACCCACATGGTGGAAGGAGAAAACTGTTGTGTGATATTTTGTTTGTGTTCTGACAAATAAAGCTTGCCTGGAGGTCAGAGGGCAGAGCTATCCACTAGTTAACCATAGAGATCAGGCTGTGGTGGCACACACCTTTAATCCCAGCACTGGGGAGGAGGAAGCAGGAAGATCAGGAGTTCTAGGCCACCCTGGGTTACATGAGATGGAACCCGTCTAAAAGAGAAACAGAGCCAAGTGGTGGTGGCACAAGCCTTTAATCCCAGCACTACAGAGGTGGAGATGGAAACATAAGGCAGGTAGAGACAGGATCTCCTCCCATTCAGTCTGAGTATTGGTAGAGATATCAGGCCTATTCGGTCTGAGCATTTGGAGAGGTAAGAAGTTTCTGGTGGCTGGCTGTTCTGCTTCTCTGATCTTTCAGCTTTCACCCTTAATATCTGACTCTGGGTTTTTATTGAAAAGACTAAATAGATTCATGCTTCAGAAAACCGACTCCAACAAGTTGTCCTCTATCTTCTACATGTGTGCCCACACACATAAGTAGTAAATAAATAAGAAATAAACTTATGAAGGTCTTCAAGACAAACTTCCCAAAGGGTCCAGGCATAGTCTGCAAAAGTAAGCATGCATAAAGAAATGGGAGCTGGGGAGTCTGATCCTGCCTTAGCTCCTGCCCATCTCCAGATATTCAGTGGTGACATTCCAATGACCCCAAAGTGTAGCTTTGATAACTCTAGGTAGGTCCACTCTTTCAGCCAGAGCACAGAAATGGTACCACTTTACCAGATAAGAGCAATATTATGGTTTGAAACTTTGTGGCCTTCCAAAACTCATGTTGAAACTTAATCCCCCATGCCATGGTATTAATGTGAGGTCTTTGGGAGAGGACTGGTCTTGGTGCTCCACTCTGATGAAGAGGAACAAGAACTTGGTAAATGAGGCTATATATAACATGAGTCCCTTTTTAGTCCTCTGCTGTCTGAGGTCATCATGATAAAATCATGATAAAAGTGGACACAGTCGACCTGCATCACAATCAGAAGTTTCTGGCACCTTCAGTTTAGACTTCCCACTTTCTATAACCAAAAAAAATAATTACTACAGGCTATTTATAAACTATCCAGTCTCCAGTAATTTATTCTAGACATCCAAACAGACGAAGACAGAAAGATTACAAATATAATATAAGGCAATATATTAACAGACAGTTTAAACCACAGGGTCTAGTGATGCATGCCTGTAACCCCACCATTCAGGAGGTAGAGACAGGAGGATCAGGAGTTCAAGGTCATCCTCAGCTATAAATCAAGTTCAAGGTCAGCCCCCAAAAAAGCAAAATTCCAATAAAATAATAGATGTTCCAAGTAAAGCTTGATTCCAGGTACAGCTGGTAAGATCTATGCAAATAATTTCACCTTTAAAGCCTTGGTTTAGGTATCTGTTAAATGGAGAAAATAATAGCTAATTCAAGGGATCATTGTGACCTGGTGGGAACTGACCGTGTAAAGCCCTCAATGTACTTTCTGGGACTTAGAACAGTAGCTAGAATGGCAATTTCATCTCAATTCCATGGTCTTTCCAAAGAAGATTTTAGGTTAGTATAAGACAGATGAGATGTGAACAATAACTTTCTCTTTGAGGAAAGAGAGACTAATGTCACGGTTTATAAATAACTCTCCTGGCTATGGAAGAATGTTATCTCTGTCCCCTCTGGGCCAGCCTAATTTAATCCACTGCAGTGGCTTCCTGTGAATGGGGAGAGCAGGAGAATGATAAAGAACCCAAGAAAACACGGGGAGGCGTGAAAACCAAGAAGGCGTTCACTGCTTTGGGAGAGGGATTGAAGAACTAGGTTACCATTCTCTGAAAGACCCTCTGAAACACTAGAGTAAAAAGAGCTAATTGAAGAATGAGGGAGTTTTCTTCACCAGTGCTGGCTGAGTAGAAATATAATTATCTCTGATTCATGGAGATTGCTACAATGTGACTCATTTACCAAAACAGTTACTAGCAGAATCGCATTTGTGACTGTGGGAAGACCACGTGGGAGCCAGAGCTGTCTGAAATCCCGAACATTCCTCCCTGCACGATGACACCTTGAAGGAGACTCTGCTTTCCTCTCGGCGGTTTTCTGTGTCTTCTGGGGCCATTTGCAATATGAGGAAGACATCCTGCGAGATGGGGAAGCCTCAGAGACCCCTCCAGACCAGGTTCCAGAACGGTGTCCACTCTCCAGGTCTAGGGAAGCTCCCATTAGCATGCCAACTCCCTTCTTTATCTACCAGTGAAGCCTCAGCTCAGAGGCAGCTGTGTGTTTGGGTTCTTGTGCACACAGAGTTGACGGTTTGTTCTCTGAGCTTACACGCAAACCTAGCAATGGCAACGCCCCACTGGTGGTTTGCTGGTTATCTGGTTGTGAGGAGGGAAACCAGCATTGTTGCAATCGAGCGTTTCTCTCTGAAGCTCCACTGTGGCTCCCTAGGCACCCATCATCATGGAACAGAGTGGTTTAAAGACCCAAACCTCGGAAGGTCTGCATACAATTGTGGGGGAAAGGCTTCTGGGTCAGCGCACTGAACCGATGATGAGAAGGAACTGCTCAGTAGGTAAAGGGACTCCTGATCAAGCGTGAGAAGCTGGGTTCAGGTCCCCAGAGCCCACTTCAAAAGCTGGACATAGCTGGATGTGTAGACTCCCAGGATTGAAGCGGGGAGACAGCCAGATCCTGGGGAGTTGTGGACCAGCCAAACAGCAGAATTAATGAGTTTCATATTCACTGAAGACACTGTTTCACAAACAGTGAGGTGGAAAAGGATAGAGGGAGACAGATGAGTGTACCTGTGCATGCACGCATGCATGCACACACACATACACACACAAACCACATACACACACATACATCCATATCATACCCAAACATGTACATAAATATCACACATGCACATGCATAAACCACACATACATACATACACACACATAAACCACACACACATACATACATATATATCATACCCAGCCATGCACACACATACACATACATACATATCATACCCAAACACACATAAACCACACACACATGCATAAACTACCCATACATGTATAAAACATGAACACATATAAACCCCTCATACATACACACAGACACACACATAAAACACACACACAGTGACACACAAGATTAAAAAACATAAGCACAGGAAGATATAAGAAAATACATTTCTCACCCAGTTAAAAAATTTTTTCAAGGAGAAATACCCAGAAAAAGGCAGAAGCAAATAGTTCTGAGAGGACAAGGGTAATGAAAACAAATTCAACTCACGGGCTAATGAAGAGCATTTCAGAGCAGGTTGAGACCCTAACGGATACAAATGAGGATCATTATCTTTCTGGGTCTTCTGTTCAGTGTAGGATAAGGACTGTGCAAATGGAAGGAGATGACCAGGGCTAATGGCGGAATGATAACCCACCCGACCAGAGGCTCTTAATAAGAGCCATTATCATCCCCAGCCCCAAAGCCACGTGAGGGTCTGAAGATCATCAATATAGATGACGCGGAGCTGTCCTCATCCAGGGGTAACTAATGTTTTAGGAGCCACCCACATTCTTCCCCCTCCCCTCAATATGCGTGGGAGCCAAAGACAATTCCAGATAAGGTTTTTGAGGCTGGGAACAGTCACAGTGTGTATTGCTGTGAAGAGGCTACTGTATGCCAGGCATGGTATTTCATGTTTCACATACGTTATTTCATTCAATTCCATCTATAATTCCTCATTTTGAACATAAAGATAACTGAGGTCCAGAGAGGCTGAGTAACTCACCTAAGGTCAAACAGAAAGTTCCAGGTGAGAGACTGAACCAGAAGGTCAGCTCTAGGAAGCAGTGACAAGGACAGAAACCAGCAGCTACATCATGTCAGGGCAACAAGAAAGGAAGGACTGTTCTGAGTAAGGACAGGACCTGTTTGGGAGTCCAGGCTCAGACAGATCTTTTAGACAAAAACTGCCCCCCCCCCAAGCTGTGGCTGGAGACAGTGGCACTCATTTGTCTGCCTTTGGCTTTCCAATTTTGGTGGCTTATTGGGATACTGCATATCTGCATCACGTGGTGTCAGCTGGTAGTCCCCACTGGAGGTGGAAGACTCACTTCTAAGATAGATGGATCACATGCCAGGGTGCAACTGATACCTGAGAACTAGGGCTGAGGTCTCCCAATGCATCTAAACTCATGTCAGTGTGCTCTGGGGACTTACATTTCTTAATCTCCTGTAACTGAGGTCAGGCCAAAGGTGGCAAAGTAATGTCGCTTTTTTATTGCATGTTTTGTCTGTTTTGTTTTGTTTTGTTTGTTGAGTATAAATCCAAAGTCCTTCCCATGGGCTCTATACCCCAGATCCTTCCCTTCCTGTTCCCCCATCCCTACTCAACTATGTGCTCAGCACCGTGGATCTTTCTGTCATTTCTCCCACGGGATCTAGATTCAGCTTATGGCTAAACAGCCAATAGCATGCAGGGCAGACAACCCAGCACCCATTCCAGAAATTGCTTTGAAGGGATAGACAGCTTCCACCTCTGCCCTCTGGAAACTCAGACACCATGCTGAAAGAAGCCTGATAACCACGTGGCAAGGCCGCTTGCAGGAGAATCCGGGACCCTAAAGGAACCTCCAGTGTACTTCTCAAAATCAGGCCATGTGGGAAGCAAACTCCATCATTGCATCCCCTAGAATACTGATCCCAAGTCAGCTGCCCTTCAGTTTGTCAATCATCAGTCGGTCCATCAGAGGGAATTCAGGGAGTTTGGATCCTCCCAGACAATTTAACTAGTAGGTCAAGCAAAAGTCCTCAACATTGTGGCGTCTTTGTGGTTAGAGAACTGGGTCCCTTGGCACCAGATTCTGTCATTCCACAATGCAGAATGAGGAGAGAAAAACTCCTTCCACCAATAGGGCTTACAATCACTCAGTACTCCAGTGAGGACAGTGGGATATGGTTACTGGAAAGATGCTACACAAGAAATACCTCCCACACTGATGTGCTGGGGGACACTGGGCTATTCAGACACACCTAGTTCCAGAGTTACTAAGCATCGCAAGGGGCATATCCATGAGGAGATATTTGCAATATAATGCAATAGCATAGTGATAAGAATTGCCCAAAAGCTACAATAAGACCACAGAATCAGTTGTGAGGTTGGGGAAACTTCCTGGGAGAAGTGATTTGGAGCCTGAATTTTGGAAAAGCATCTGAGGCAGAGAGAATATTAGGAAAGAGGCCCTACCATGTGAAACATTCACATGTGTGTTTGTGAGCAGGAGGTACATAACAAGGAGGCAATATTGAAATATAACTTTAATATAAGTTGTAGCAGGGGACAGATAGGAAGAGGTGAATCTGAGCAATTGCCAGGGGGCTGTGTGCTTTATTAAGAGCCTCAGCAGTTATCCTAGGAGTATCCGTGACTTTTTTTTTTTTTAAAGAATGGCTTGATAGGATTTATGCCTTACATAAATTATTCTTTTAGAATCTAAAAGTGGATAATATTGATGCAAGATTGAAGGTAGAGAGATCGTCAGGAAGCACCCCCATAATTTAACAAAGTAAGAAGGGCAAATCTGTAGCAATGGCAGTGAGATAGAAAATACAGTACAGATCTGAGAAAAAAAAAAGCTGAAGCGGGATCATCAGGATTTAGCAATTGATTTGATGTAAGAAGGAAAGAGTAACTTGGGAGAGACCCAGACAGAGAAAAGATGATGAGAACAGATGAGCATGCGGCATACGAGAAGTCCAGAGGCAATTCAGACCGGAGATGGCCAGGGTTCACTTGGATGTACGAGTTAGGGTTGAAAGTAGACATAAAGCTAGAAGTGTGGTCTCATTGACACTGCATAGATTAGGAGGGACGGTGAAAATGGCCATATACTGATGAGGATGTGGGTAAAAAGGAGCCCTTCCGCAATGCTGGTGTGAGTGCGAACTGGTGCAGCCACTGTGTGCTTGCTGGAGATACACAGTGTGTGGTAATTAACACCGTCAACCCTACAGGGTCTAGAGTCGCTTAGGAGGCAAGCTTCCAGGAATGCATGTGAGGGATTGAGATTAGGTTAACGGAGGTAGGAAGACCCACTGGACTGTGGCAGTCCATTCCATTGGCTCAGGTCCTGGACTGAGCAGATAAGAAGGAAGCTCAGCAATAGTACCCATCATGCTCTGCTTCTTGAGTGCAGATGCGATGTGGTCAAGCTCCTGATGGCTCACTTGCCATGATGGACTGTATCCCTGTAACTGTACACTGAAATAAACCCTTTCTCCTTTTGTTTTGTTTTGTTTTGTTTGTTTGTTTGTTTGTAGACAGGCTTTCTCTGCGTAGCATTGGCTGTCCTGGAACTCACTCTGTTGACCAGGCTGGCCTCGAACTCAGAGATCCCCCTGCCTCTGCCTCCAAGTGCTGGGATTAAAGGCCCGTGCCACCACCACCCAGAGAACACTTGCTCCTTTAACTTGCTCCTTGCTGGTATTTTGTCACAGCAGTGAGGACAGTAACTAACATACAGTGGCCTCAGACACCTCTGAGAGAAAGGATCTGGGAAGAGGCCCATGCCAGACTCAGAAACACACTCAAGGCATCTAGCAAGGAATTCTGAGGCCCTCAGTATTCTTAACTTAATATAGAAATAAAAGCTAGTGACTATGAATGGACATGCCCTCCCTTGGCACCACACACCTCTGTCCTGTATGAAGGAGCCCAAGGGCCAGGCAGCACTCTGTGAAGTATAGGGTATACTGCAGCTACCTTCTTTGTCCAAGCCTGCCTGTCAGCCTGCATTGTCCTGATGGAATGCTGAAGTTGGGTAGGTATTCATTAAGAGAAATCAATGCTATCTTCCAGATTTGCATAGTTTCCAAGTAGCCTGTTATGGGATCTGTTTCTTAAAGGAAAGACTCTTACCAGTCAATCACATGTTGACTGGGATCCCCAAGAGACCACAACTTAAAGGCATTTGCTTGAGAGAGTCTTGCTTCTATTCACTGTCAGCTTGAATGAACCTATAAAGGTGGGCCAGAAAAATAAGAGTGTGTGGTGGGGGAATTTCACAAAACCTACTTCAGAGCCAGAAGGCTATTGAACTGATTCTGTCTCGGGAGTCTCCAGCTGTGCAGAAAGCAGGTCACCTTCAGAGCGAGATCTGTTCATCATGCAGTCTGCAGGGCTTTAATGCAGGGGAGATCCTCTTTCGTGACTTACTTTCAAGTGTAAGTTCAAATGTCATTAACAGCCTGCAGCGACAGGAGCTGGAATGAGGTGGGATGTCCAAAACACCTAAGACAATATTAACTTTCTAAGAAGAAAAACTTAAAGCAATATTAGCTTCCTTCCTGAGAAACTGAAATGCATCAAAAAGGACAGAAATAGCTTGAATTAAATAGTCAGCAAGTGGCTAAGTAGTGTGTGTGTGTGTGTGTGTGTGTGTGTGTGTGTGTGTGACAGCATCTCACTGTATCTCAGACTAGCTTTAACTTACTATGTAGCCTAAGCTCGTCTCAAAACTCATTAACAATCTATTGCATTGGTCTCTTGAGTGCTTAGATTATATGCATGAGCCACCACACCCAGCTATATTTTACATTCACACACACACACACACACACACACACACGCACACGCACGCGCACGCGCGCGCGCACACACACACATATGTGGTGATATTTTATTTGTACTGAAATGTTATTTTAATTTTATGTTAATAAATAAAGTTGCCCTGGGGTCAGAGCTATTAGAGCCATAGTAAGAGCGTGGTGGTTAGAAGAGCTAGGTAGATTTCTGTGTGTTCAGGAATACAGCCAGTATTGGAGACATACGCCTTTAAGACCTGGAGGGCGGTACTTACAGGCAATGATGAGGCAGTCATGTGGTTGGGTTTACAACCAATGAGAAGGCAGAACGGAAGGATTATTTAAACAGGGACACAGGAAGTACCTCCCTCTCTCGGGGAAGCTAGGAGCACTGCAGGAGGTAAGATTTTATCTCTGAGCTCTGACCTCTCGGCTTTTCTCTTTTACCTTGGCTCTGTGTTTCTTATTTTAATAATACGATTGGTTACATCAACATCTGGCGCCCAACGTGACAAGAATCCATTAAAAACTGCTTGGGGCCGGCTCCCTAGCCGGAGCAGCCGGCTCCCTAGCCCCAGCCCAGGTCTGCTTGGGCTCAGGCCGGACTGTGAGCTGCTTGCTTAAAGCCAGTGCTACAAACAGCTCAGGCCTGCCCTGCTAAACAGGGCCCCTGGCTGTAAAGCCAAGCCTTGACTCGGCTCAGAGGGAACAAGTGGCTGGCTTTAAGCTTTAGCCGGCTACCCCTTCGCTTTCACTTTCACTTTCACTTTCGCTTTCGCTTTCACTTTCTCTCTTGCTTTCTCTCTATCTCTCTGTTACTGTCTCTCTCTCTCTCTCTCTCTCTCTCTGGATTCACACCTAGGACACTAGGTGGCTCTTTTGAAATTCGCTCGGATTTCTACTGTTCTACGCAGATTTGGTAAGTCATAAAGAAAAAAATGGGTTTTCTGTGTACATTGGAAGAAAATTGGGTTTTTGAAATTTTAGGCAGTCTGACAATGGAACAACTATATGAAAAGATTAGTATTATGGGAATTATGCAGTTTATCACCATGCTTATTCTCATTTTACTATTTAAAAAGATAGTCGATTTAAGTGCCAGGATAACAGCTTTAGAAAAACCTGTTAATTTTAACAGTGAAGTTGGTTCAAGTTTGGATCATAAGGTTACAGAAAGAAAGCCTGTTTTCACACAGTCATCCTTAATTTATCCTGTAACCGTACAGCAGATGCCTGATCAAATGGCTACACAAAATATCTGGGCTCCAATTGAACTGATGGATTTTAAAAGGTTTAAGGAGGCAATAGTATCTTATGGCATGCATTCCCCATATGTAAAGCAAATGTTAAACTCTTGGTCAACATATAATAGGATTATACCACAGGACTGGCGGGACCTTGCACAAGCTGTTCTGGAACCCAGCCAGAGAATTCAATTTCTAACCTGGTTTAAGGAGGAAGCGAGAAACGTAGAAACACAATGGAGGAATAAAGGAATACAAGTTTGTCAGGATCAGCTTATTGGAGAAGGCCAATATGCTTCAATACAAACACAATGTTTATATGATGTTCAAACCATAATTTTATGTCGAATGGCAGCCTTGAATGCATGGGACAGAGTTGATGAACCAGGAAAAAAACATGAGTCATTCACAAAGGTTATGCAAGGCCCTAAAGAATCTTTCACAGATTTTTTAGAAAGACTGGCTTCAGCAGTAAACAGAATGGTCTCAGGATCAGAAGCTAGTAAGGCAATAATTGAAGCTTTGGCATTTGAGAATGCGAATGCAGCATGCAAAAGAATAATCAGGCCGTTAAGGGCAAGATCTGCACCTTTGGAAGATTGGATTAGAGAAACAATTAATGTTGAGGTTGATGAGCATGATACGTGGGTAGGAGAAGTAATTTCAAAAGGTTTGAGAAGTGTTAGATGTTTTGGGTGTGGAAAGCAAGGACATTTTAAAAGGGACTGTAAACAGGTCATTCCTAGAAGCAATGTTTCTTCAAGGAACAATGGCAACAGAATGCCCCTTCCTTCAGGAGTATGCAGAAGGTGTGGTAAGGGAAAACACTGGACCAACGAATGTAGATCAACAAAGGACAGACAGGGTAATCTTTTGCCTCAGTTTTCGGGAAACTCCCGGAGGGGCCTCATGCAGGCCCCCATAGCAAAACCAGTTCAAACCTTTCCTGCAGCTGTAGAGGAAATCCCTGCTCTGAGCGATTAAATAACCAAATGACTATTGGAATAAATCATGCTGGTCAGGATGATGAAAAAGAGAGAATAGAAAATTCAGGAGAAAACATAAAGAAAAATTTTTGGCAAACTTCTATTAATGAACAGAGACCAAAATTAACGATAAAAATAAATGGTGTTTTGTTGTCTGGTCTGGTAGACACAGGTGCGGACATTACCATAATTGCACCAGAATTTTGGCATCCAGCTTGGCCTCTTCAGGAGGTAAACGTTCAACTGTTAGGAATTGGGACATTATCTGGAGTGAAACAGAGTGCAAGATGGCTGGAATGTATAGGTCCAGAAGGACAGAGAGGAAAATTAAAACCATATGTCGCTAACATAGCTATGAACCTGTGGGGTCGAGACTTGTTGCAACAATGGAATACTCAGATTAAAATCCCTCCAATCTCAGAAACAAATCATAAACTAGCACATGTTTCTGAGAGAAATATTAGAAGGCATTATTTTGAGTGGTCACCAGCCATCCATATTATACAGGAACAGGGCACAACAACTGATAATCTTCCAAAAATACCAACAGCTCTACCTTTAAAATGGTTAACAGACAAGCCTGTATGGGTTCAGCAATGGCCTTTAACAACAGAGAAACTCCAGGCTTTAGAAGAGCTGGTAGAAGAACAGTTAAATGCTCAGCATATTGAACAGTCAACCAGCCCTTGGAATTCTCCTGTATTTGTTATTAAAAAGAAATCTGGTAAATGGAGAATGGTAACAGACCTTAGAGCAATTAACAAAGTAATTCAGCCAATGGGCTCTCTACAATCTGGAATTCCTTTGCCTACTCTGTTACCAAAAGGATGGCCTCTCATAGTTATTGATTTAAAAGACTGTTTCTTTTCAATACCCTTACAAGAAAAGGACAAAGAAAGATTTGCTTTCACAGTGCCTACTTATAATAATTCTCAACCGGTTAAAAGATTTCAATGGAGGGTCCTCCCACAGGGAATGTTAAATAGCCCAACTCTGTGCCAATATTTTGTACAACAGCCATTGGAAGTGATACGTAAAAAATTTCCTAAATCTATAATTTATCATTATATGGATGATATTTTACTAGCTGACTCAAATGCAGATACTTTAGAAAGAATGTTTGAAGAAGTAAAGAAAATTTTGCCTTGCTGGGGATTACAAATTGCTCCTGAAAAAATACAAAGAGGAGATTCTATTAATTATTTAGGATATAAAATAGAGCTACAAAAAATTAGACCCCAAAAGGTGCAAATTAGGAGAGATAGACTACAGACTCTTAATGACTTTCAAAGATTATTTGGAGATATTTCTCATCTACGAACTATTGTTGGGGTAAAAAATGATGAACTGACTAATTTGTTCAAAACCTTAGAAGGTGACAAGGACTTAAATAGTCCAAGAGAATTATCACCTGAAGCTGAGAAAGAATTGGCCTTGGTAGAAAAGAAAGTACATGAAGGGCACGTGGATCGTATTGATCCAAAGCTGGATTGCATTTTGGTTATTTTACCCTCTAGGCATTCCCCTACTGGAATATTAATGCAGAGGGAAGATATTATATTGGAATGGATATTTTTACCAAATAAACCAAATAAAAAATTAAAAACTTATGGGGAAAAAATCTCTGACTTGATTTGGAAAGGAAAATTGAGACTTCGTCAGTTAGCAGGAATAGACCCAGCAGAAATTGTTGTACCTTTAACTAAGGAGGACATTGAAAAATTATGGACAGAAAGTGAACCTTGGCAAAGAGCTTGCAGTAATTTTTTGGGAGAAATTAACAGCAAATATCCCAAAAGCAACAGAATTGATTTTATAAAGAGAGCTGATTGGATCTTGCCTCGAATTGTACGGCAAAAACCCATATCTGGAGTTCGTACATTTTATACAGATGCCAACAAACAAGGAAAGGCAGGTTACAAATCAGAAAATTTAAGTAAAGTGGTACAAAGTCCTTATAATTCAGTGCAAAAATCAGAATTGTATGCTATTCTGTTGGTATTAATGGATTTTTCAGAACCTCTCAACATAGTAACTGACTCTCAGTATGCTGAAAGAGTGGTATTACATATTGAGACTGCAGAATTTATCCCTGATGCTTCAGAATTAACTTCACTATTTATTCAATTACAAGATACAATCAGGAAAAGGAGTCATCCTTTATATATAACTCACATCCGATCTCATACTGGTCTGCCAGGCCCTCTAGCACAAGGCAATGATGAGATTGATAAATTATTGATAGGAAATGTGCTGGAGGCCTCAGAATTTCATAAAAAACATCATGTCAATAGTAAAGGTTTAAAAAAGGATTTTCCCATAACCTGGCAACAAGCCAAAGAAATAGTAAAGAAATGTCCTACTTGTTCCTTCTATAATCAAACGCCATTACCAGCAGGATGTAACCCAAAGGGTACTCAGAGGAATGAAATCTGGCAGATGGACGTGTTTCACTTTGCAGAATTTGGAAAACTGAAATATGTACACCACACTATCGATACTTATTCAGGATTTCAATGGGCAACTGCTTTGAGTTCTGAAAAAGCTGATTCTGTAATCACTCATTTGCTAGAAGTTATGGCCATCATGGGTATACCTGCACAAATCAAAACTGACAATGCTCCATCATATGTCTCTGTTAAAATGAAACAGTTTTTTGCTTATTACAATATAAAGCATATGGCCGGGCGGTGGTGGCGCACGCCTTTAATCCCAGCACTTGGGAGGCAGAGCCAGGTGGATCTCTGTGAGTTCGAGGCCAGCCTGGACTACCAAGTGAGTACCAGGAAAGGCGCAAAGCTACACAGAGAAACCCTGTCTCGAAAAACCAAAAAAAAAAAAAAAAAAAAAAAAAAAAAAAAAAAACAATATAAAGCATATTACAGGTATACCACATAATCCTACAGGTCAAGCAGTTATAGAAAGGTCAAACAGAACTCTAAAGGATATGCTAAATAAACAGAAAGGAGTAACAAAAACCCCCAGAAATAGACTGCATAATGCTCTATTAACTTTGAATTTTCTGAATGCCAATGAGAAAGGAACAACAGCTGCAGAGAGACATTGGGTAATAGAAAAAACTACAGAATTAAATCAGCCTATATACTTTAAGGATGTGCTGACCTCAGAATGGAAACCAGGGTATGTATTACGTTGGGGACGAGGTTTTGCTTTTGTTTCTACAGAAGAAGATAAGCTGTGGGTACCATCAAAATTGATAAAGGTTCGATTTGAACAAGAGAAACCTCTTAATTAGAGGAGGTGATAGTTCATCAACCAGCATGAACATCCAATTTAAACTAACTTGTACCTATAACACATGTCTTTTCATTTAATCAGATAATAACTTGCCAAAAAGGAACATCCCCAAAATTAGTCTTGGGGGAAGGTTTTTGTTTTTGTCTTTTAGGAGAATGAAGGTTATGGAATCTGAAGGACACAAGACAAATGAGACAACTGAAGAAAAGGGACAAATCATCTATCCCAGGAAACAGAGTATATGGGAGTATATGGCATATGGGTATATATTATCTAAAAAATTTTATGTCTTCTTAAATGTTTGTTTCTGCTTTTCTCTAAAGATCTAACACTATTGGTTTTCTAATAGTCCCAGTTCAATTAAAATTTAAAGCTGACTTTGGAGTTGGAGAATGGCTCTCTCCTTCTTTAAACTCAAGCATGTTGTTAAAATGAAAATACAAACTCCCTGTATCATGCCAGAATAAAAGAGCCATTTTCTGCTATGGGACAGGACAAAAGCCAAATTAATTAAGGGACTATTCTATTACTAATCTCAACTCTTTGATTCTATTCTGATTCTTTAAACTTTTCTTAAAGTATAAATTTTATATCAAAATTTACAAGATTAATATATATAGATATATATACATTTTAAACTTTGTTAAGATAGGAATGGTCATATAGAGTACTAACTAATTCTAGAAAAAAGGCTTCAATTAGCTGCATATATATGTCTTTGTGTTCGAGTCTCTTATCAGATTTCTGCAGGAAATCATGGCCAGGCCTAACATCAACTGAAGTCTCCAGGAAGAAAATGGGGCCCCACAACAACAACAACAATTCCACGTGGACAATAATAATATCACTGAACTGACAAACATCATCTACAGATCAGCTTTGAACTACAAGGTGCTCAGAGCAATTTTGAGATGACTAGCTGAGATGATCCAGTCTCAAAGACTACTTGAATAAGGACTTGAGATAAACCCTGAACTTTGGCTTTATACACAGACTGGATAATAATGAAGGATATAGTTACCTTTCCTAGAATTTGACAATTAACCTAAATTTTTCTTTCAGGATAAAGATAACTTCGCCCATACCCAGCAGGAAGCAATTTTAAGAATATGACACCCACATTGCCAAAGAAGTGGTGTGGGGCGGGTGGTTTTTTGGTTCTTTTAATGGGTTTTGGGTCTGGGATAATTTCATTATTTAGGGGGGTAGGTTACAAGTTGTCAAGGGTTAGGAAAAAGGCTAAGCAAAGGAGATTAGATTTAAGGTTTTTGTTTTAAAAAAAAGAAAGAAAGAAAGAAAAGAAAAAGACAATTACTAGTTTTAAATACTTTACATTATTACCAACTATTAGGATATAAAGAAATGAAAGTTAGTAGTTAGACATTACAATAGAAATTGTAGTCATATTAGATATGTTTTAAAAATTGAGCAGATGTATTTTAGACAGGTCATCTTCAAACCCTTCAGAGATCTACAGAATATGGCATTTAAAATATTTTAATAACTTAGAAATTTTTCTTTTTTGAGACATGTCGGCTCCTGGCAGTACCAATCTACTTCAGAGAAAATATGGGCATTGAAGAAACTGCATATGGAGTTAATTTTCATTGTGGCAAAAGTTAGCCACTGGACAACAAAGTATCCTCAAATCAACAGAAAAAATGGACAGACAGAACACGAAACAAAGGACTACCAATTCCTGCCAAAACAAGTGTGGTTATGGCTTTATCAAAAGGCATCTTCTGAGGCCAGGACAATATGGCACCATCCCTGAAGTCGCCTTCACAATCTGGAAAAGGTACAGTACCCTTTTCTTCGAAGGCAGCTGAACAGGCAGTGGGCCGATGGCTTCTGTTGTGCAATGGAACAGCAACTGAAAGCTCACGCCTCTCAATAGTAGACTGGCATTTAATAGAGGGATGTGGAGAAGAAGAGGATGCTGAGATGAAGCCATATATACACAGCCAAGAAGAATGGACAGCTGAATTCAAAAACTGTCAACAATTTCCAGAATTTAAAATCCTGAATCATGACATGACACTAGTGGAATTCAGGTGTTTCTGGTACATGGACTGCTCTCACCCAAATGGAGGTTGAACTGTTGACCTTGTGTACAACCTACTTCACAAATGAGTCTGTCAGATACCATAAGCCTATAGGCTGAAGATGATGCCCCAACACTGTGAAGAAACCTCAGGTGACTGTCCAGGCAGCTGGCTGTTTCTGTCGACTCACAAAATTTTTGGAAGTTGCTTTTGTGCACTTCCTGTTTTTATTTTTGTTAGCTAATATTATTTCCTTCTTGGGTCTCTGAGGGAGTTGAAGATTAGTTAGTTATAGTTGAAGATTAATTAGGATAGAAAGTGAATTAGATACATTTTGGACTTACTAAAATAGGATAGATAAGGGAATTATTTTCTCTGATTTGTCAAATACAAATGGACTAGACATCGTTTAGGTATTTGTTACTTGTATATATTGTATATAGTTATTGTAGTTTTGTATATAGTTTTTCTTTTGTTAGTTATAACCTTTTGCCTTTTTTCTTTTTATTAAAATAGAAAAGGGGAAATGTGGTGATATTTTATTTGTACTGAAATGTTATTTTAATTTTATGTTAATAAATAAAGTTGCCCTGGGGTCAGAGCTATTAGAGCCATAGTAAGAGCGTGGTGGTTAGAAGAGCTAGGTAGATTTCTGTGTGTTCAGGAATACAGCCAGTATTGGAGACATACGCCTTTAAGACCTGGAGGGTGGTACTTACAGGCAATGATGAGGCAGTCATGTGGTTGGGTTTACAACCAATGAGAAGGCAGAACGGAAGGATTATTTAAACAGGGACACAGGAAGTACCTCCCTCTCTCGGGGAAGCTAGGAGCACTGCAGGAGGTAAGATTTTATCTCTGAGCTCTGACCTCTCGGCTTTTCTCTTTTACCTTGGCTCTGTGTTTCTTATTTTAATAATACGATTGGTTACATCAACACACATATGACACTTTAATATATTTATAGAGTTGTCACAGTACTCCTTTGAAGGTACACCTCACCATCTTCTTGCACTGTAGAAGTGAACATTGATTAAATGGTGTTTTCTGAAATATCAGGATTCTACAGTTCTCCTCTAACATTAATTTCTTATAACGGCTTCTAAAACCTTATTATCTGCATCTTATTGCTATGAAAACTAATATGGAGCATTTAAATGACTACCCAGTGAATGAGTGACCGAATTGGAAATGGCACCCAATAGTTTACCCTACCTACTAAATCACATTGCCCAACTGGGCATGTCTCTTTGCACACTGATATGCTTTCAGGGAATGTTGAAGTCCTCACTGCTGGCCTTTTAGGAATCTACAATTAATCAGCACCTATTAAATTTTGTCAAGTAATTTCATTCATTATAAGAAGTGCAGTAGAACTTTGGACTTTAAGAAGTCAAACTACTTCTAAATTTTGGGGGAGAGGGGACAAAAATTTTTATGGTACAACATCCTATATGAATATTTTAAATGCTCTGTGTCACAGCACAGGAGGTAAGAATGTCCAAGAGGATTTAGATAGGTTCATACATAATGTGTTCAGAATATATGACCTCTTATTAAATATCTCTGCTGTCTGAATATTCCTCTGCTTTAAACTTCCCCTCTTCCTCCTCCTCCTCCCAAACACTGTTCTCTGCCTTGTCTCTGGTTCCACCGATGCACCATTTCTTTCCTCGAATAAATTCTAAAAGGGATGAGCGAGTTCCTGGTTCTGTGTCTTTCTGCATTGTGTAACATTGCTTGCTCACTGGAATGTTCAGTAAAAGTTGTTGAATGAAAACCAAACTGAGTATTTTGTCCAGCAGAAGCAGGACTGCCTGCTATGGTGTTTAATCCATTATTAGGACCCCTGTCAAGGATGGGGCCTTGGGAGAGGTGAGCTGTAGGTGAAAAGAACAGAAAGGCTCACCATCTAAACTAAATCAATAGCAAAAAGCAGCTACTATTGGGATGAAAAAAATAAGATAAGCACACATCTTTCCTTTCATTTCCATTCCAAGTGTGAGAAGGAAGATATGTGTATTTCTCATCAGGCCAAAGGACTGCCTAGATAAGAAACATCTCCAGTGAGCAGTGATTATTTCAACTACATGGGGAACTCCTTCCCAGGGAATCCTACTTACAGAAAGCACTGTTCATTGTGGAGCCAGAAGAGAGTGCCCCAAAAATGAGGAGGCACCATGTGCTCCTGATGAAATGAAGTCAGCAACACCATTCTGATGTGCTGGATCTAAACTGAACCCCAAATGTAGATTTTTACCATCACATGCTCAGCACATCTGAAAAATAAATAGCCTCATTTACATAATTGCACAATTGTGGACAGTCTGGATTCCAAAAGCCAGGATATATATTACTAGCATATATCAGACCTATGGAAGGGTTAAGCCAGGATGTATATTACCAGCATACATCAGACCTATGGGAGGGTTAATTCAGGGTGTATATTACTAGCATGCATCAGATCTATAGAAGGGTTAATCCAGGATGTATATTATTACCAGCATGTATCAGACCTACAGAAGGGTTAATTCTCAAAAGAAGCCCCTTCTCATACAGATGGAGGCAGGGAGCTGTCATCAATGTTTAATCAATCAATAGGCATTTATTTTATGATATAAGGTTTACATTGCTCTCCATCTGGAGTTAAGTGGAAGAATGAAGAAGAGAATCTGTCAGAAGCAAAATTACTTCTTGTTAGCTTTGCCTCCATCGTTTCAAGTCAGCCTAGTACATGTTAATCTTTTCTATGACTTAAATAAGGCAAGAGAGAGTGATTATGTTAACCCTCTGTGGATTTCTCAAAAAGTCTCATCTCAAACCAACAATTTAGGCCACACTCTCCATGAGCTGTCAGAGTTCTGTCTCAAAATGTGATCACATAATTGGCCAGTTACTTTGTAGACGCCATTGCGTTACCAGTTGTATAAAATCCTGTGGTTCTAATTTCTCTTTCACTCTCCAGCACCTCCACTCTGGGTTCAGTGTCTAACTCTAAGGGCACTGTGGGAGAGTGCAAATAATACAGACTTTGGATATAAATAAACTTCATTTAAATGTCCTCAATTGGGAGGAGTTTTATGTTTGAGACAAAGCTCAAATTTCAGTTAGAAATGGCAGCACAGAAGTGCTTTAAAGGGGAAACAGAACAAGTCATGAACAAGTGAAGGGTGAGAGCTGCCCTTGACTTGCTGGCCTGGGAACTGAGTAGGTATGGGAACCCCAGCCAGGGCATATCATCTCCAGGGACACTGGCCAAATGTCAGAACTGAGAGACAGTCGTGGGTGTTTCAGGGGTGTGCCTCCCCGCCCATCCCTTGAGTGATTCTGGGCAGAGCTTCATGGCTTCTCCAGAGTAGGAGTGAATGAAATGGAATTGGGAAGATGAGTCACAAACAAAACACTAGACTATCCTGATTTAAGCCTAAACTCTAACTGGATATTTAGAGGGAAAGCATCCTCTTATTGGCCAAAAGCATAATCTAATCAGCATCAGCACAGGGCACTGAAGGAGAAGGCATGTCAAGGGACCGTAGGATGCTCACCACCAGCTTGAAGGGGTCCTGTGACGATCAATACTGTCATCTTATCCAATCACCTAGGGACAAGCCTCCAAGTATGTCTGGGAGAGACTGTCTAAATTTAGTTAGAGCATTCCTGTACTGTGAGGGAGTGCTTGGATTGGGTTAATTGAGTGAGAAGACCCCCCCCCCTAACTGTGAGCAGCACCATTCCATGGGCTGGTGTCTGTGACTGAAGGAAAAAGGCAAGAGCCTCAGGAGGACAGCAGTCATTCCTTTCTGCTTCCTGACAACAGATGGAATACAGCCAGTCACCTCAAGCTTCTGCCAGTGTGAATTCCCTACCATAACAGTTGCACCCTCAAACTGAGGGCCAAAATAAACACTTTTTCCTTCAGGTCACTTTGGGGGGCTATTTTATCACAGGAACAGGAAAGGTAATTAATATAGTCTCTAACAACCCAGCAGGAAAGAATAGCTCAGGTTTACTAGGCACACTGCAGACAAATGACAGAGGAAGACCTCGGGGTACTGCACTGAGGCTCTGCCAGGAACTTTGAATCTCCACATACAAGGACCCCACTACTAGTGGTTCTAGAACATTCCATTGGGAATATATTTCTTTTAAGCTGGTGTTGGGGAGGAAATTTTAGTTACACATGTAAACAGGAATAAAACTCTCTGCATATTCAAGAACGCCCACTTGATCTGTCTAAATGGCAAGGTATCTTAGCCTGGTGCCTCTGTGATTCAACTGATATTAGACTTCAGAAAATATTTATGGGAAGAGGAAGCAACAATTAACAATTTCATTAATTCAATTACAACACACAGTAGCTCCTCCATAAATGTTTGTTGTTGCTGATGATGATAATTAAAATCTCTTTTATAGATGGGCTATGATAGATAACCAGGTCATAACTAAGTCCTTGTGGCTTGATGAGAACTCCCATTATGTATAAATATTGACTAAGGCTGAGCCTCACACATACCTATGAAATTCAAGTTTATAATCTCCAACTCACCAACAGTAAATGAGTTAAACTGGGACCTCTGTTTCAACAAACTACTGTATTGAAGGAGGAAGTACAGATGTTATCCAAAGTCTATACATACTACTGTCATTTTTCCATGTTTTACAGGCAAATTTTGCATAAAATGTCTGATATTTCTTCATCATTTAGGGACTCTTAGGACTTTTGGTGGTGAAGGTCTTTTTGTGGCTACAGTCCCCCACAGAGTACCAAGAGGAAGTATGAAAGACAAGATTACACGATGAAAAAGAACATAAAGACTCACTCCGTCCCAACCTGTGCATGGTGACAATATCCCAGGCCTCCTCGGGCTGAGGGAAACTCGCTTGTCTGGAACCATTCTAGGTTATATATGAAGACCCAGTCTAAAAATAAAGATCAACCTTACTCTTTAGTTATGCCTTGGAGCAATTACCTAGCTACAGCTACATAATATTTGTCTCAAACTTTTTCTTTTTAATATTTTTATTTTTCATTGATACATAGCAGCTGTTCATGTTTTTTGCATAAGATGTGACGTTCTAACCCCATGTATTCAATGTGTGGTGGTCAGATTGGGGTGAGTGGCATGTCTCTCAACTCAGACATTATTTATTTTCAAACTTTGTTTTCAAACTTTTTTGCTAAAACAAGAATATAAGTAATTTAGACAGATATACTGGTCAGAAGTCAGCCATGGATAAAGTAATTGCAGTTTTCTTTTTTTAATATTGTATGTGTATGAATGCTTTACCTACGTGTATGTATGGGCAGCACCTGTGTGCCTGATGCCCACAAAGTTCAGTAGAGGGTGTCAGGCTCCTGGAACTGGAGTTAACACTGTTGTGAGCCACCCTGTAGGTGCTGAGAACTGACCTGGGGCCCTCTACAAGAGCAACAAGTGTTCTTCCCCACTGAGCATCTCCCCAGCCTCATAATAGCTTCTTTAGCTCTTATTCATCAGTGTGTGTGTGTGTGTGTGTGTGTGTGTGTGTGTGTGTGTGTGTATGTATATGTGTTTTCAACTACACAGACTAAATGGTGGAAAATGGGATGAAGATAAGGTGGGCCAGAAGTAAACATGCCAACGTTCTGGGCTTCTGGATCTGTCTTCCCCAAACTTACTGCTAAGACACTAGATCACATGTAGGATTCTAAATATTCATAACTGGATCCACCATTTCATTTTCACTACCTCAGTCCAAACAAGGCTCTTCACTCGCTGGCCCCTTGCTTCTGAATCTCCACAGCATGAGCACATACTAAGAAACAAGAAAGCTTGGGCTGGGGAGATGGTACGGTCAGCAAGCACTTGCTGCCCAAGCCTGAGGACCTGAGTTCAGGCCTCTAGCACCTCGGTGAAAAGCCAGCCTGGGAGGGTCTACGGGCTTGCTGGCCAGATAGTGTGGCTGAACTGGCAAGCTCCAGGTTCAAAGTGAGACTCTGTCTCACAAACTAAGGTGTGGCTGGTTGTAGTGATGTACACCAGCAGTAAGGATTTGCTGAAGGAGGCAGGATGATCAGCCTGGGCTACACATTTAAGGCCAGTATGGTGGTGCATGCCTTTTATGACAGCACTTGGGAGGCAGAGGGAGGTGGATCTCTTTGAGGCCAGTCAGAGTGAATTCTAGGACAGCCAGGGCTACATAGAGAAACACTATCTCAACAAATAAACAAATAAGGTGGAAAGTGATGGAATACACCAAATGTCGAACCTCTGGCCTCTACACACACATACACTAGCAAGCATACACAGTGTCTTAGAGCTACTACTGCTGTGATGAAACACCATGACCAAAAGCAACATGGGGAGGAGACAGATGGCTTTTTTTCACTCACAGTTCCATATCACCAAAAGCAGGAACTCAAGCAGGGCAGGAACCTGGAGGCAGGAGCTGATGCAGAGGCCATGGAGGAGTGCTGCTTACTGACTTGCTTCACATATAAGCCTGCTTCCTTATACAACTCAGGACCACCAGCCCGGGGATGGCACACCCACCATGGGCTGGGTGGTTCCCCCATTGACCAATAATTAAGAAAATGCCTTACAGCTGGATCTTATGGAGGCATTTCCTCAGCTGAGGCTCCCTCCTCTCTGATGACTCTGGCTTATGTCAAGTTGACATAAAACTAGCTAGTGTACACAGCATACCAGCACACAATAAACCATCATTCACTAGGTACACACACAAAGGTATGTAGAAACACACACACACACACACACACACACACACACACACGAAGCAAGAAAGCCATCAAACACAGAAAAAAGAAGGTCAATCAAAGCATCATTTTAAGGGATTTTCACAAAGTCAAAACATGGTCATGGTTGTGAGTGGGTACCACATTTAACTGCTAAGGATACAACAACTTCACCCGGACCTCTTTCCCTGGGGAGTAGAGTGATTTAGGGATATGGACAGATTAAAATTTTGTCTTTATAATAAATTTGTGCATTTCTTTGTTCACTCTCATTTCAGACTGAAAATCTTCAACAATTTCAATTCTCTCTCATAAGGAAAAAACAGTAATGTGCATCAACTGGTTGAAAACTGAGGGAGAACATGGCTGTGGGGGCCAAGCTTTCTTGTGCTGAGCCTTTGAAAGAAGAACAAAACACAACAATGTCCGCAGATAAATTGTGGGTTTTCTCAAGCAAGGCTTCTCTGGAAAATTCTTAAGGAAATATTGCCACCTCCTGGACAGGAGCACGATGAACAACCACCAGGCTCTTACTTCACGATGTCTTTGTAGCCTCCTCGTTTACAAGGGCAATAAAAAGAACGCTGGTTGGTCTCTTCTCTTTACTATTGCCACGTGATATTAATACACTAAAAATAATAATAGTAATAATAATAATAATTAATAATAATAAATCAAGTCATTATAAAAAATCACAAAACTTTTGCAAATTGAACTGAAAGCCCATTTCAACACTAAATAAATTCTCCAGGGGGGAAATAGGTCACACTTAGCAGGTTTACCCACCTCTTTTAAAATCTCACACACTCTGTAACACTTACAGGACCTGATAAAAAAATCTTGGCAGAATCCCAACTTGTTTCTGCCCCTTTATAATGTTGTTGCTGGGGCTGTTAATCTCACTTTATAAAGAAGTTCAAGTGTGACTAGCCTGTCTTAAATGTCTCAATATATTTTAATATTATAAAAAGTTAGCAGCACTTACAACTTTTCCTTGTAGTGTTTTGAGGGAGTCTTGCTGTGGAGCCCAAGGTGGCCTCAAATCGGTGATTCTTCTGCCTCTGCCTCCTGAGTGTTGACATATCACCCCACCTGGTTTAAAACTTAAGACTTAAAAATGAGACACCTGAAGAGGTTGTGGATATATATAACTAGTGTGTGCGAAGCCCTGAGGGAAAAAAGAGATGTCTGTATTTTCCTGATCATTTGTAAAATAGCAGTGTCCTGCGACCTTTGCAATGATTTCCTCTTCTGATTAGTCAGTTGTCCTTACCATTTATTTTATTTTATTATTTTTTAGTAAATCGAGTAAGTAAAACAGATTATTAATAAAATTATAGCAAAGAGAGAGCCAAATACTCGGTCGGCTCCCACCATCACAACAAATTTGTGTTTGTGAGTCCAGTGTGGAGAAGTCTGCAAGCCTGCAAAGCATATCACACCACTAGGTGAGAACAAGACAGAAAACCTGCATCGCTTGCCTTCCTCAACACTGTTTCACTGTGTGAGTTTCTGCATGAAAACCTGGGCCCCTCTTCCTGTGGGCTTCACAGGGTTTCGGGTACCATTTCTCCGAGAAACATTTTCACTATAATGATGTGATTAACTGTGATTGACACACACACACATCCCATGTCTACATTCACTCTGGGGAGAGACTTGGCAGAGAGGCCCCATCTTCCAACAAGTCCCCCCAAACTGTTGGCAGATCTATCTTCTGTTCCCCAGTACTTGAGATGAGTGGTCCTGTCATCCAGTCAAAACCGGTCAACCACTGATGCCTGTGCTAGAACACTGCCTCAGTTTCCTCCACAAGCATCCTCTGCTCAGGTGGCAGCAGGTCCTGATGTCTTTGCAAATGAGGTAAACACAGCGGGAGGAAGGGAGCTCAATTTCTTTAACCAACTGGCGCATTCTTATTGTTCTCTCTCAGTGGCTGAGGTAATGACAAGTACCTACTTCAAGGCCAGTGTGTCACGATGTTTGTCACCAGTGTCCCCAGAGAAGTGGGAGCATGACGGATGGGATGGAGGCAGATGAGGAAGCAGAAGCTGCCTCCCACCCGCAAAGCTCTAAGCTAACTTTCTGGCCAGTTGCTAAAGCTGACATGGTAGCAGTTTCCAGTGGTCTTGGTGTTGTACCAAGGACTAGAGCAGCTTCAGAGAATACCAAGAAAATGAAAGGCGAGAAACAGGGAGACATTTCTTTTTTCTTAGAAATCTTGTTTTGAGCTAGGGAGTCCCTCATGCAAAAACATCTTTGGTGCCAGTGATTATCTGGATCTGCAAATGCTAAACTGATTCACTGTCCTGCAGACACCCAAGGGCTGAATATCAAGGAACAACTGCATTAATCATGGCAGTGCCTGGGTGCCAAGCACATAAAGGCCGCTCCTCCAGGCAGCAGTGATCACAGGAGCCTTTCCCAAGACCACAGGCCCCCAAGTAGCTCTCTGAAGTGCCATTACTGACCATGTGTGGTGGGAGGGATGGGGCTAGCATCTGACATTCTCTGAAACGTGCTCTGAGAAATAAACATATTTGCATTTAGACCTTGTATAAAAAGGGAAGTAGGGTGGACGGGAGACTCTGGGCCAGAGTCATTGCACATGAAACAAACACGTGGATACTGAAACACACGTGTGTGCACACGCGCACACACACACACAAACATGCACGCACGCACAAAAGCTTTCAGGGAGAAACAGAAAATAATGTTTTGCAATTACAGTCCACAGCTGCTGTGGTTCTAATGTGCGCTTGCTACACAGGTGCGGCCATTATAACAATGAATAGCGCGCATTAAAGGTACCATCCATAGGGGTAATAATACTAGGGTTGAAAAGGTATTTTCATTTGCAGCCTGATGTTAGGCAGAAAATAAAATAAGGCGTTTCACAGCCAGCCTGATGGCTCAGCTGCCACATGGGAGGCCTGAGCCTGGGATGAATATAGGACCCTTCTGTGTGGATCTCTCAGTGGGAACCTGGCCGTGACTCCTGCTGCAGAGACTGTCAAATCTCTTCCTACTCTTTAAAACAGTAAATAAATAAAAAGCCTTCTGATCATGAATTAGGGGAACTGAGGTTCTTAGTAATTCACAGAGTTAGTAGGATCAGTCAGCCCGCCACCTACCAGAAATATTATTTTTAAAAATGGAGGAGAAATCCAAGAGATGGGGAAATGGGATAGAATGACTTCTGTGGGGAAGCAGCCTGGAGGGGGGACATGGCTTTGAAAACACTCCCCGAGGCCTGTCTGGGTCATACCATCACGGCTTTCCATGCCACACGGCCCAAAAATGTTCCTGCCACTGCGAGCTGTGAAACGTGAGGTTCCGGGTTCCACACATCTGACCCGGTAGGAGGATGAGGGCAGCACCTCATCTCAGTCATTTACTTCCGGTTCCGGGTTCCACACACCCAGCCCAGCAGGAGGATGAGGACAGCACCTCATCTTACTTATCACTCCGGCTGCTTCACTCTCAGTGGAAAAAACTCCTCTTCAGGCGAGCAAGGTGTTCATGCTGAGTGAGGGCAGGAAGAGGCTGGGCAGGAGGCCTTGAACCAGCTTCACAGAAGGCAAAGGAGCATGGTCGGTCCCGTGAACCTGAAACCCCCCGACACCCCGACCCTCTGCAAAGTGAGGTCCATAACATTTGCTGCAGCGCTTGGGTGACGTTCAAGAGCACAGCGAACACTAATGCTGTGCTGGCACATGTTACTACAGGAGCGTCCTTTTCTCCTGACATCATCACTTCTCCTGAGTGGGTTCGCGTGTGAAACAGAAATAGGGATCAGGAAAGAAGAACTGGAAGTACATTTGGCCTTCTGTATGCGTGGGTTCCACATCTGAGGATTCAACCAATCACGATGGAAAATTCCCTCGAAAAGTGTGCATGTGTGATGAACGTGCACAGATGTATTTTCCTGACATTAACGCCTAAACAATCCAGAGTAGCAACTGCTTACACAGCATTTGTGGTATGCTAGATATTAGGAGTAATCTGTAGGTAACTTAAGGTATACAAGAAGATGTGCATGTCACATACAAGTACTGTGCCCTTTTACTTAAGGGACTCAAGCATCCTGTACCTGACCCGTACCAATAGGTCGTGCTGTGCATGTTTCTCAATGCCATAACCAGCCTTAGCTTAAATGTCTCAGGAAGACAGTTAAATGTTTAGCGCTCTGCAGGAAAACTGTTTTCATGCTGTCTATCATTAGCAGAGATGCAAGCAAACAATAAAACAGATAATAATGCATGTTGTAGTGTGAGTTTGAAAAGAGAGGGGTCCATGGGACACAGGTGGGTGCTGGCACAGTGCAGGTGGCCTGGGCGTGCTTCCCCAGAGCCCAGGTGGACAGCCACCCACAGCTTGGAAGTCTGGAAGCTCACTACCCTGGCAGCGAGATGAGGGCCCTGCAGTCCTCGCCAGAATGAGAGCCATTCTAGGGAAGTGGGATGGACCCCCATTTACCAAGAAAGGCAGGAACATGGCCCTTTGTAGAGAGGCCTTAAAAGTGAGGAGAGGATTCAAATTAATTTGAAACTTCACAGGAAGCCTGTATAATGAAAACAAAACTCAATTGCCATGCCTGCTGGCACACTCTGGGTCTGGAAGAGCTCACACAGCAGAGCTCTGGATCGCTGCAGCCCACTGGAAAGACAAGGAAAACAGCCACAGAGACAGAGGCTGGGATGATGATGATGATGATGATGATGATGATGATGATGATGATGATAATGGAGATATGAGAAGGATGGGGAAACTGAGGTGAGAAAGGGTCTTACCTGTCTGTTACTCACGGGGATCCAAGAGCTCTTAGCTACTCTCATGGTACATTCATTTTATTGAGTCATTCAACAAAAATTGTTGACCAGTATAGCAGTTTGAATGAAAATGGCCCCCATAGGTTCATAAGGAATGGTACTTATTAGGAGGTTTAGCCTTGTTGGAGTAGGTATGGCCTTGTTGGAGGAAGTGTGTCACTGGGGGACTCCAAGGTTTCAGATAGTCAAGCCAGGCCCCCCTCCTCCTCTGCCTACCGCCTGCTTATCAGGATGTAGAACTCTCAGCTCCCCCTCCAGGACCATGTCTGCATGCATACAGCCTTATTGGTGAAATTATTATGGCCACTCCACGTAGTTAAAAGGGAGGTTTATTTTGTGGAATAACTTACAAGTGAAGGGATAGTTTACAGGGTCTGAGAAAGGTGTAGTACAGTCCAGCGGTGTTCTCTGGAGAACTCTGCTCGGTCTACCTCCAGCATCCAGGGTCCAGGAACCAAGAGAGCCTGCACATCCAGATCTTGGGTCTTCAGGGTCCTCTCTCAGGCCTGCCTTGTAGGCGTGACCATTACCAAAGCCTCAATGGGGGTTGGAACTTCCAGGTCACAGCTGGAATGGCTACCCACTACACAGCCTTGCTTCCTGCTATGATGATAATGGACTAAACCTCTGAACTGTAAGCCAGCCCCAGTTAAATGTTTTCCTTTATAAGAGTTGCCTTAGTCATGGTGTCTCTTCACAGCAATAAAAACCCTAAGACAGAATTTAGTACCAGGGACTGGGGTGTTGCTGTAATAGGCCAGACCATGCTTTTGTTTGGAGAAATGTGGACTTTGGGACTCTGGATTAGAAAAGCAGCTGAAAGCTTTAAGCGGGGCTTAATGGGCCATCCTAGTAGGAGCATGAAAGACAGTGGTGCTGAGGGTGATTTGAACTGTGGGGGCCTGGTGCAAGAGATTTCAGAGAAGAATATTAATATATGCCCTAGAGATCATTCTTGGGATGTTTTGGTGAAGAATATGGCTGATTTCTGCCCTTGTTCAAAATATCTGCCCGAGGCTAAATTGAAGAGTTATGGATTAACACCTTTGGCAGAGATTTCCAGACAGCTTAGTATTAACTGTGTTGCTTGGTTATTATTAGTGGCCATGCTTATGAGATCTAAAATAAAAAGGAGCAAGCTGAGAAAGGAAAAATACAAAATGCACAGTTTGAGGAGAAAAGGGGCACCAGGAAGCATAAACAAATTAAAGAAAAGCCTAATGCTAAATAAAATAAAGGGAGTGGTGACCTCAGAGCAAGACCCCACCTAGCTAAGCTTCCAATATGAGAAAAGGAACTAAAGAAAAGTGAAAAGGAATTAAAGAAAAGCTTAGAGCCAGGCATGGTGGTGCACACCTTTAATTCCCAACACTCAGAAGGCAGAAGCTGATGGGTCTCTGAGTTCAAGGCCAGCATGGTCTAGAAAGTTCCAGGACAACCAAGCTTAGGCAGTGAAGGAAACCACTGAAAGCAGAAAGCTGGTGAAGATGTAATTGAATGAGGGGGTCATGTTCCAGCCCCAGCAAGCAGCAGAACTTGACAGCTTCAGCCACATGTCTCTGGCTTTAGAGTCAAGGATAGAAGAAAGGGATTATGAGAGCTCCCTCTATGGTTAAGGAAAGCTACTGAGGCCAGGCATTCTGAGATGAAATTATAAGACATTGCCATTTTACTCCCAAGCTACTCAGGGGAGTCAGCTGCTGTGTCTGAAGACATCCATATGCCAACAAGCCTTATGAGTGAGCTTAGACACAAATCCTCCTTCTAGTCTATAGTCAGTTCATTGTAGCCCTGGCTGAGAAAAAGAGATGTCAGGGAAATGCCAGGAGCCAGCCAGAGAGACATGGAGGAAGCAGGAAAGGAGGACATACATAATGAAACAAGGATAAAAAGACCCAAGGCAAAACGTAGATAAATAGAAACAGGTTAAATTAAGTTATAAGAGCTAGTGGGACAAGACTAAGCTAAGGCCAAGCATTTATAATTAATAAGTCTCTGTGTGTTTATTTGGGAGCTGGCTGGCAGCCCAAAGAAAATGCCAACTACAGTATATTTCTGTTGTTTGTTTTATTTTGTATTTTGAGGCAGAGTCTATTGCGTAGCTCTGGCTGTCCTGGAATTCACTATGTAGACCAGGCTGGCCTTGAACTCACAGAGATCTGTCTGCCTCTGCCTCCCAAGTGCTGGAATTAAAGGTGTGCACCACTACCGCCCAGTAGAAGAATGTTTCTGACTGTTGGTAACTGCAGTAGACAAATGTTTGTTGTTTCAAGATGCTTAGTACTAATTTATTAAAGATAATTAATATACCTGCTACCATGACAAGCCAAGTAACATAAAGTATGGTCATTCCCCAGCGTCTATCTGCAGGACTCTCAAAAGATCTCAAAGTCCACAGATTCTCCAGTATCCTTATAAAATAAGCATAGTGTTTGCATATAACCTACCCATAGCCTGACTGCTTTAAATATCTGCATATGGCTTGAAATAGCTAATACAATGTAAATCTTATGTAAATACATGTTACTTAGAGAATAATGGCAAGGAAAAAAATACGTAGTCATATTCAGATACAACCACTGTGGGTCTAACAGCAGCTTCAGTCTCTGATTGGCTGATGGTGTGGATGTGGAAGGTGAATTGGATGCAGAGCCAATTGAATGGACTATTACACTTGAGATATGAAGTGCCCCCACAGGCTCCTGTGTTTGAACACTTGCTTGCCAGCTGGTGGTGCTGTCTGGGGAAGTGGTGGACCCTCTGGGAGGTATGTCGTTGCTAGAAGCCAAGTCCTGAGCCTTATGACTCCACCCCTCTTCTGGTCCTATCTCTGCTCCCTTACCCTCACTGCTGCTGCCACAGCCCAGGGCTGCTTCTCCTGCCATTCCTTCCTCATCGTGACAAACTGTGCCCTCAAACCACGAACCAAAACAAATCCTTCCTTCCTTAAGTTGCTGAAGATCAAATGCGTGGTCCCAGGTATGAGAAAGGATGCTACTACTTGTACAGACACACATACTACGTGGGAACGGTTATCAAGAAAAACATACTTGGGCCAGCAAGTGCTGAGATTACAGGCGTGCACCATCATGCCCAGATTCACCGGTTATTTTTTTAAACAGCAATAATAAGTGTAAAAAAAGAAAAAAAAATTCCTCACAATACAAACCCAGCTGATCTTTCTTAACCACTCCAGCTCATAAACTTACTTGACTCAGAATTAATAACAAATTTTACACCCCTCATCCTTCTTATTACTGTTTATATTTTTGAGACAATATAATTTACATTGGCTATATTCTTCTGATCTTCCTCCACCTCCTGAGTACTGGGTGCTACCATGACCAGCTCCCTTTTTGTAAAAGTGTGAGTCGATTTCTGAATTTTTTTTATCATTTACAAATGTCTAAAATTGGTGCATTTTGACATGGAGGGGGCAAGCCTATCAAAGAATTTAAGGAAATATAATTTTGCCTCCTTCCACAAGCTGCCAGAGTGGGAACTGACACCTATCCATTTTCTCTGCAGTTTTCTCTATCCCCTGTAGGGACATTTGAGACGCAGTACAGAACTGTGCCGACTCTGTTAACCTGGTGTGGCTGGAACCTGGACCTACTCGGTTCCTTTCAAAACCACCGTTAGGGTCTGGGGAGACAGCGCAACGGTTAAGTGCTCACCACACAAGCGTGAGGCTAAAGTTCAGATCCTCAGGGCCCACATAAACACTGGGCAGGTGTGGTGGCCTACGTGCAATTCTAGTTTGATGGAGAGGCCCTGCCTCAGTGAATAAGGTAGCAGCAACATCAACCTGAAGCCTCCACATGCTCCTGCACACAGTTAATGAATACCCACATGTGCCCACACATGGAAACGTGCATACACCACACTATACGCATGTACACGTACACACACACACACACACACACACACACACACACACACACACACACACACACACCATACCCATATGGAAAAGAAGAAAAACACTATTAGTATGCTTTGAAGATAGTTAACTCAGGTCCCAGTGGGGCATGTCAGAGTCTGAGGGTGTGGTTAGAAGAAACAAATTCTTTGGTTCTTGAAATCTGCCTATTTCTAGGGGAACTCTGCAAAATGGCCTTGGATCTGTTGTTGTAAAAGGAAGAGCCTTCAAGCACGGGTCACTTTCAAATGCTTATTGTGACTTCTTAACTATAACTCATCCTAAGCCAGTGACATCAAACTCAGCTATTGGGCATCTAAGACCATATTGTCTCCTTGTAATAAGGTCTGGGATAGGTTGTTAAATATATTGTTTTAACAGTTTGTTTTTTAATAATCCCTCCTACAAGGAATATTTAGCAATGAGCAGACCAGTCCCGAACCAGTAACCAACAATATTGAAATAAAACACCCAAACAGATCAATAATAAACAACAACACTGAACTAGTAAGAAAAAAAAATGTCTCCCAACAAAGAAGATTCCAGCACTAATGGATTTGGTGATGAATCTACCAGACCTTTAAAGAAGAAAAAACATTAATGCTCTGAAAATATGCCATAAATAAGAAAGGAAAAGAACACATCATTCTACACAGCCAATACTTCCCCATTAGCAAAACCACAAAGGCACAGCAAAGAGGAAAATGGAAGCCAATTTCCTTGCTGAACAGAGATATGAAAATCCTTCACACAAAATTCAGCAACATATGAAAAAGACCATACTATGGGACTGGATTGATGGCTCAGCAGTTAAGAGCACTGGCTGCTCTTGCAGAAGACCTGAGCTCAATTCCCAGCACCTACATGGCAGCTCACAACTGTCTGTAACTCCAGGTCCAGAGGATCCAATGCCCTCTTCTGGCCTCTGTGGACACCAGGAACACATATGGTACATATGTGATATAAATACAGGCAAAACACCCATACACATAAAAAAAATACTACATAGGAAAGATGTGTTTACTCAGTAATACAAGGATGATTCCATATATAAATTTATACTAATATAGCATATAAGCAGAATCCTGGGAAGAGCCCCATACTCAGCCACAAAGAAAAATAAACTGTTGTCTCTTTTTTAAGGAAAATAGGTGGAACTGGAGATGATGTTACATGAAACAGGCCAGTTCCACAAACACAAATATCATGTTTGGTCTCCTAAGTGAATGGCAGTGAAGAGACTCAATTTCTGTAAAAGGGGAATATCCTTCACATGGAAGGGACAGAGGAAGTGAAATGGAGCAGGTGAACACGATTCAAGTGCACTACAGGTGGGTATGGAGAAGTCATAATGAAGTTACTGTACACAGTCAATACACACCAACAAAAGCTTTAAAATAAGAGAAACCAAGGCTGAAATTGTAAAGAGCAACAATAATTTAAAAGGGAAATGGGTGTTGATCTAGAAATGAAAATGTAGTTACAAACCAAAATCAAACCCAGAACCAATATTATAAATAAAAATAAAAGCCCAACACCAAAACCAACAAACTCTGTCAAGGGCCAGCAGTTTGGAGAAGTCCAAGTACTGGCTGCCAGGTTCTCCCAGCATCCCTCAGGCCCTACCTGGTACAGGATCCTCCAGCCTTGCATACCCCACCCCCTACCCGAACTCTCCAGCCCAGGGGAACTGGGCTGCTCTTCCCTATACAATCCAACCATTTTGGTTACCCACCCCTTTCCCCCTTTTGAACCTTTGGGCCTCCTGGCTGCTGCACCTGGCTGGCCTCTCTCCCCTCTTCCTCCCCTCTGCCTCTCCTCACATGGCTCAGGGTCATGAGCACTCTGAACCCTCCCAGATGTGTCTGCCTCTGTCTATCTACAGTAAATATCCCTTTTATCTACAATAAACCTTCTCCTCCACCACACCTAGGAGCAGTCATGTCCTTTCCTTTTTATTTCTTTTTTCATTCAGTTTTTCTCACGTTCTGTCCCCGAAGGACTGTGTGCTGTGACCCAAGGAGGAACAATTTAAGGGAAGTGTTTCTTTTGGCCCAAGCCTTCAGGAGACACAGAGACATCACAGTGAGAGCGGTTGGTTGCTTGGGCTTCAGGGGAGTTGGGCAGCATTACCAGTCTCTCACGCTTCCATAGACCCAGTATCGCCAGCCAGACCTCACCTCCGAGGGTTCATCAACTCCTGAAGACAGCATGCCTGCTGGGATCCGAGCCAGGGCTGGTGATACACAGATGTCTCAAAAAGAAAAGAAAAGGAAGGAAGAGAGGGAGGGAGGGAAAGAGGAAGGGTGGGAAGTATTCTGCCCAGTTTAGGACCCCCAAAGAGACCACTAGAGACCAAGGATGTCCAGAATGCAACAGCAAGGTTTACTTTTTGGCGGCACAGTACAAGCTAGCAGGGAACTCTCATCCTCAGCACCCGGCACAGCAAGGCAGGAAGGAGAATTGCCCTTTCTTGGGGAGGTTAGCTTTTGAAGGCAAAAACCTTTCAGAGTTCCAAGTCAAAGTCTGTTCTTTCGTGGCCTCATAGAGGGGGCGAGCAATTTCAGTATATCCTGGGATCCACAGTCTGCAAAACCCCGTAGAGCCCAGAAACTCTCTGACTTGCCTTACCATCCTAGGTATTGATATTTTTTAACACTGTTTCTTTCCTGGCCTCGGACAGCCATCTCTTTCCCTCTTTCAGCACATACCCTAGGTAAGTTACCTGTTTCCTGCAGATCTGGGCCTTTTTGGCTGAGGCCCAATAGCCCAGTGTCCCCAGTGTCCTTAGAAGATCTTCAGTTTCACCAAGGCACTCCTCTTCTGACCTGGTGGCTATTAGTATATCATCTACATATTGTAGAAGAGAGACACGGGGTGCTGGGAGTGGTACTCACCCAGATCTTCATGGAGAGCCTCATCAAATATGGTGGGCCAATACTTGAATCCTTGTGGCAGTCTCGTCCAAGTCAGTTGCCCACTTATTCCAATGTCTGGGTCATGCCACTCAAAGGCGAAATAACCTTGGCTGCTCAATGCGAGTGGGAGACTAAAGAAAGCATCTTTTAAATCTAGGATAGTATACCATTCTTTATCTGGAGGGAGCATGCTTAGCAGAGTATAAGGGTTGGGCACAGTGGGGTGAATGCCCATTACCCTTTTGTTGACTTCTCGAAGGTCTTGGACAGGGCAGTAGTCATTCATCTGTGGCTTTTTAACCAGTAGGAGGGGTGTGTTCCATGCAGACTGAATGGACCATAAGACTCCCTCTTGTAGGAGTCGTCTCACATGGGGGGTGATTCCCTTTATGACTTCCAGGGTCATGGGATACTGGCGGACCTTCACTGGGTCTGCGTTGGTCTTAAGTTCCGCATAAACTGGGGGGCTATGTTTGGCCAACCCCATTCCCCCTGTCTCAGCCCATGTGGTGGGGAATTGTTGAAGCCAGATCTGTGTGTCAGCACATTTGATGGAGGACTGCGCTTGTTCATGGAGGTGGTATTCTTCCTCCAAAGGCATTGTCAAAAACACTCCAATAGCCTTCCCATCAGGGTGTTTGACTTGAGCACCCTTATCAGTGAAGTGGATCTGTGCCTTCATTTTAGCAAGCAGACCACGCCCCAATAGGGGGTATTGGCACTTAGGAATGACTAGGAATGAGTGGGTTACCCGTCCCACTCCCAAGTCCACTGTTCTTCGGGTAGTCCATTGGTAAGGTTTAGTGCCCGTTGCTCCCTGTACCCAGGTTTGTTTTCTTGACAGGGGTTCCCCGGGTGTCAAGAGGACTGAACTTTCTGCTCCAGTATCACCATGAAGTGGACAGGTTTCCCCTCCACTCTTAGAGTTACCCTAGGCTCAGGGAGGGGGGCCGAGCCCCATCCTCCCTAGTCGCTGTCTTCCTCCAGGGTGGCAAGGATGGAAGTTGACTTCCTTCCTAGTCCCACTGACGTCTCTCTCTTACTCTTATTTTTAGGGCATTCTCTAGCCCAGTGTCCTTCTTCCTTGCAGTACGCACACTGGTTCTTTCCTAGCTTAGGCCAGGACCTTTTCTCCTTCTCATAGCTTCCTGCTTCTGCAGCCAGGAGCACTCTCTCCATCTGTGTCTGTTGCTGTTCCAATATCTTGGTCAGGCTCTTCTCTTGCCTCCTATCTCTCTTGTCCTCTCTCTCTTGACGTTCTCTTTCCCTTTTCTCTTCCTTTTGTTCCTCTGTCTCTTTTTCATTATAAACCTTTTCCGCCACTGCCACTAAGTCCCTCAGACTCCTCTTCCCTAGTCTTTCTGGCAACTGTAGCTTTTTTCTAATATCTGGTGCTGCCTGGTTCACATAGGCTAGAATAACTGCTTGTTGGGCTTCCTCAGACTCTGGGTTGTATGGGGAGTATTGTTTGAAGGCCCCCATCAACCTCTCTAGGTATGCTGTGCTTTCTCTATTCCCCTGCCTTACATCATAAATTTTTGCCATATTAGTAGGCATGTGCGTAGCAGCCTTGAGACCTGCCAACAGAGCTTGGTGGTATACACAGAGACTCTCCTTACCTTCTGCTGTATTATAGTCCCAGTTAGGGCAAGTGGATGGAAAAGCAGCTGTTGCCAAGGCAGGATCCACTAAGTGGGTGCCTGTGGGTCCTGGAACTAGTTTCCGAGCATTCTCCAGAATCCGGTTTCTCTCCTCCGTGGTGAAGAGGACCCCCAATAGCTGATTTACATCATCCCATGTGGGCTGGTGAGTGAATAAAACTGTCTCCAAAAGGTTAGTTAAGTCTTGGGGGGTCCCAAGAGAATGGTGTATTTTGGGCCTTCCAGTTATATAGGTCACTAGGGGTGAAGGGCCAATAGTTAAAGGGCTGGTTCCATGCCTTGTCCAGGGGCCCAGCAGGCCTAAGGGGAAGGGCTACTGTGGTGTCTGGCTGGGGGGTTCCCCCTCTCCTGCTGCAAGTGGACTGTGCTGGCCCTCCCCCCTCGTCTCCAACTGGTTGAGGCTCCTGAACTTCCTCCATAGGTGTGGTAGGACGGACCTGAGTAGGGGGAGAATAGGGAGGTGGAAAGAGTTCTGCTTCAGGGGTCCCCCTCTGGAACACAGCAGTGGGTTTCTTTTCCATTTCTTGGCTCGCTTGGGAGCTCTTGGGCTTGGTGGCCAGGACCTGAGTGCCTGGAACCTGTTGTGGGGGGTAAGAATGGTTTAACCCAGGGAAGGGGTCCCGCCTCCCTGTCTATTAGGCCCCTCAAGGTAACAATATAGGGGACTTGGTCAGGGTGGCCAGAGCGAGGATGGAAAACAATCTCTTCTACTCACTGGGTGGTCGCTTCATCGAAGGTTCCACCTGCCAGCCACCCGACGTTAAAAGTGGGCCATTCAGCTGAGCAAAAAGTGACCCACTTTCTCTTCTTGACAATCACACTGTTGTTGCTGGGAGTCTCTTGAACATGCTGCCAGTGAGCAAGAGTTAAGTCTAGGGGTGAAGACGGGGTGTTCCCCATAGTAGAGTGAGAAAGTCGGAGATGAAAACCAAAGAAGAGAGAGAACAGAAAATCCACAACCACAATAAGACACAAAAAGACTTTAACAATTTCCTGGGACAAAGTACAAGTTGGCACTTCCTCCTGTGGTGGGGGCAGATATCCAAAAACACTTCTAACGGGTCATTTAATGCTCAGGAGAGGTTCCTGATCACTTCCCAGAGGAGGCTGCTGAAACCAAACAGTCACCTCTGATGTGGCCTCAAGTGGCTCAGGACCAAGGGGTTCCTTGCCCGGATTGGGGAAGGAGACATCTCTCTTTCCCTCCAGAGTCACTGTCTGGACACGGCTGTCCCAGTGAGAGCCTGCAAAAGTACAAATGGGTCGACTGTACCAAACAAAAGTAACAAGATAGAGACACAAACAAGACAGAGAGCGATCTTACCAGTAGAAGTCCAGGAACCTCTGGACTCTCGGGGAGGTCCTGGCAGGGTCTCCTGGGATCCCGGACGAGCCCCCAAGATGTTCTACCAGATTACCCAGGACCACCAAAGAGACCACCAGAGACCGAGGATGTCCAGAATGCAACAGCAAGGTTTACTTTTTGGTGCAGTACAAGCTAGCAGGGAGCTCTCATCTGCAGCACCCGGAGCAGAGGGGCAGGGATGAGAGTTCCTCTTTCTTGGGGAGATTAACTTTTGAAGGCGAAAACCTCAAAATTCCTCAGAAAGGAGGGGGTTAGTACAGGTCCATCCTTGATTGGTCCAATTTTCCTGAGCCTGGACTTTATCTTCTTTTAGTTTGTCTGTTTGCTCTATCAGGAGTTTTACAGCCCATCTCCGAAGTCTGGTCATGTTATCTCAGGGGAGGGGGTGTCTCGTGGTTAGTCACCACCAGACATCCTGACTTTGTACTTCTAAAACTTCTGACTTCACCCTGTCTGGGAATGGGGAACTGACTCAGTTCTGGTTATTTTAAGATATCCCTTCCCTCAACTCTCCAGACCTTAGGGGGAACTGGGGTTGGGGGGGTCTCTCAGCAAGGAGAAAATGAATAATGATATGGTAGATGATGGATTTATGAGATGGAGATTTAAATTTAGTTAGGCTAGCGAGATGGCTCAGTGGGTAAAGGTGCTCACTACCAAGGCTGATGGTCTGAGTTCGATCCCCAGGACCCACATGGTGGGAGGGAACTGACTCCTGCAAGTTGTCCTCTGACCTATAGACACACATAGACACACATGCACACACAAAATAAATAAATGTAGTTTTAAAATAATTGAATGTATGTTAATTTAAATTTGTTCTTAGCAATTTAAGGCCAACAGGAGACAGAGCCATTCATGCTCCTCCCCCTCCACACATGGTTTCCCATCACTAACACTGGCAGTGTGGGCACTTATTGGAACGGAGGAGCCAGTGTTTCCACTTTGCTGTTAACTAAGGTTCACAGTCTACTTGAGGGTTTGCTCATTATTTTATACACTTCTTAATGTATAGAGACACATATTGACCGCTAGGCATGGTCTGTCCTAGTCTGGTTCTATCCTGACAAAATGCCCTGACTAAAGAGCAATTTAGGGAATATCTTGTTTAGTTAGCTTACTAGGATACAGTCCTTCATTGCAGGGGAGATCAAGGAAGGAATTCAGGCAGCTCATCATATCACATCTACAATCAAGAACAACTAGAGAATAAAGCGCATGCTTGCTTGCTCTCAATTGGCTTTCTCCTCTCTTATATTGCTCAGGACCCCTTGCCTAGGGAATGGTGAGGCCCACAGTGAGCTGCATCTGTGAATGGAAGTTACTCTCCAGCCAGCAACTCCCAAATACCCAGCAGCTGCTTCCCAGATAACTGACTCAGAGGTTTAATATTACTTATAAATGATCAGCCAGTAGCTCAGGCTTATTACCAACTAGCTCTTACACTTATATTAACCCACAATTCTTACCTGTGTTTAGCCATGTTGGCTTGGTACCTTTTCTCAGTACAGCATTCTTATCTTGTTCCCTCTGTGTCTGGCTGGCGACTCCTGACCCCACCATTCCTCTTCCCACCATTCTTAGTTTGGTCACCTAGCCTATACTTCCTGCCTAGCTACTGGCCAATTAGCATTTTTTAGACCAATTAGAATGACAAATCTTTACAGTGTGCAAAAGGATTATTCCACAGCATGAGTCTTTCCAAATCAATAAGACAATCCTCCACAGACATGCCCACAGGCCAAACCACTCTAGACAATTCCTCATTAAAACTTTCTTCCCAGGTGAGTCTAGGCTTTATCAAGGTGACAGGTAAAACCAGCACAGAAGTTATCCAGGACAGTCTTGCTGCCCCAAACCCTATTCCAGAGTTCTTGGCAACCACCTACTTGCTATGGATGATTTATTGACAAATAAACGCTGATTGGCCAGTAGCCAGGCAGGACAAAGAGAGAGGAGAGGTCTGGGAAGTAAAGGCTAAGGCAGAGAGAAGCTGCCAGCTGTCACCATGAGAAGATGTTAACATAGAAGTAAGCCACGAGCTACGTGGCAACTTTTAGATTAATAGAAATGGGTTAATTTAAGATAGAAGAACTAGATAACAAGAAGCCTGCCATGGCCATACAGTTTGTAAGCAATATAAGTCTCTGTGTGTTTACTTGGTTGGGTCTGAACAGCTGCAGGACTGGCAGGTGAGAGATTTGTCCTGACCGTGGGCCAGGCAGGACTGGAGAAAACTCCAACTACACCTACCTTTTCTATAATCTTCACAGAGTTGCCTTTTCTATAATTTAATATAGTTGGAAATCATCCAATATGTGGTCTTTTTAGATTTGCTTCTTTTACTTGGTAATATAAATATAGAGTTCCTCTGTCTTTTGCATGTAGATGTCATCATCTACTATCATTTTTCTACAGAAAACACAATAAACAAGGGTCAAAATTAAGTTCTTTCTTTTCTAACAGATAAATATTTCCTTATTTTTATAAACCTCCTCACAACATAAGATAAATGCTGAAATCAGGGACCAAATATTGAAAAGACAAGCAATGAAAGACAGCAAGAGATTGGATAACAGATACTAAAACACATTTAAGATAGGAAAGAAAAGTTACATTATTCTACAACTGTAGTTCACAACAATTTATTACTTATTGCTTATTTTTGTGTGTGAGGTAAGGGATGTGTTCACCCATGCCTGGGCATGTAGAGGCCAGAGACTGAAATCAGTCTTTCCTCCAGGACTTCTCCATCATGGTCCTTTACAGAGCCTGAAGCTTACCATTTCAGCTAGACCAGTCAGCCTGAGAGCTCCTGGGAAATCTGTCTGTCTCTGCTACCACAGTGCTGGATTACAGACACAGATATGTGCTGCTGTATCCAGCTTTTATGTGGGCTCTGGGGAATCCAAACTCAGGTCTTCATACTTGTGGGGCAGGCATTTTACTCACTGAGACATCTTCCCCAGTCTTTTTTGTTTTTTTGAAGACAAAGTCTCATGTAGCCCAACCTGGTCTTGAACTCATTTTGTTTTGGTTTTGGGTTTTTGTTGGTTGGTTGGTTCCATTAAACTATCATACTGACAAGCTTATCCAACCTGTGGTCCACAGGCCACACACAGCCCAGCACATCTGTACACTATGAACTCATGTCACTGTGTTAAAAGACTGGACAACCCTATGTGTTAAATCATAAGTATGTGCACATTGTTAAGTGTCAGCATTGAAAAGAATGTTAAGGAAAAGAGATGTTATCCTCAAGCTATTGTCCCTCAAATATTTATTAATTATTGTGGGTTTACAGTGAAATCATTACATTAATCAAAATAGTTATGGCGCAGAAAAACAGTACCACACAATCTCACTCAAATAAAGAATATAAAGGATGGCTCCATACCCACCTGCAGAGGTGGAGAAAGAAAGAGTGAGAGCATGAAGTTGAAAGGAAAATATAAGGGTAGGAATGTAGGCAGAGTTTTCCTGTCCCAACTGCCTGTTCCCAAATAACTGACACAGAGGCTTATATTAATTGTAAATGCTCGGATGATAGCTCAGGCTTGTTACTAGCTAACTCTTACACTTAAATTAACCCATATTTCTTATCTATGCTTTGCCACGTGGTTTGTGGCTTGTTACCTCATTTTCTACACATCCTGCTTCCTCAGTGCCTAGCTGGCATCTCCCAACTCCACCCTTCTTGATCCTAGCATTCTCTCCATCTCAGGCTGTCTCACCCAACCTCTTCCTGCCCAACTATCAGCCAATCAGCTTTTTATTAATAATGAGAGCATTGGGAGTAAAATGATGATCATCAGAGGCTAGGGCCTGGTTAATAATTATCAGTAAGTCATGAATAGGTATTTCCTCACTATGCTCACTTTCCTCTATTTTGGAACAGTAATATATATTCTGTGCCATTATAGGTTGGAAGTACGTGATTTGGTTTTTCATTTTGATTTTACAGGGGATTACAGTTAAGAGACTGCATGTGTCTCAGAAGAGACTTTGAACTTTGGACTTTTAAACAGTGCTGATACTGTGATAGACTATGGGGACTTTTGAAGTTGGACTAAATGCATTTTGCATTATGATATGGTGAAAAGCCTTTGGGGACCAAGTAGTGGAATGTGTTGGTTTGAATGAAAATGGTTCCCCTAGGCACTATAGGAAGTGGCACTATTAGGAGGTGTGGCCTCGCTGGAGGTTTGGCTTTATTGAAGGAAGTGTGTTGCTGGGGGTGGGCTTTGAGGTCTCAGATGCTCAAGCTAGGCCAGTGTGTCACAATCTCTTCCTGCTGCCTGCAGATCAAGATGTAGAAGTCTCAGCTCCTTCTCCAGCACTGTGTCAGCCTTTGTCCTACCATGCTTCCCACCATGACCATCATAGACTAAACCTCTGAACTGTAAGCCAGCCCCAATTAAATGTTTTCTTTTATAAGAGTTGCTGTGGTCATGGTGTCTCTTCACAGCAATAGAAACCCTAAGACACATACATACAGATATATAAATGTTAACTTATATGCTTATGACATAACCATAGATGAACACACGTGTTTATCTAGACCATCCTTATTTACTCCACTTCACATTTGTAGCATTTTCTCTCCAAAGTGAGATCCCCAACTCCCAACACAGACAGATGGACTTGTTTGCACAGTTCTATGATACATACAAAGCAGTTTTCAAATAGAATTTTTTTGTAACTCCAGTGCATACACACACACACACACACACACACACACACACACACAGCAGGACTGAGGGGATACAGTCACATGTGTTAATTATTTTCCCTTCTTTCTTCCACAAAAGGTAACAAACATGTTTTTTTTACACTTTGTCCTATCCCCTCCTAACATTTTTCCTAAACAGCTACCATGCCAGTCCATTGGTATCTTATCTTCTCATTCTTTTTCCTAGCTGCCTTTTACTTCATTGTGTATGTATAGTAGTTCATTCCATGTCCCACCATTCAGTGTTTAAGCAGCTCCTAATATTTGCACAGAAATAATACTATGATAAACCTGTGTGCATATGTGTATCCATGCATTTCAGATGACTCTAGATAAATGCTTGGAACCATGCTTGCTGTACCAACAGGTGTATGCATATGAAACCTTATCAAACAGTCCCAACTTCTCTCTTTTGGCTTATACCATTTTACATTTCTACCAACAAGGTAGAAAAATGCCTGTTTCCCCACAGTCTACAAACAGAATATTGTGAAGTTTTTTTATTTTAAATATTTTATAATGAGGATTAATCATTGATCAGCAAAATATTTTTATTTATATGCTCATGTGCTTTTTGTAGTCATTTTTCTTTTAATAACATTGATGGTATTCTTTCATCATAAAAAAGTTGTTTATATTTATACATAACATTTGTTAATTATTTATTAGCTCTGAATTTTAAGTTATAACTAGCCTTTTGAATTACTAGGTTGACAATTATTTAAAAATGCTTTCTTCCAGCACTTTTTATTTTATGCTTTTTTTAATATTCATCAATTGTGCAGTACAATGGATTACATTTTGACCTGTGTAAATAATCTACTTTGATCATATTCACTCCGTATATCACTCATCAAGCCAGGCTCCTTTTCTCTTTACATATGTCTACTTTTAATTTCTTTCCCCCGCCCCTCACCACCCAGCTTCCAGGTATGAAAGAACACATGCAAAATCTTTTAGTGGGACTGGATTATTTCACTTAATGTGATGATCCCCAACTCCATCAGTTTTCTTACAAACAACATTATTTTATTCTTCCTTATGACCAAGTAAAACTCCACTGTGTATTTAGTAATATATCACATTTTCTTAATCCATGCATTTGTTGATGAACACTTAGGCTAATTCCATAATTTAGCTATCATGTATAGGACCACAGTGAACATGACTATGCAGATATCTCCGTGATAGTGACGTTTTATTTTCTAAGGAACTTCCATAGTCCTTGGCACACCAGTCAGGCTAACTCGTATTCCCACCGTCAGTGACTCCAGAACCTTATCCTCCACCCTCACCAGCGTTTGCCTCTAATTTGCATTTCCCTAATGACTAGACATGCTGGACATGTTTTCAGGTATTTAACCCCACCCCCACCTGAACACAATTCATTCCTTCAAAAGAAAAAAAAATGAAATATAAGGCTGTGAGATTTGTTTTTAAACTGTACAGTGTCCTTTTTTTTTTAATAGTAAGCACACCTAACCAAATGTTGTCTGTAGATAGTCCTGTCCTGGTGGTATTTTCAATAACCACTAACCCTGCCTGAGAGAGTCTGGGGTTGGAAATTGGCATGGAAATTTAAAGCAGGTTCTAGTTGGTACACAGTACAAATAGTATATACGGGGTAGTGGTTGTCTTAGTTAGGGTTTCTATTGCTGTGAAGAGACACCATGGCCACAGCAACTCTTTTAAAGGAAAACATTTAATGGAGTGGCTTACATTTTCAGAAGTTTAGTCCATTATCATCCTGGTGAGGCATGGTGGCATGCAGGCAGACATGGTGCTGGAGAAGAAGGAGCAGAGAGTTCTACATCTTGATATGCAGGCAACAGGAAGTGGTCTGTCTCACTGGGTGTGACCTAAGCATATATGAGACCCCAAAGCCCACCCCCACAGTGACACACTTCCTCCAACAAGTCCACACATCCTAATAGTGCCAATCCCTATGGGGGCCATTTTCTTTTAAACCACCACAGTAGTATTTTTGGTTTTGGTTTTGGTTTTCATCTTGATTATTTTGATGTAGCTTATAGGAAAATAATTATTGTTCTGTTAACTGAATACCACTCTGTAATAATTTGAAAAAATATATATAGCTGTTTTGTTGACATTCTGAATGCTTCTAAGTAAATACACTTTTTCTATAATGAGTACTGTTGTGCTTTTCACAAGTTTAAATTTTTTTTCTCAAGGGGGAGCTAGTTTTTGGTTTTGCCCATTTTGGGTTATATAAATTATTGCAGTATTTTTCTTTGCATAGTGTTATCTGAGGGGAAAAGCTTTTGTCTACACACCCTGCATATTATGAAGGAGGTAATAAAAATTAAAACATTTCATCCACAGCTGAAATTCCAAAATCATGATCAATTGAATTAGAGATTTCACATAATCCACTTGCAAAGCTAAGAATAATCAATTGTATCACACCATGGAATTATTGGAATCAACCTGAAAGTCTGTGTTATGGAGTTCACGACCCCCTGGGAAAAGACCACAGGCTTAATCCGGAATATAATTAGTTAAATTTATGAAAGCTGCTGGTAGGACAACAATCTCTGAGCCAAATTAAAGATTTCCATGGAAAGTGGGGTGAGGGAAGGTTTTGAAAGGCAAAACCACAAGAAGACCTTGAGTATCAGCACAAGCAAGCCAAAGGTTCTGCTCTGCCAAGGTTAGGTAGTCAAGACAACCTCAAAATAGTCACTGAATGTCTGCATAAGCTGATTACAGAAACCAAAAAGCAGTCATATCATAACAAGTGGACAGTCAGGGATGTACACTTGGGGGTCACTGAATCAGGATTACTGGGAACTTACCTTCCAGGCACTGGAGTCAAAGACAAACGCCCAGTGATCACTGAGATGGTTGTCTGGCATAAAATGGAGTTTCTTTAGCCATTACACTGTTCCTAACAGAAAAGTGTGTTCTAATGATGACTCTGTATTCTTTAACTACCATTACTGCATAACAGCAGTTACATTCTACAGTTCCCCTATTAAAGACCTGAGACCGTACCCCAAAAGCGTGAGCTTAAAGTCCAAGACAGCCATATGAAGCTTTTTGTTGACATTAGTCCCAGGAACAGCTTTAACAACACCGGCTATAATGTCTTTGCCCATTTATCCAGATATGGATTGCTCAGGAAACTTGATAACTTAAAAGTATTTTTAATTAGTTGAGCCAGCTTTTATTAAATTATGCCACATTTAAAATTAAAATAAGGGTGTATTTTCCTATATTGTGATTTGTCCTTTATAAATCAGATGCAAGGAAAGAAAACCATTGCATCTTAGTACCCTTGTCCAATTCATTTGGGCTTTTCTTTATAAAACCTGAACTCATTCATTAGAGTCATGTTAATCGGCTTAGCACCTTAGAAAACAATTTGAAATTTTGTAATTTTTTGAGATTATCATTCTCTTAAAGTGCCAGTGTATTAAAATAGCACCCTTGCTATTTTACACACTTTTGTGATGGAGTAGTGTTGCTTATTATATAATTGTGACTTCAGTTCTTTCCATTTGTGTTTGTTTATGTAATTTGAGGAGGAATACTGAACATGAGTCTGGGATGATACTAATAAACTAATAGTTATAGACGGGTTTGCTTTTTTAAGTGTTTTCTCTAGTAAATTTCCATTTCGAATCTTACATCAAAGTCGTTGATCACTCTGAGTTGACATTTCTACAGGATGAGAAACCTCTAGAGGTCTTCAGTTTTTCCAGCACCACTTGTTGAAAAGGTTGTCACTGTTTCCCAGTGTATCCTTTTCCCTCTTGTCAATAATCAGTTGAAGATGCTAAAGCTTGTTCTCAGTTTCCTAGTCTCCTCCTCTGGTCTTCATGCCTTTGGACCCAGTCTGTGCAATTTTTGTTCAGATGGCTCTGTAGTATATTTCCAAGTCGGGTGTTATGATACTTACAGCATTCGTCTTTGTGCTCAGTAATGTTTTGGATATTTAGTCTCTTGTGTTTCCATATGAATTTTAGGATTTTTCTATTTCTGTGAAGAACGTCATTTCAATTTTGGCAGGGACTGCTTTAAATCTGCTATCATTTTTTGCAATATGACCATTTTAACAATATTTTTCTGCCAAATTAAGACTATGGGAGGGTTTTCTTTTTTTGTTTGTTTGGTTTGGGTTTGGTTTTGTTTGCCATCTTCTAGTTTCTCAGTTTCTTTATTTGGTGCTTTATAGTTTTCATTGTAAAAGTCGTTAGCATTTTGTGTTACTCCTTGGCGTTTCCTTTGGTGAAGTTGTTGCAAACACAATTATTTTCCTGACTTCTTTTCCAATGAGTTTGTTGTGTTTAGAGAAGCTGCTGATTTCTTAAATATTGACTTTGTATCCTGCTATTTTGTTGAAAGTGTGTACCAGATCTCAGACATTTCTGGTAGGATAGAATCGTAGCATCTGCAGACAGGGATCATTTGACTTTTCAGTTGCCTATGTGCATCCATCATACTTCTCTCTTCTGCTCCAGCTGTAATTTCACACACTATATTAAACAAGAGTGATGTCAATAGATACGCTTACCTCACTTCTGATTTTAGGGGAAACACTTTCAGTCTTTTCTCAGTCAATATTAACATGGCTATTGGTCTACAGTCTCTAGTCCTAATTACCCTGAGGTCTGGTCCTTCTAGTCCCACTTTCTATAGGGCTTTAATTATAAAGGGATGTCAGTTTTTGTCGAGATTTTTCTGCATCAGTTGAATGGCTCTGTAGTTATCCTTGACTCTGTTTATATGCTGTATTATGCTCATCATTTCCTGGGATGAATACGACTTTATCATGATGTAGGATCTTTCCAATATGTTGAATTCAGTTTGCAGGTCTCTTATTCTTATTAAAATCTTTCACATCTGTGTTCATCAAAGAAATTGGCCTTTAGCTGTCTCCTCCTCTTTTCTCATCTGGTTTTGGTATCAGGTGATAGTATCTTTATAAAATGAGTTTGGAAATGTTTCCTCCCTATTTTTCTTGGAATAACCTCAGAAGTATTGATGTTTGTTTTTTAAAGGTCTGGGAGAATTCATCAGCAGATCTTTCTGGTCATGGCCTTGGGGGCTGTTTTATTAGTTTTCAGTCTTATTGATCATTATTGTTCTGTTCAGGGTTTTTTGCATCTTCCTAAGTCACTTTTTGATAGATCTTATGTGTCTAGAAATACATTGATTTCTCCTAGATTTTCAAATTCATTAGCGTGTGACTTTTGAAAAGAATCCCGTTGATCTGTATTTCAACGCTACCCTCTGTAATATCACTTTTTCATTGCTGATTTTATTAGTGTCCCTTCTTTCTTTTGGCTAGTTTTGAGAAAAGTCTGCCCATCTTATTTATTCTTTCAGAAAAGAACTCTTTGCTTCATTGACCTGTTACACTGTTCATTTAGTTTCTCTTTCGTTCATTTCAGCTTTGATCTTTTTTTCTCTGTTAATTTTGAGATGGGCTTGCTCTTGTCTTTCTAAGGATTTTAGGTGTATTGTCAGGTTTTTTATTTGGGAAATGATTTTTTACACTTACATATTTACTTGTGTAGGGGTGGCACATCTCATGGTATACATGTGGAAGTCAGCAGGCAACTTGCAGAAATGACTTCTTTTCTGCCACGCTACAGGTCCTGGGGATCAAACTCGGGTCTTCGGGCTTGCCTGCAGGTACCTTTGCCCGCTGAGGCATCTCATGAGTCCTCTGACTTAGTACTGTAGGTATTCAGTTATAAACTGCCTTCCAAGAAGTACTTTCATTGCATCCCACAGGTTCTGGTGTGTTTGTTTTCACTTTCACTTACATAAATATTTCTAATTTTACAAACTATTTGAGGAGAAACTTTTTTCATACTTAGAGTTCTACTCCATTTGAAATTCCCGTACATGAGATGAGGAGTAGAATTTATCACTTTCCAAATGACTAACCAGGCTCCATTTGGCACTCTTCACCACAGTAAATATGAAACTTCACCTTTCTGAAATACTACACATTTTTTAAATTATTTGAGTCTAGCTTTACTATTATGTCAAATTAGCTATCCACATGCCATATGCTAGATACTTGCAGGTTATTTCCATATTGAGAAGGAAGAGTCCTCCTGAAGCACTTCTGAGCAGTAATTCTGTAGCAAGCTCTGTTAACTGTTCATCTTTCCATATGAATTATAAAATTAATTTGTAGTCTGCATCAACACAAAGAGCTTACTGGAATTCCTGTCAAATTGAATATTATGAATTACAGTTTGTGAGGTACATTACACTGAGTTGTTCTAACCAAGGAGGGGAGACACCTTTTCATCTGTTGACCTTTATGTTAATAATATATATGTTATGTTTTGTCAGGGTTTTCTTATTGGCAAGGAACATTCTGTATTAATATTATTCCTAAATATTTTGTCTTAATCCAGTGTTCCCCAAATCGGAGTAACCAATCAATCGGGTGACATGACTCCCTGTGAAATTATCACGTGATCCAGTTGATAACGGTTATTGGGGTGCTGGGGTTGCAGCTCCACTGTGGAATTGCTGGCCAGCATACACAAGGTCCTGGTTTCAAGCCCTAACATTGCAAAAACAAAAAAATCATTCTGAGCACTGGAGGTGTTAGGAGTCAGGCTTATCGAATTCTAGTTCAGGCATAGTTGGCACTACAGAACATATTGTTCTGGTGGTTTGTTTTCGCTTTTCCAAAGTTCAGCAGAACCCCTTCACCCTGGCGTTTATTGCATGTGGCTTCATGTTAATCCAACAAAAAGGTTTTTTATGCTTGCATCACCACTCTCGGGAAAAGTAGTTTCAGATTATCTGGTGTAACAAGAAAGAAACACAAGCTCACATTCTGTCTTTTGTGGGTTTTTTTTTCTATTTTTAATTTATATATCACCATTTTCAGTGAGTGAGAAAAAAAACTTGCAATTCTGGAAAGGTTCTGAGGTATTGGAGCAGTGTAAGAGCACACACTGCTCTTCCAGAGCACTCAATCCAGTTCTCAACACTCACACCAGGTAGCTCACAACTGTTTGTAACTCCACTTCGGGGGATCCAGTGCCCTCTTCTGGCTTCCACAGGCACCTGCACCCATGTACGTGTACACACACATACACACACAAACAATTAAAAATAAATCTTAGAAAACCAGAGCAGTGTGCAGGAGGGAGTGGGGGGGGATAACTAATACTGTAAAGACTTTTGAAAATATCATATGAAAACTTGCTCCTGGAGTAGCTTCCTAAGATATTTACATACACATACATAAAAGGGTTTAAGTGGCATTACCCTATAGCAGGGTGACAATGCCTCCCAGATACCATTGGCTATCAAATAAAAAGTTTAGTGCCAAATATGGGTTACCTGGAGTTGTTGGCCAGGGAGGCAGCATAGATACCACCCCCTCAGAATGATTACAGCTACTGCCATTTTTCTTGGCTGTCAGAATTTGAGAGTCTGACTCTGTTGCTGAAGACCATCTACCTGTGTCCCGGGACATGGGGAAATTTAACCGCTACTGATATGGAAGTTTCAATCCCTACTGGATAGCTTTCATAGTGCTGTAGAGTTCTATGCACACTATCAGGGGAGAAAACCATCAATAATCTGACCTAGGTATGAATCCTGCCAGCTACATAATGACTGGCCTGGCAAGATACGCCCACTCAGGCAAGTGCGGCATGAAGTATGGAAGCAACCAAATACTTTCTGCTTGGACTTAAAGCCCACTCCACAAAATGGAACCCATGACTGGCACCAGTAGCTGAGTCAAAAACATGTCACTGGCTGAATCATTGGCCCTACAGAAGAACCTAATATTACTAAGCTGCTAAATAGACACAGTAATAAACGTTTAACCCCCTTATCTTTATACCTGTGTATTAGTGCATTTCTCAACTCTCAGCAGAGAATCTTCTTTTTGCAGTAAATGGAAATTAATATAGAGACCCACATAAAAGGGGGCATAAAGATTTTAAGAGTCAGGAGAAGATACATCTTGAGCAAAGCACTGTGTGCCCGACATGATGGTACAGCTGCACACATGAACTCACAGCTGTGGATGTATGCACAAGACTTTAACAAGACTAGCCTAAATCCAGCATGGTGGGGAAGGGGCTAAGGAAGCCCCACCCCTATCTGAGAAGTTACTGGCAACTGCTGGCTGAGAAGGGGAGAGTCTTCAGGGGCATGGGTCCTGGGAGGCTGCTCTTGTTCCAATAGATAGTCCCACACCCATGCACATGCAAGCAGCACTCAATGGATTCAATGGGTGGGGTGACTTGAACGAGAAATGTACCCCACAATCTCGGGCATTTGAACACTTAGTCCCCATTTGGTAGCGCTGTTTGGGAGGTTTGAGTGGTACGCCCTTGCTGGAGGAGGAAGTATGTTACGGGGGGGGGGGGGGGGGGTGAGCTTGGAGAGTGAAAAGCCTCTTGACTGCGCTCGCTACTCCATGCTTACAGTAAAGTGTGAGCCCTCAGCATCCTGTCCCAGCCACCATGCCTGCCCCTTCTTCCCATGCCTCCACTCCAGCATCATGAACTCGTAACCCCTCTGGAGCCGCACTCAAGTCTCTCTTCCTCAAGTGCCCTTTGGTCATGCTGTTTTATCACAGCAACAGAAAGGAACTACGACAGTGGTTATTAAATCTTCTTTTAAAAAGACAGAAACACATAAAGTTGGGGAAGAAAAGTTTGCTGGATAGGGGAAGGGCGGGAGGGGAGGGAATGGGTTTGGATTTGATCAAAACACATTATATTCATTTATGAATATTGAATATTTTTAAAGAAAACTACTGAGCTAAACAGTTTGATCCATGTGCTAGTGTCCATTTCTCAAATGAAATTCTTGTAACTTTTGATATGAGATGACTCCATACCACACACAGATCCATGTACACACGTTACTTTCAGTTCAGACCATCAGAGATGCTGAGGCAAAGGGGCTTTGAGGTAAATGTGCTAAGGTGGCCTGGTCCCCAGGTATCCCTGGCCATCGCTGCTCAGGCTGATCAGCACATCACTGGGGTCTGGATATCTCCAGGTGCATAGTGGGGCCAGGAATCCCCATTTACCATTCTTTCATCCATCCTCCCGAGACTCTGACTCCCCCAAACTGAAACCCTTTTTGTTTCATTCTGGTGAACCCTCACCTGAGCCAGTAAAGCATGCAAGGCCTGGGGAGACTTATCCTATGGTAAATGTGTGCTATCAAAGGGACCAGACTGGGACCAATCCTAGAGCAGGTGTTTGTCAGAATTGGGGGCATTTGGACTCTGAAGATTAGAAAAAATGGACTAAAGAAGCATTGCCTTGAGTTAGATATGAAGGTGAGTGACCTCAGATCATCCTGGCTGGATGACTAAATGAAGTTTGTGACAGAAGGGTGTGACACCTTGAGCTAAATCAGGGGCGTATGGGCACAGCTAAAAAAGAAGGGCCTTTGAGATGCAGAGACAGAATAAATACAAATGCCCTTCAGTCTGTGCTAGGGAGGCTGCATGTGTGGTGAGAAGCCCTCTCATGACAGACACTGGAGAACCTTCTGGACGGTCAGGTTCAAGACAACAATATTACTCACTTTAAACAGACAGAATCCAGAATAAATGTGCAGCGAAATCCTCCATGACTCCAAGCGATTCAATACCCTGGAATCCTCTGCAGTAGATCACAACATGGCCCACATCTGGGTGTGCAGATTTGTAGAGAACCAGTTTATTTAAAAAAAAAAAAAAAAAGGTTGTAAAGTACAGAGGACTGTGGTGTAACAAGCAGTCAACTGTCTCACCAGTGGTGAGAAAATGCAACTGCCCTCCCTCCTTGTCAGAAGAGCGGAGCATTTACTGGTGCTCTCTGCCCTCTTCACCACTGCGGAGAAGGGAGAGGAATGGTCAGGAAGACCCCTTACGGCAGGAGTTGATGGCTGGTCAACTTCTACAGATGTAGAGGGAACAGTGTTGTGTTGAATTGTTTTTTCACTCCAAGCCCAATTCGTGTATTAAAGCTCTGATGATGTGACTGTATTTGGAGACAGAACATTTAAAGAGGCCCAAAAGTTTATAAGGTGTGGTCCTAATCCAATATGAAGTATCCTTATAAGACTGGAAAGTCTGGACACAGTGGCACATACTTGTAACCCAGCACTGGGGGGTGCAGGTAAAAGAATCAGGTTCAAGGCCAGTTTGGGCTACATAGTGAGTTCAGGACCTTCCTGGGCTGCATGAGACCCTGTTTCAAAAAAAGAATGAAGGTAGGAAGGTTTGGGGTTTGGGGGAAGAATGGAGAAAAGGAGGAGAAAGAACCAGGGAAGTACTATGAGAACCCTAGTGAATACAGAGTTTTGAACCAAGAGCAGGCTATAGGCATAACCATTAAAAATGTCTTAGTAGCTCGGAACTGTATAACATGTGGCAGCTAGACCTGTTTGAGATGCAGGTGTAAGGTGATCCTGATGAGGTCTCAGGAATCAGGCACACCTAATTAAATTAATTAAATTTTGGTATTAAAACTGGTATCCTTGCTATATAGTGACAAGGAACTTGGCTGAACTGAATCCCAGTGTTTTGCAGAACGGAGTGTTTATTGTCGTTATGATTGAGGGTGCGCACTACCACAGCACATAAGTGGAGGTCAGAGGATAAATGTGTGGAGATGGTTCTCTCCTTCTGTGTGGATTCCAGGAATCAAACTCAGGTCCTCAGGCTTCTGTGGCAAATGCCTGTACCTGCTGAGCAATCTTGTTGGCCCCAAATGGAGGTATTTTAAGCAATGTAAGTACAAAATACTCACATGAGATTTCCACATGGATGACCAAACTATGGCCTTATTTGCCCTTGCTGCATAAGGACAGAGATAAATTGAGGGGATTGTTGAGGGAAAAAAAAAAAAGATTAGAACTTTAAAATTTGGAAAATTCTCCCCATATTCATATAGTTTTTTTAAAGCTATGATAGTGTGTTTGGGAGGGAACAGTAGGCGGCTAGAAACCATTTCTAAAGAGATTAGTGTGAGTGTGAGCCACAGAGTCCGTCAGCCATCTCATCCAGCACTCTCTGGCCTGGGTGGACAAGGAAAGAGACCGGGGCAAAACCAAGACAGCCTGCAGGGCTTCTGAGAGTCTAAAGAAGGTATTAGTGCGGCGCCAAGTCACGAGCATGTGTTCATCCTCAAGAAACGGGAAGAGTGTCAGGAGGCGGTGGCGCACACCTTTAATCCCAGCACTTGGAGGCAGAGGCAAGCGGATCTCTGTGAGTTCAAGGCCAGCCTGGTCTACAGAGTGAGTTCCAGGATAGGCAGGGCTACACAGAGAAACCCTGTCTCAAAAAACCAAAAATTTTTTTAAAAAATTAAAAAACGGAAAAAGAAGAGTTCACACCCTTGGGGGAGGCAGAGGCAGGTGGATCTCTGTGAGTTTAAGGCCAGCCTGGTGAAGAAAGGAAAGAAGAGGGAGAGAGAGAGAGAGAGAGAGAGAGAGAGAGAGAGAGAGAGAGAGGGAGGGAGGGAGGGAGGGAGGGAGGGAGGGAGGGAGGGAGGGAGGGAGGGAGGAAGGAAGGAAGGAAGGAAGGAAGGAAGGAAGGAAGGAAGGAAGGAAGGAAGGAAGGAAGGAAGGAAGGAAAAGAAAGAAGAAAAAGGGGGAAATGTGGTTCCATATAAACTCATAAATCAGGATTACTACTCTGACCAGAGGCCAGAGAGAACAGGTCTGGAGTGAGGTCAAATGTGTCTCCTCAGTGTCCACGGCCCACACACCATTACATGTCATTCCTGTGAGCCAGGGGACAAAACATTGTGTCAAATATTATTCTTGAGACTTAAGGTCCCATAGAATTTGCCTTGCTAAATTTTTACCTGACACTGGGACCCATCATTCCTCAGGTCTTTCCAATGTTTCCCTTTTGGAATAAGAATATCTAAACCTGTCTGGCCATTGGAATTTGGAAGCAAATTTCATGTAGGATTTCATAGGATTACAAATAGAAATATGGCTTACAGGTGAACTGGACTTAAAGTCCATATTTGATTTAGATATTTATATTAGAGATTTTCAGTTTAGAGTTCATGCTGATATGAGTTAAGGATTTGAGGTCTGGGGATGATATGAATGTATTTTGTATGTCCAAATAACAACTCTGGTGCTGTGGAGAAAGCCAGCTGTTGACTGAATCATATTCCCCACAATGTAAATACTGATGCCTCACCTCTAATGTGATATGACTTGGAGCAGGACATTTAAAGAAGTTATCAAAGTTGAACAAGGTCCTCTGGTGTGGCCCTCTCTGGGAGGAACAGGCACCACGAAAGCCTGTGCAAAGGAGACCGGCCAGTGGAAGCACAGCACAAGAGGAAGCCATCCACCAGCCGAAGAGAGGGGAGGCAGGAGCCATACCTCAGCCGGTCTGGGAGAGGACTCCCGGGCTCCACATACCTGGCAAAATACATTTCTTTTGCCTAAGCCTGGGGTATTTTGTTAGGGAGCCCTAAAAAACCCACACTGCTAACTGAAGAAAGTCAACCATACACCAACAATTTCATCAACAAGTGAGGACTTTCCCCCTATTCCATTTCAGGAAAATGGGACATTCATTCGCTAGTGACCTCTGCCAGCTTCATGCTCCTGGAGAAAGGAAGGAAAAGGACAGGCAAACACCTCTCGTGCTAGGAGCTGATGGCCACACTTATTCCTCCTAGGTCTGTGGTGGTGAGACCCCCGCCCCACCCCGACCCCAGCAATCCCTGCACACATCGGCTTCTTCCTAGAGCAGGTCTGCTGATGTATGTATAACGAGGGCAGAGTTAAAGCCAAGGCCACGCCCAAACAAACAGCTTCTCTGTGGACTGGACTGAGTCCTCCAGTCAGAGGTGACATCCCATTCCAGTCCTTACACACACATGCAGTTGGCGGGAAGCTCCTACTTAGAGTGTGTCCTCTGGTGTCGTGTGAGAAGAGACTTGAAGCCAAAGGCGCGCCCGCACTGGGGGCACGGGTAAGGCTTCTCCCCCGTGTGGCTCCTCTGGTGCCCGATGAGGTTGAACTTCTGGCTAAAAGCCTTGCCGCACTGGGGGCACACGTAAGGCTTCTCTCCCGTGTGTGTCTTCTGGTGCCTGGCGAGGAGTGACCTGAACTCAAAGGCTCGTCCACACTCCGGGCACTGGTAAGGCTTCCGCTCCCCATGGGTCCTCTGATGTCTGATGAGAGAGACCTTCTTTCCAAACGCATGCCCACACTCGGCACACAAGAAGGGCTTCTCCCCTGTGTGAATCCTCTGGTGCCTAATGAGGTTGAACTTCTGCCTAAAACTCTGGCCACACTGGGAACACACATAGGGCTTCTCCCCTGTGTGTGTCTTCTGGTGCCCGATGAGGTTGAACTTCTGGCTGAAACCCCTGCCGCACTGAGGACACACATAAGGCTTCTCCCCTGTGTGTATCTTCTGGTGCCTGGTGAGCAGTGACCTGAACTCAAAGGCGCGTCCACACTCGGGACACTGGTAAGGCTTCTCCCACCGTGCGTGGGTCCTCTGGTGTCTGATCAGCGTGGCCTGCTTTACAAATCCACGGCCACACTCCGGGCACAGAAAAGGCAGCTCCCCCGTGTGGATCCTCTGGTGCCCGATGAGGTTGAACTTCTGGCTAAAACCCTTGCCGCACTGGGGGCACACGTAAGGCTTCTCCCCCATGTGCGTCTTCTGGTGCCTGGTGAGGAGTGACTTGAACTCAAAGGCGCGTCCACACTCGGGGCACAGGTAAGGTTTTTCCTCTGTGTGGATCCTCTGGTGCCTAATGAGGTTGACCTTCTGGGTGAAACTCCAGCCACACTGGCGACACACGTGGGGTTTCTCCCCGGTGTGCGTCTTCTGGTGTCGGATGAGCGTGCCCTTCTGGCCGAAGCGTTGCCCGCAGTCCGCACAGACATAGGGCTTCTCCCCGGAGTGTGTGACCTGATGAGTGAGGAGCCTGGAGAGCAGCCTGAAGCCTCGCCCACACACCGAGCACAGGAAGGGGTTGTCGCCCGAGTGGGAACTCCACCGGTGCTGCAGCAGCGAGGCCTTCCGGCAGAAGCCCCTGCCGCACTCGGGACACACGAAGGGCTTCTTGTCCAGGTGAGTCCTCTGGTGAAGAAGGAGGTCTACCTTCTGGCGGAAGCATCGCCCACACTCCGGACATACCAGGGGTCTCTCTCCCGAGTGAATAATCTTCTTGTGGTTGTTGAGAGAGGATACATACATGAAGCCTCGCCCACACTCCCCACACACATACGGCTTCTCTCCCGAGTGCTTCCTCTGGTGGACAGTGAGAGAAGCCTTCTGAGTGAACTGGTGCCCACACTCGGAACATGAGTAAGGCTTCTCCCCTCCGTGCATCCTCTGGAGCTTCACGAGGTCTGACCTCTGGCAAAAGCCTCTTCCGCAATCGGGATATCCATGATGCTTCTGAGAGCTGAACAGGCTTGCGGCAGCGGCAGCGTTCAGCTCTAATGGAAATGCTCCATCTATGACTGCTCCAGATTCTGACTCGTCGGACCCCGTCGACATTGTGCCTGCCTTCTCAGGGGTCCCTCCTGGGGCCAGGTCAAGGTCTGTTTGTTTCCTGTTGCCTTCTACCCAGTACACTGCCTGACCTTGGCACGGGCTAAAGAGCGTCTTCAGGATCCTCGACGGACTTGCTCTCTGCAACAGAGCGTCACTGCTGCAGTCTCCCTCTTGGTCTTTACCGCTAGAACAGTCTGGAGCTTCTGGCTGGAGGTTGCTGCCTGCTCGTGGGCTTGGGAAAGTCTGAGGGGAGTGTCCACTCATCACACACACTCTGAGGACTTCTGGACTAGCAAAGGATATCGGGCAGGAGAGACAGGACTCTAATTCTGTCCTGGGTTCTGCTAAAGAGAAAGCAGTGGTTAGATTCAGAGATGCCGGTGGACAGCGACATTTCCCCAACAGTCATTCCCGAGGTGTTCACCCACCCCCTTTACAGGCCTATCTCCCATACTCTACTGCAAATAGTCTTCACACAGCTCTGAACGTCAGGAAACCAAAACACTGAAAAGCTTCGTGGGCAATGTCAGCATGTAAACTACTACAATTAGTTACTCATGGTGGCATGAACATCCACAAATACTTGCTTTTACTCAATGAGTTATTTCATCATTGATTTTCTTTGTTCTATGAGGAAGTGACTCTCCTCATAGAGAAGTCATCTCCCTAAAGATTTCCCCAAATGGGAGAGGCAGTATAAAAACATCTTAGAGAACCATGTGTGATATTAAACTGAATGCTCCCTCACCCATAAGCAAACGAGGAAAACAAGCTGGGTCTCTCTTATCAGTCAGCAGGGATTCAACAGTGAAGTGAGGCGCCATGGCCTAGACCTGCGACCCCTAAAAGGAATCTGACTCCAAGTAACCCAATTAATCCCAGACTTCCTTGGATTTTCAAGTCATAAGAGAGAAATGTTTCCCTCTAATAACAGTACTTGCCTAGGAGATAAGTCAGTATACCTGTCCCACTATAACTGGTTCTTATCTACTTGGAGCTGATGATAAAATCCAATGAGCTCTGACTGAGGACTCAGAATGTCCAGCCTTTCTAGACCTACCTGATTCTTTATGACCAACACAGGTGAGACATATTTCATGAGTCATCGGCAACAGGTCTGCTAACTGTTTAAGATTGTTGTTGGACCATAGTCAATTACTAATGCGCCACTCACATCTCCTTTCACAGTCCAATATCAAAAAGGAGTCATCACAAGGAACACATCCACAGAGTCTAAAATACATACTGTGGAACCTTATACCAGAGATGCTTCCTGAGCCCTGACCCACATCAGTGATTCATTTGACCTGACCTAAAATCAGAGTTTGGCATCCAGAGGGGTCCAGGACATCACGAGAAAACCCACAGAATCAACTAACCTGGGTGCAAAGGAGTTCATAGAGACTGAACCGACAGCCAGGGAGCCTGCATGGGGCTGACCTAAGCACTCTGCATATATGTTACGGTTGTGTAGCTTGGTCCTCTTGTGGGATTCCTAACAGTGGAAACAGGGGCTGTCTCTGACTCTTTTACAGGCTTTTGGGACCCTATTCCTCATGCGGGGTCACCTTGTCCAGCCTTAATACATGGGAGGTGCTTAGTCTCATTGCAACTTGATATGCCACGTTTTGTTGATACTCATGGGAGACCTGCCCTTTCCTAAACAGAAATGGAGGAGGAGTGGATTGGGGGTGAGAACTAAGGGGGAGAACTGGGGGGAGAGGGGAAGGGAAAACTGTGGCCAGGATGTAAAATTAATTAATTAATTAATATTTTTATTAGAAATAAATAAATAGATGGCCAATAAGACTTGGGGGAGGGGAATAACTGCCATGAAGCCCCTTCCTAGCACCTAAGTCCCACTGTTCTTCCTCCTAAGGAAACTATTCAGTGAGCTAGCTCTCTGGGTGTCCCTGCTGGTTGAACAGGCTCTTCTTTACAATTACTAATGCTGTTCCTCCCGGCCTTCCAAACTGTAAGAGTTAACTTTCAGCCTGGTCCCTAGACCTCGCCACCAAAGCTCCTACTGTGGTCAGTTTCCTATCAGTAAGTGTGTTCTAATTCAGCTCACTAAACTTTCATTTATTTTGGTAAGGTAGCTTGCCCATATTAATGTAACTCTTGGCTATTGCTTGTATTTCTAGCTACCAGATATTTATAGCTCAGTAGCAGAGAACTTGTTCGGCATCCACAAGGCCCTGGGTTCAATATTTGGCATCAAATCACACACACACAGAGAGAGAGAGAGAGAGAGAGAGAGAGAGAGAGAGAGAGAGAGAGATTCTTTAATTCTTGAGTTTTTAACAGCTGAAATTTGGGTACACACTGCTGACTACTTACCTATGATTTGAGGGAGGAAAAAGATACCCCCTGCCCTGTCTTACCAATACCCCCACTTGGTCATACATACTAGTCATGCTTACTGCACGTGCTTTTGTGTCCTCAGCAGCAGGGGCAGGAACTGTTGTGTGCCCTGTGTTAATGTGGTGACTGATCTAAGCACAGCTCCCAGTGAAGCACAGCATCTTCCCTCGTAGCTCACTTAGCAGTGTAGACCTGTGGCAAATTTCAGCCGAAAGCAACTGGGCTTGCCTTCTTGAACATGAGTGACTCTCATCCCAGCAAGCACAGGCCTGAACACGACTAAAGACTGATCTTCTCCCAATAAGGGAATTCCTCTCCTGAGTGCCTTCCTACTTAGAAATCATTTCTCAACTTCCCAACTCGAGCAAAAGCCTTGGCGCACATGCCTTTGAGCTGGGACTGCAACACTCCTGTGGAAATCCAGCTCACTGACTACAAATCGTGAGGATTGTCAGCCTCCATAACTGTGTGAGCCGATGCCCTAGAGTTAGGACACCTCCATCCTGCTGATACCGGTGCTGTCTTTCTGAAGAAAAAGAGATTTTTGGTACCAACAAGTACATGTTTCTGTCACATGGAAAAACATAGCAGTTGCTTCAGAACAGAGTGAAAGAGGCTAGGGAAGTTGTGATGTACACACTGAAGGGGCCTAGATTGCCACTAAAGGGAATGATGGTAGGAAATACGGAAAACAAGTTTCTGAACTGTACTCCATTTTCTGTGGAAGAGTAGCCCTTATACACAGTGAAATATTTAACTGAGCAGATTTCTATGCAAAGTATTAAAGTTGCAGCTTGGATTATCCTTACCACTTAATGGAACATGCAAGAAGAAATTAATTGAATTGTTAAGAAGAAGAAGAAAAAAAAAAAAAGTTCTCTGCTTATGCATACTGGGAAGATGAGAAAGCTTGTCCTAAAGAGAACACTAAGAATGTCGCTAAACAGCCTTTCATGCACCATGTAACCACAGTAGTTGCAGAAGCCTGCAACGGACGTGGGATTATAGCACCAGAAACACTGCAGCTGGGGCCAGAAGAGAACAGGAAAACAGGACCCAGTGAAGGAAGGCTGGCATACTCCTTGGATTCCACAGCTCTGGATAGAAGAACTCACGTTTTTAGTATTACGGATTTTTTAGGTGAGGGGTTTTCATCATAGCACCGTCATACATATATGTCATTACATCCTCTCATTTCCTCTCCACTATCTTCCCTCTACCACCTCTATCTAGCTGGTTCTTTAGTCCAACTTCTGCTTTCTTATTACATGTGTTCTATCACCTTCTCTATTTCCTACTTCTCTTAAGTGTCCTCCCCACCTTTATGATTGACACCCTGTTAAGTTTTGTGACACACACATGGAGAGAGAGAGAGAGAGAGAGAGAGAGAGAGAGAGAGAGAGAGAGAGAGAGAGAGAGAGAGAGAGAGAGAGAATTTTATATCTGGGTTCCATATACGAGAAGAAGACATACACTATTTGTCTTTTAACTCTGGCTTATTTTGTTGAACATGATTCCCAGTTGCACTCATGTGCCTGCAAATCCTTTTGGTATATACAGGAGTGATGGAGCTGAGTCACATAATAGTTCAATTTTTAGTTTCTTGAGGACATGTCATACTGATTTCCATAGATGTTGCTTTTGTTTAGATTCTCACTGGCAGCATGCAGAAGTTCCTCTGCCCCACATCCTCACTTGCATTTGCTGGGTTTTTTTGTTTGTTTGTTTTGTTTTTACTGATGATAATCATTCTGATGGGGGTGATATGGAATCTCAAGAACCTTTAATTCTCAGCTCCCTGATGGCTAAAGATTGAACACTGCTTCATACATATATTGTTCACCTGTATTTCTTCTTCTGAGAACTGTTTGGTCCGTTCATTTACTAACTTGGTTCTTTAGTATTTCATTTTTCTAATGGAGCCATTTTGATGTAAACATGCACTGTGCTTCAAAAATGGGAGAATGACCCCCCAGATCAAATCAAAGTCACTTCCACCACAGACGTGAAGTCCACAACTGAGGGGGTCATCAGACCTCCGTGCTTGGTTTCAGAGGGTACAATGGTGGTTCTGGGAAGGCATTCCACTCCTGGCTAATGGCATGGGATGTGGCTTGGTAGAATCCTAGGAATGGAAGCCCTGCCTCAAGTTGGTGGGGGACCTGGCCATTGCCCCTGTGAGCCTGGGAGCAGAACAAGCCCAAGGGGATTATTTGTGAGCCTTGGGCGTTACTGGTATTTGTCTTCCTAGTTTGCAATTTACTTGGTGTTTATCACCCTACTCTTCCTTCTGTTAGTGTAGACAGAAATAGCCTAATCCTAACACACAAGGCACAAAGAAAAGCCCACGAGGGGAAGAACCACAGTATACCTGTCGACATTTACCACTTGAAGTATAGAAAACGTTACCCTCACTTAGGTCTCTTTATCTTCCACACTCTTATCATACCTTTTTTTTTTTAAAGGTAAACTTATGATTTAATCAATAGGACCACAAAAATTTTAGAAGTAAATGACACTCTACTGTAGTACCATTTTTGTTCTCTTTATTATTATTTTCTCCTTTCCAATGCTCCTGCTCCAGGACTTCTCTTATTTTTAATGGTCTTTTTGTTGTTATTTGGGGGTTTGCTTTTTGGTCTTGTGGATGAGAGCAAGATTACTTCTTTTACATTTTCTTCTCTTTGAAGAATTTCCTTACCTATAGTTTAACATAATATATGTCACAAATTCTTTATTTCTATAGTATCAATGTATAATTTTCCTTTCATTCCTCAAGGATAGTTTTGCTAGGTATAGAATTTACAATCCTTTCAGCACTTGAAGAAAATTCTTGCCATGTCCTTATTGACCTAATTAGTTCACATGAAAAATCCTCTATAGGGAAGGCATTTTTTTTCTCACTGGCTGCCTTCCAGATTTTTCCCTTTTTTAGTTTCCAGAACTGTAATTATTATGTGTCTCAGTATTTATGCATATGTTTATTTAATGTTTCTATGGCTTCTTGTATCAATATGTTTATATCTATTATAAAATTTGATACGTTTTCAACCATCATTTTCTCAAATATTTTTTAGTATCCTTTTTGAATTCTGATGACATAAATGCTGTTTTCTTGGTTTTTAATCCCAGAAGTAACTGAAATCATTCTTTTTTCAGTCTATTTTCTTTCTTTGTTCAGATTTATGATATTTTATTGTTCTGGAATCGAGTCCACCAATTCCACTTGGATGTAATGGTGCACATATTTAACCCCACCACTCAGGAGGCAGAGGCAAGTGGATCCCTATGAGATCAAGGCCAGCCTGGGCTACAGAGTGAGACTCTGTCTTAAGACATAATCAAGTTCACTGATTCTATTCATCATTCCAACACTATAGCTAAGCCCATCCGGTGAGTTCATATTTTCTGTTGTATATTTCAGTAACACAACTGCAAATTTATTTTTTACATAAACTATTTCTTTGCTGGTATTTTTATACTTTCGTTTCAAGTGCACTATAATAGGTTGAAAATCCTTAGCATGCATTTTTATTCAGTACTAGGGATTGAACCTAAGACCTTGTGCATGCTAGGCAAGAGCTCTACTCATGAACTATGCCCCCAGCCCTCTTTTTATATCTTACTTTGAAGGTCTCACAGTTGTTCAGGTTGGCCTTGGACTAACTCTACCCAGGCTTCCCTTGATCTTGCTGCTCTCCTACCTCAGCTAAGTGCTAAGCTCACAGTCCTGCATCCGCCAGGCTCTGAAGTCTAACCTCTGACCCTCCCATTAGTCAGCTGAATGTCACTGTCATCTTCAAGCTCCCTGGCTCTTGGGATGATGAGTGATATTTTTTATTCTATCTTGAATTGGCTTAGATTCTGAGCCCTATTTAGATGTCATTTTAAGAAATACACACCCTATTTATGCTCAACACTAAGATACAAGTCAGTAGTTAAGTAAGTTATGATCAATATAAAGTAACTCTACTCACTAATAAAAAATGAATGTGTACTGCATGGATAAATTTGCAAGTAATAATGCTAAGTGTAGAAAACAGTTATATCTTGTATGAATCAATGAACATAAATTCTGGAAGATTCAAACAAATCTATAATCAGGGAAAACAGATTAGAAAGGAGGAGATATTATTGGCAGCTGATGGCTTCTGAGGAAGGAAGGGAGAGTCAGTTTCCTTTAAGAGTGTGGTCCTGGTAGGTCTGCCACACTCTATGGATGGCCTCATACCCATGACTAGATGGGCAACGCAAACAGGACGTGTTGAGTTATATTTAAAAGGGAAGAAAAGGAGGACATGAAGTTGGGAAGTGTGCTGGGGAGGTCTGGAAGGAGTGAGAGGAGAGAAATGGGGGCGAATATAATCACAATACATTGTCTGTGTGCATGAAATTCTCCAAGAATTAATACAACACTCTGCTTTTTTAAAAGAAAGAAACAGGAGGACCAGGAGGGTTGGAAAGCAGAAGCTGTGGTAAGGCACATGGAAAGTCTGGGAATGAGGGACATGCTCGCTGTGTCAGTTGTAACAAAACGTATTGATTTTCATTTTCAATACAGTCTATTATACCTTTAAAACATGCCTTATTTCTTAATACTCATATCTTAATAATATTTTATTATATGTTAATATACCTCAGATAATAAAATTCTTTTACAAAGTCAAAATTTGATATAAAACATAACATCCATATGATTTATTTAGAAGGAAAAAATAAGAGCATGGTGGTGTACACCTTTAATCTCAGAACTCAGGAGACAGAGGCAGACAGAGCTCTGTGAGTGTAAAGTTAGCCTGGTCTACATAGGGAGTTCTAGGCCAGCCAGGGCTACACAGTGAGAGCCTGTCTCAAAAAAAATTTTAAATGTCAGTAAAGTAAAAATAAATGAATGAAAAAGGATAAGCCAGACAGAAATTTGCCTATACATTCTAATATTCATATAAAATTATATGAATAATTATATATTTATTCATATAGGCCTAAATGTTTTAGGGAAATTCTACAATTGTAATCAATAACAAAAGAGGAAAAAAAACAACTTTACTGAAAAGTGGGCAAATGTCTAAAGCAATCAACTCTCTCCCAGAAGGGGACACAGATCACATGAGAAGATGCTCGTATTAGCCACCTACCCCAGGGGCGTCCAAAAAGATGGGGGAATGAGGTCAGACAATACCAAATGTTGGTAAAGATATGTTCAGAGAATTCTCACATTGCCACTGGAGTGCATTCTCTTACCTGTTCAGACACAGTTTGCCATATCTAATCCATCCAAGGCTGCAAATGTGTATGAACCAGCTACTTCAGTCTGGCTATGATTCCTGCATACTTCCACAGTGTCATGAAAGAGTACAGAGTGACACTGTTTAATTGTCAGGAACTGGGGGGGTGCACACAATGAGTGAAGAAATTTACAAACATGCAAACACATGGTATCTGAAGGATAAAGGCAGCCACCAAATGTGAACAGAGGAGGTAGAGAAGCAGGCCAATCTGAGAAGGCACGAGCCTGCCCCCTGGTGGACAGTGGGCTCCTAGCCCACAGGGCTGCCAGATTGCTACAGTTCTTCACATTTTGTGTGATCTTGATTAAGCATTCACAAAGAAAATAAAGTTATGGGAATCTACAGGATGGGTGTGGTGTACAGCAGTTGCCGAGTCAAGAACAGAAACTGAAGAGCACTCAGCAGGGGCAGCCTAGTTAGTCTGGAAGGGCGGGTACTGTTTGAAAGATCAAAAGTGAGTCTGGGAAGAAGACAAGAAGAACCTAAAGGTGCTGCTGGCACCAAGCAGAGAAATCAGGTGCCCTGCTGAGGTAGAGCTCCAGAGGAGCCCTCTCCTGGTAAGCATGGGAGGGAGGGAGGGAGGGAGGGAGGGAGGGAGGGAGGGAGGGAGGGAGGGAGGGAAGGAGGGAGGGAGGGAGGAAGAGAGGCAGGGAGGAAGAGAGGGAGAGAGGGAGGCAGGGAGAGAGAGAGGCAGGGAGGGAGAGAGGGAGGCAGGGAGGGAGAGAGGGAGGGAGGGAGGGAGGGAGGGATGCAGGGAAGCAGGGAGAGAAGGAGGGAGGGGATGCTGCACAGCCTTCCCTGGAGCCCAGGGAGGAGAGCTCCCCCTAGCATGCCAGAGTAGCCTTCCCGGCCTGCTGAGCTCCTCAGTGCCCGGCATCGTCATCACCTGCACAGTCTTCCACTTACCTAGACAAAGGTCCAGAAGGCATTCACTGCCATCTCTCCAGGGCTCTGCCCCTTGTTCCAGCTGTGTGATGAGTTTGGGTTTGGAAAATGCAATTCCTAGTCGCAAGAAACAAAACCAAAAAGACCTTAGGCTAGAGGCTTAACTCCAGGGCAATGTAAGAAAATGCCACACACCCAGAAGGGAAGTTCAGAGATGGGAAAGAATATCAGAATGCTGAGAAGGAATGAACGAGGGCAGAGGATTCTGGGTCAAAAGCAGGGTGATCATGCCCTGTGCTTGGATAAATAAAGTTCCTCCCATATTTGAAGGGTGCATCCTAGAAAGAGGACTAGAAATACATTGTCAGTCATTGCAAACACACACACACACACACACACACACACACACACACACACACGCGCGCGCGCGCACGCGCGCACGCACAGATGCACACAAAACTTCACTACAAAATATAGACATTCAAAAGAACAGAACACCTTGGCTGCTACATAGATGTTTAAGATGCCCACAGGTAAACTCTGAGACCTAACACAGGATGGCCTTACCCAGAGAGACCAGGTGGCTGTAGTTCTCCAGCATCACTTCCCTGTACAGGATCCTCTGAGCAGGACTCAACAGTTCCCATTCCACCTGGTTGAAGGCCACAGCCACGTCATGGAAAGCCATTAATGTCTATAACAAAAACATATTCCTGCTCATGAAAGAACCAGCCTTGTTAAAAACCAGTTTAAGTCACTACCCAGGACCAAGACGGTAACAATGCGGTGACCTGGTGCAACCACATGAAGTTTACAGGCCCTTCTACCCTGAACTTTGCTTTTGTATGTTGGAGACAACTCCCTCCATGTGGGTGCCAGGCCCGTACATGGAACCCAGATATGCAGGGTTGCCTATTTTACCCTATTGATCTAGGCATATACAAGACCTTCAGAACACCACCGACTTAATTACTGCAGCTATCTAGCAGGGCATGGAATCAAGAAGACCGAATCCTTCCACTTTATCTTATCTTACTGTATTTGAAGGGTTTCTCGCTATGCTGTCCACTCTAGCTCAACTTCCAACTCTCCTACCTCAGTTTCCCTAGTACTGGGATTAGATATGCACACACAGTTAATAAACTTCACTTAAAAAGTTACTTTAGCTATTTTTAAACACCCTGTGCCTTCCTACACAAGTTTTAGAGTAATCTTGTATATACCTACAAACAACAACAAAAATTGTTGCAATTTTACCAGAATTTCTGTTTACCATATATCTTAGTTAGGGCTTCTATTGCTACAATGAAACACCATGCCCCAAAATCAAGAGGTGTATGTAAGAAAGCGTTTATTGGGCTCACACTTCCCCACTGTAGTCCATCACTGAAGGAAGCCAGGACAGGAACTCAAACAGGGCAGGAACCTGGATGGATGCAGAGGCCGTGGAGGGGTGCTGCTTACCGGCCTGCTCCACATTGCCTACCCAGACTATAGAACCCAGGCCCAACAGCTCAGGGGCAGCACCACCCACAATGGGCTAGGCCCTTGCCATCAATCACCAATCAAGAAAACACTCCACTGGCTCTCCCACAGCCCTCCTATGGAGAAACTTTCTCAATCTAGGGTTCCTCCTCACAGACAACTAGGGCTTTCACAAAATGTAATTTCCAGCATTATAATCCTACAAGGTAGCCAGTTGCAGTGGTCCACACCTTTAATCTCAGCACTCAGGAGGCAAAGGCAGGCAGATCTCTGTTAGTTCAAGTCCAACCTGGTCTACAAAGCAAGTTCCAGGACAGCTAGGGCTGTTACACAGAGAAACTCTGTCTCAAGAAACAAAAAAAAAAAAAAAAAAAAAGAAAATACTAGAAAGTTTTTTATTACACTTCAGAATTTCAGTATGTGTTGTGTGTGTGATCTTGACGACACCGAAGTTTGAAGGTATATTCACTGCTGTGAGATACATGATATATGATACAGCTGTTTGTGTGCAATCAGACCTAACTCACTCACTAGCCCTACGGAGTTTTTCTGCTAAGTTCCCAGAGATCTTCTATAGGGACCATCATGTCCCAAGAGAGTAAGAATAGTTTTAGTTCTTAGTTAATGATCTGTATGTTTTCACCTCTTTTTTCTTCCTTTTTTTCTCTCTATCTAGAACTTTTAGTATTGCATTGAGTGAGTGGAGAAAATAAACATTCTATACTTGTCCTCAGGCTTAAGAAAGAAAGAATTCAGCTTTCCACCATTAACATGCAGACATTAGGATCGCTATTATCAAAAATCAAGGAAACAGTCATCAAAGTGTATGGAGGAACTGAAACCTTGCACACTGTTGCCGAGGACATAAAACAATGGCATTTCTATAGAAAACAGTTTGATAGTACAATTACCACGCTATCCAGCAATTCCATCTGTGTGTCTACAGGCCCCCAAAAATCGACAGCACAAACTGAACACTGCAGAACAATGCTCCTAACAACATTGTTCACAGAAGCTGAAAGGTAGAAAACCCCAGCTGTCTATCAACTGATGATGAATGGAGACTGAAGTGTGGTACATACAGACATTAAAAAGGAAATTCTGATGTGTGTTTTCTAGAATGAGCCTTGAAAATATTACGCCACGTGAAATATGCCTCAAACTCACAGAGATCCGCCTGCCTCTGCCTCCTGAGTGCTGGGATTAAAGGCGTGTGTCAGGCCCCCAATAAATCTCTTGAGTGAGGTTTGTGGTAATGACTTTCTTTCCCTGGAGCTGAGCTGAGCAAAGCAGAGATATAACAACTTTTGCCAGAGCAGAGCAGAATTGCTACATTTCTACAGGAAAACTCCCTTAGCAGAGCAGAATTGCTACATTTCTACAGGAAAACTCCCTTAGCAGAACAACTTTTGCCAGAGCAGAGCCGAGCTCTCATTGGAGCAGAGGAGAGGAGAAGTGGAACGCTTTGGCTGGGGAAACTTTCCCTTGCTGGAGCAGAATTGTTACACTCTGGGGAAGCTGGGCAGAGCTGTAACACTTCTCTAGAGCACAGTGGAGCAGAACTGTGACAACCTCACTGAGGAACCCTCCCCTGTTGGAGCAGAGTTATTATACTTGTATTAGAGAAACATTTCCTGGAGCATGGACTGTAATACTTTGCCGGGGAAAGTATTCAGAGCTGTAGGTAATCCTTGGCTTCTGACTGCCAGGACACCTTTCCCTTCAGAGCTATAATACTCTAACTCTAACCATCTTTTTTCTGTGGGAATGTTATTCAACTCATGAGACTCTAACAAAATGCCTGACATTTTTCTTTCTCGTGGTACTAGAAAGCCACTGAAGTGCTGTGGAGGGCTGGGTCTGTTTCTAAGATGGTGTTTCATATCCTCCACAGGGGACAAACACTGTCCTCAGAGGAAGACAAGACAAACAAGCAATGAAGGCCCAAATTAGCTCCCTTTAGGCCCATTATAATCTTACTCCTTTATACCCATGTTCTGCCCATGACTTAATTGCCTCCCAAAGACCCTATCTCGTTTCAACATGTGGATCTTGAGGCAAATATTTAGATTACTGAAGTATTCCACTTTTTTAAGGTATGGCTTCAGATAAGAAAGCTTAGTCACACTGTCACACTGATCTCTCTCTCTCTTTTTTTTTTTTTTTTGGTTTTTTCGAGACAGGGTTTCTCTGTGTAGCTTTGCGCCTTTCCTGGGACTCACTTGGTAGTCCAGGCTGGCCTCGAACTCACAGAGATCCACCTGGCTCTGCCTCCCGAGTGCTGGGATTAAAGGCGTGCGCCACCACCGCCCGGCCACACTGATCTCTTGTGGGAAATGAATTACTTCTCACTTAACTGCTTCCACAGTTCTGTCTTTGGGTTGTAACAGTCTGGATATTAAAATCATGGTATGGATTTTCTTTTTAATTTTTATCTTGTTTGAAGTTTGTTGACCTTCTTAGATGTACAGATCTTCTTTCACAGACTTTCTAGAAATTGTTTCTTTGCCTCTTCCATGTATCTTTTCTTCAGTTTCCACTGTGGACATCGGTATACCTGGTGATGCCCCATGGCTCTGTTTTGTTTTTTTGTTTTGTTTTGTCTTGCTTTCTTTGCTCTTTAGAATGGATACTCAGCTGAACTGTCTCCAGAGTCTTTAGTACATCTACCTAGTAGGCTGCTGAACTCCTCTGATGTAATTTTCACATGAGTTATTATATTTTACTGCTCTAGAAATTCTGTATTCTGTCTTTTTATAATTTTTCTTTACTAGATTCAATATTTGCTAAAACATTGTTGACTTGAATTCTTTTGGCTCTGTGTCTGTGGTTCCCTTAGCTCTGTATGCTGAGTTTTCTCATGGTCACTTAGCAAGCAGACAAATTATGGGTAGGTAGGCTTCTGTGGAATAATCCTGTTGTTCACTCTAAATATGTATTACTCTCATTGGTTAATAAAGAGCTGACTGGCCAATGGCCAGGTAGGATTTTCAGGGCAGAGAGAATGCTGGGAAGAAGGGTGGAGTTGGAGGAGATGCCATGAGACTCAGAGCAAACAGGATGGGAAGTACTCACATGAGGTAAATGAGACTTGGGGCAGCACATAAATTAATAAAAATGGGTTAATTTAAGTTATAAGAGATAGCTAAAAATGAGCCTAAGCTATCAGCCAAGCATTTATAATTAATAAGACGTCTCTGTGTGATTATCTAGAGAGCGGCTGGTGCACAGAGAAACTCTGCCAATAGTAGGCAGCTGAAAATATCACAGCACTCTCTTGCCACTAAGCATCAGCTTTTCCTTCAGCAGTGTCTTCCAGTTTTGACTGGACTATCATTCTACAAAAGTTGGTTCTGACTGCTCATAGTCTGTCAGTTCATTGGTTGCTTGGTGGGAAGACCAGAAACCTGATTTCCCTCCCATGACACTTTCATTACACATTCTTTTTAACTGAATTATTTTATGTATATGAAATATCCACAAGTAAATCCATATAACACAAATCACATTAGTAGTTGTCTTAGTCAGTGTTCTATTGCTGTGAAGAGACCTCATGACCATGGTAACTCTTATAAAGGAAAACATTTAATTGGGGCTGGCTTACAGTTTCAGAGGTTAGTCCATTATCATCATGAAGGAAAACATAGTGGCATGCAGGCAGACATGGTGCTGGAGAGGTAGCTGAGAGTTATCTGGATCAGCAGGTAGCAGGAAGAGAGAGAGAGACACTAGGCCTGGCTTGAGCACTTGAAACCTCAAAACCCACCCCCAGTCACATACTTCCTCCAACAAGCCACACCTACTCAAAAAAAAAAAAAAAAAAAAACGCCACACACCCTAATGTCTGTCAAGTAGAATTCCCTAATAATCAAACATTCAAATCTATGAGCCTATGGGGGTCACTCCTATTCAAACCATGACAGTAGCTAAAGGAGCTGGGAGAAAAGAGTATAGCATAGAATAACTCCTGAGCATAAAGGATTTCTTTTGGAAGTAATGAAAACATTTTAGCAGTGAAGGCTGTACAATCTGATACACATTAGTTGAAAATATACTAAAATCCACTGAATTGCATATTTCTTATGGGTGAATGTCACAGTATATAAATCATATCCAAACACATTTTTAAAGATATACTTATTTTACTTTCATGTGCATGGGTGTCTTGCATATGTGTATATCTGTGCACCACATACATGCCTGGTGCAAATTCAGAAGAGGAAGTTACTGATGGTTGCAAATCATCATGCCAGGTCTTCTGCAAGACCAGCACATCTCTTAACCACACAGCTATCTCTCTAGCCCTCATTTTTTAAATTTAAAATTTTAACGATGAGTCTTCTAATCAAATGGGGAACTTTGTAGTAATGGAGCCTGAACTATGGTTATTGTTGTTTGTAAAACATATTATACTTTGCAGCAGACTTTAAGAAAAAAACCTTAAGATTTAATGAAAGGCTATTAATTGACTTCTAATTAACTAGTATCCTGTACCTACCAGCCCTTTAATGTTATAATTCAACTTTCAAGCAAAATTCTTCAAGTATCATGTTATGTATCTACAACTCAGATTTTCCTATGCAATTCAGATCTGATACACAATAGAGTAACTGAAAATACAATTGTGGTTTCAAAAACCACTGTTGATCAAGAACACTTCTCTAGGGCCAGGTGTGGTTGCATACACTTTTGGTCCCAGCACTTGGGAGGCCTGGGAGGCAGAGGCAAGTACATCACTGTGAATTTGAAAATAGCCTGGTCTACAAGTGAGTTCCAGGCCAGCAGAGTTGCACAGTGAGAGCCTGTCAAAAAGTCAGGTTGATAAATATTAACTATCCTGAGTTACATCAAGCTGTTAGGTTGTCTACTCTGTACAGAATGATTTGTTGTTAAAGAAGCAGGTGATTCAGACCGTGTGTGTGTGTGTGTGTGTGTGTGTGTGTGTGTGTGTGTGTGTTCACATACTTCATATGTATGGGGGTGCATGTGCATGCATATGGCAGCCAGAGAAAAACCTCAGCTGTCATTTCTCAAGTCCTGTCTACCTTGTTTCTTGAGACAAGCTCTGTCATTGGCCCAAGGCTCATTAAATAAGCTAGGCGGCCTGGGCAGTGAGCCCCAGAGATCCGCCCATCTCTGCCTCCTCGGCACTGGGATTACAAGCATGCACCACCACACTTGATTTTTTTTTTTAACATTTATTTATTTGTGTCTGTGTGTGTGTGTATGTGTGTGTATATGTGTGTGTATGTGTGTGTGTGTCTGTGTGTGTGTGTCTGTGTCTGTGTGTGTATGTGTCTGTGTGTGTGTGTGTATGTGTGTGTCTGTGTGTGTGTGTGTGTGTGTGTGTGTGTGTGAGGGTACATGCATACCACAGCACATGTGGAGAGGTCAGAGGGCAACTTTCAGGACTTGGTTCTCTCCTTCTACCATGTGAATCACAGGGCTCAAACTCAGGGATTGGCAGCAGGTATCTTTACCCACTGAGCCATCTTGCCATCCCCTAACCTTTTGTACGCATGTCTGTCTATTATGTACGTATTTGAGCATGGATGCAGCTGCCCCAGGGAGGCCAGAAGAGTGTGTCCAACTCCCGAGGGCTGGAGTTACAGCTGCCCTGGCACTCAACCTCTGGACCAGGCTGGCCTTGAACTCAGAGACTCACTGGCCTCTGCCTCCTGAGTCCTGGGATTAAAGGCGAACACCACCATACCTAGTTGCAGCGAAGGTTCTCAACTTTCTGACCATCTCCCCAGCATTCCCTGACTCTTAGTTTTTGTTGTTGTTGTTTTAAATATGGGTTCTGAGGAATCAAACGCAGGTCCTCACACTTATAAGACAAGAATTTTATCAGCTGACCCATGACCCCAGGCTTTTAAGCATCATCTTCCAATTTTCTCTCTCTCTCTTTTTTTTTTTTTTTTTTTTTTTTTTTTTTAATTTTTCGAGACAGGGTTTCTCTGTAGCTTTGGAGCCTGTCCTGGACTCGCTCTGTAGACCAGGCTGGCCTCAAACTCACAGAGATCCGCCTGCCTCTGCCTCCTGAGTGCTGGGATTAAAGGCATGCGCCACCACTGCCCGGCTTTTTTTTTTTTTTTTTTTGAGACAGGGTTTCTCTGTGTAGCTTTGCGCCTTTCCTGGAACTCACTTTGGAGACCAGGCTGGCCTCGAACTCACAGAGCTCCACCTGGCTCTGCCTCCCGAGTGCTGGGATTAAAGGCGTGTGCCACCACCGCCCAGCTAAAATACATTTATTTTTATTTATTTTTTTTTTTTGGTTTTTCGAGACAGGGTTTCTCTGTATAGCTTTGCACCTTTCCTGGGTCTTGCTCTGTAGACCAGGCTAGCCTCGAACTCACAAAGATCCGCCTGCCTCTGCCTCCCATATGCTGGGATTAAAGGCGTGTGCCACTACTGCCTTTTTTAAGTATGGATGGTTCCTCTACTTAAAATGATCCAACCTATACTCTTAATTTTACAGTAGTATAAAAGTTACATACATTCATTCAGCAGAAACTATTCTCTGAATTTTGATTTCTTCCTGAGCACACAATATATGGCATTACATTTGTACAGTGCAGTCAGTAGTAATAAAGTGCAGCTCCTAGTGAGCCACGTGATCACAAGGGTAAGTAACTGGTACTCTATGGTACCCTGTGAGGCTAAGCTCTTATGCCTGGTAGACCAAGTGAATTAAATCTACTTTCTACTTACAGTATAGTCAAGTTACAATGGGCTTTTCAAGACATCATCCCACCATAAATCAAGGAGCAGGTATATAAAAAAAGCTCAAACACAGAGCATGGTGGCCACACAAGCAAAGTTATCCATGTGCCACACCTAGACAGCAGGTATAGACTCTTCACCTCTACACAGAGAAAGAGGTGTATTCAAAGGCTACTGGCTAGTGTAAGCTCCCAGCGCAGTAAAGGGTGGCCTGCAGTCACTAGGTCTGAGAAGGGCTAGACTCCTTGAGACATTCCTCTAAGAATGACCTCTCCAACTCTACAGTTTGCAAAATCCTTCGAAAGCCATCCTGAAGGCTGGGAAGGCAGCTGTCGATAAAGGGCTTGCCTTGCAACCATACGCTCCTGAGCCTGATCCCCAGCACCCAGCTGAAAGCCAGGTACTGAAATCCAAGCGCTGGGGAGTGGAGAGGGGATGGATCCCTGGAGCTCACTAGCCAGCTAGCCTCGCCGAATCAGTAAGCCCAGGTTCCAGTGTGAGTCACAGTCCCAAAAGAACAAAATGGATGACTCCTGAGGAGTCATACCCAAGGTTGATTTCTGGCTTCCATGTCTTACACACACACACACACACACACACACAGCCTTCATATACATCCTTTAGGCCTTGGGAATCGTTGGGTTCCTAAGCCTAGACAACCTGTGTTGTTACGTAAGCCATGCGATGATCACAGTTAACTACTTGGTGAATGCTTTTGACATGAGTGAAGCAAAGGAATTTTATAGAAAGCTCCAGTTAGCATAGGTTAGACCTCCCAGATGGGGGTAGGCACTGCCTAACACCCACCGGAAGACTGCAGACAGGAAAGGGCCATGAGAAATGGCAGGGCTTACCTTGTCTCTGGTTGTCAGGAGCCCTGGGGCCATCTCCCACTCTCCAGAACACTCTCCCTAGAGAAGGGTCTACTTGCAGAGTCCAATCTGAGGAACAAGAAGAAAAGTGTAAAGCACTTAGGAAGAAGGCCCTTCATATCCCAGTCTCCCGATTCAGTAGGAGGTGGGGACAGGGTAGCGGTGAGGTGGGCAGGCTGACAGAGAGCATCTCTGCAGCCCATTCTTAACCAGTCAAGAAAATCCACAGATCTGAGCCAGTCACGAGGTCAAAGCCCACCTCTGCCTGAGTAACGGAAGAAGTAGAGGGCAATCTTCTCCCAATTAAAGACGGAAGAAAATCATTCCTTGCATGAGGTACATGACCTGGACTGGATCCTGGCTTATACTGGCTGAGTAATGAAAGAAGTAGAGGTCAATCTTCTCCCAATTAAAGATAGGGGAAAATCATTCCTTGCATGAGGTACGTGACCTGGACTGGGTCCTGGCCTCCACACATGAGTAAGAAAGGAGACAAGGGAGAGTTAAGTATAAATGGGGCATGAGATAATGTTAGAAAATTGTAAATATCATTTAGGTGTGATCATGACAGCTGGGGATACAGACGAAAATGACAGTCAGAACCAGAAGCTCTCAATGATGAACTGATAGTTATAGTTATTGTTAAATAAGATGCCCTCAACAAATAAAAGTATTAAAATATTGGGGGGGAAGCTCGTGTGGAATAAAAAAAAAGTACTTAAAAGACGTGTCGACCAAGTGTACCATATGAACCTTGCAGAGAATTATTCTAAGTGGTCAGTGAGAAAGAGCTCTGACTTGTTCTATAGACAGCATGATTGTTTGTGGAGAAAAATCCCACAAAAATCAACAACAAACTCTAAAGCAGGTTATTGTAAGCAGTAGACACAGAGTTCGTAACAAAATATCACTTCCCTATACAGGAGCACCAAACCACTGGAATTTGCGGTGAAATCAGCACGTTGAGAATGACATCCAAACAAAGTAATACTAATGTAATTTTTTAATTATGAGATGACTATGAGGAAAACTACAAGACTTTGTGGAAAGAAATGAAAGATCAAAGTGGATGAGGACATATTCCATATAATAAGCAGGAAAAGTCAACATGTTTAGGGTGTCAGCTCTCCCCAACCTTGGCTGTGGATACAACGACATCTCCATCAATATCCTACAGATATTAAAAGTCTCAAATTCATACGGGAAGACAGGAGAGTTAATGTGACACCGAGGAACACACCAAAGCCCGCCAGAGGTCGCAACTCACAAAGCAGTAACCAGGACAGCGTAGTGTTTGAGGGTCGGGGGAAGCCCCATAAACCGAGTCAAACGAGCTCTGTTACAAGCAGTCTGCACTGTTCTGACGAAGATGGTGAGTGTGTGCTCAGGGGAGAGCGTTCTACAACTAATTGTTCAAAGTGACTCTGAAGAGACAAACCAGAAACCGGACTTGAATGAGGGGTGCGGAAGTAGCTGGACTCACAGACAGGCTCTGGCACAGGGCTCCAGAAAAGAGCCAATTCCAAAGAAATCCATACTTTGAGGTGAGGACTGGGAACAACAGTTCACTCATTTACGAGTGATAAACCTAGGTTATGAATCCATGGAACTTTAGAGCTGTTATACTTCTGGGAATGGCTGCAATGTCTTCATATTGTAAAATTAAAAATAGTAACTCCTGGAAGAGAGGGAAAAATAACACTAAAGGCCTTTTGAAAAAAAGCATGTGGAAACCTACTACCATAGATGCCTCAGTATCTCTCTAGATAGATAGGTAGACAGACAGACAGACAGATGACAAATAGAAATATATAGTATGTGTAAAAAAAATGGAGTTTCCAAAACAATATCACTAGATACCACAGATGAATAAATTAAAAGTCCATGGCTAGGAACGGGTTACCTCTTTTGGAGTTGTTAGCCCCAAAGACACCCCCTAAACATTACAGGTATTGTCACTGCTCTTGGTTACCCTCCAAAACTTGATGAGAAGACCCTAATACTGAAGACACCACATATTTGAGTCATAAAACATGAAGAAATCAAGCTGGTACTGACCTGGAAGCTTCATCTCTCTTCTAGTTTTCAACTGCTAAAAGATGCTATGCATCTACCAGAGTGAAAAAGTAATCCTCAATCGAACCTAACTGTGAGCCCTGCAAACTACAATAATGACTGTCCTGGCAAGATACACAGATCCGTCCACTGGTGGGATAGTGGCAAAGCCATCGTGGGAGAAACCAACCACATTCTGCTTGGATTTAAGTGTCACTCCACAAGATGAAACCTATACCGGTTACCAGGACAAAACCCTATCTAGACATGCAATAATTCCTAGAGGATTCCCTACTGCTATTATTTTGCTAAATGAACACAGTATTAAGCCAACTCCTGATGACTTTACTGGCTTACCCATAGATTAATGCATCTCTCTCCACCCTCATTTGAGACTCTTCTATTTGCAATAGATGATGACTAACACAGAGACCCACAACTGGCCAAGGTGAAGAGAATAAGAAACTGCAGACTGTTCAGCCCTGATGGGAACCACAAACCCTGCAGCCCAGGCTCAGGAATCCTTGAGGAAGAGGGAGCAGAGAGCATGAGAGCCAGAGGTGGTGGGGACCATAAGGAAACAATGTCTTCTGGCCACAACAGGGCAGCTGTTCATATGAACTCACTGCAGTTACAACATGATGCACAGCACCTGTGCAAGCCCAAGCCAAACCAAATCTCAACATGGAGACGAGAGTCCAGCACCAAATCCCACCACTAGTATGGAGCAACTGGCACATTATTAGCTGCTGTAAGAGGAAGAGACAGTTTCCTCTAAGAGTATCTATAGCTCCTGGTAAGCCAATCACATTTCAGTGAAATATACAAGACTATTTGGGCAACACAAATTAGTCTTAATGGATTTTAAAACAAGAAAGAAAAAAAAAGGATACAAGGATGGGTGGGTAGAGAAAGCAAATGGATCTGGGAAGAATTTGGGGTGGTGAATATGATCAAAATGAGTTGTATGGATCACTCAAAGAGCTAAAGAAAAAGCAAAGACCTTGCCACATCTCCAGGATCAAGGAGTCAGCCAACTTTCCCTGGGCCATGGGGGAAAGTCCTCCCCTGGCTGCACTCCAGGCTCTTGGAAGGTCCCAAACTCAAGAGAGCCACACAAGGTCAGAAGCCCACAACATGTACAAGGACCAACGCCCCCCCCCCCCACACACACACACACACACAAGCCTTGGCACACACCAGGGCTCCAGGATTCAACACTGGCCCCAGGCTCCTGGTCTTTGTTGTTCCCTTCAATCAGGCAATTTTGTATGTTTTCCCCAAAGGCAATCCTCAGGCATGAATCTGAGTCCTAGTGAGCAAGTTGTATTTCCAAATTTATGGTGAGCGCAGCTCCTCAGGACTAATACCCAAGACTCTCGATCTCACCAGTTCAGATGTTTGTTCCTGTAGAAAATGGCTACTGTCCCTCACCTCTCAATCTCAGTGGCGAGTGGGAGTAGAGTAGAGACATCAGGATGCCCCAGATTCAGTCTCCCAGACAGCGCCCAAAAGCAGGGGACACACCTACAGCCTAGCCTGGGAAGCAGATCTTGGGACAGGCTAACCTGCAGCTTGTCTAGAAAAAGGTACTGGACCCCAAATCCCAGCCCCACATGGCCCCCTCCCCACCCGAGGGTCTTCACCGAGACCCTCCTCTGAGATGGGCAGTGCAGCAGATTCCACTCCGGAAGACTCCACGCATCCAGGACCGAGCAGCCGCTGAAGCCTGAACCTTGTGGGTGGCCCACGCCTGCAATCCGTAGTCTTCTGGAAGAATCCGCAGGAGCCGGGGTCGTCCTGCTCGCTGGCCACAACCGCTGGAGGACAGTCCACAGGCACAGGTGACGACTGCAGGATGCGGAAGTACACCGGCCGGGATGACGCGCGCGCGCGCGCACTACACGACCCACGCAGCTCTAGAGATGGGGAAACTACAATACCCAGAATGCTGCGTGCAGCGGGGCTCTTCAAGCTGGCTCCGAGACTGTACCTGGAGTCAGACTACTGGAGGGGTCGCTACCACCGCAGGACTCTTTCCCTGGCTGCAGGACGACCCAGTAGGATCTTGGAGAAACTGAAAAATCAGAAAAGCCAAACTGAAGTAACCTTCAGGTACTTAAGGAGGCCCATTAATCAATTTTTAAAAGGATGTGTTATCTAGATGCCTTCATCCTGCCGACTCACCATTTTTTTACACGTCCGTTTTAAATGACATCTTGTGTTTTAAACTGCAGCCTGTATGGATTTACTTTTTGAAATGCCAAAAATGCTGAAGAGGTTGTTTCTTGAAAATAATTCTAATTTTTTTTAATGATTACAAGAACACAAGAACAAACTAAGTTTGAAGACATTTAAAGCTATAATGTTTTAAATTATTTTACTAATACAAAAACCACTCATTGGTTGTAACAGAAATCAATAAAATCTTTGCAAAAACACTAGGAACTTGAGTTGAACTGAATTTAATTTGAACCTGAATTTCGAATTGCATTTCTAGGAATTTGATATGAAATACAAATTATTTCCTATTTGCTTCTTAAAGTGAAGTAACACATAGCTGAAATAATAGGGACCAGATTCCGTCTCCCACATAAATCAGCTTTAAAAAGGACAAAATGTGTTCAACAATAGATGTGAAAGCGTCGCACATGAAACAGTGAAGGAAAATCGGCACTGTGATAATAAAGGAAGTGTGCGGTGAACTTCCCTGGTGGAGAATATTTCCTGGTCGGAGAACAGAGAAGGCAGGGCCCGGAGGGCAGTTTGAGATGAAGCCAGAATCCTGGGGGAAGTAAAGCAGCTTGAGTTGAAACGACGAAGAAACGGCGAGCCAGAGATGTGCAGAGGCTCCTCTTCCGACTGCATCCACTACACACCAACAGCACGTGACACAAAGTCACACTGTCCAGGAGAAAAACACCGGAAAATGTTAGAAGGGGTGCGGGGGTGAGGAATAATACCTCTTCCTATAAAACAATGAAACCTTCATAATTTTACATAATATCTGGAAAGGGATTCACCTCAATAGTGAGACAAACTGGGCCCCAGAGCCTTTCTTGTTTCAGTTAAGAAAGTTCAAAAGTAGGCCTAGAAAAGATCAAATTGTTTATAAGTAACTTCATTTTATTTTTAAAAGCTCAAGAATGCCCAAAACACATAACTATGCCACACTCAATAAGGTAAAACTTAGAATGTCAAATTTTTAATTAAAAGATGTCACACAAATAAAATAGGAATATATTGCTATGGTAAAAGAAAAAATCAATAAAAATAATATTAAGAAATAGGGAGGAGCTGGAGAAATAGCCTAACAGTTAGGAGCACTTGAGACTCTTGCAGGGGATCCAGGTTCAGTTTTCAGCGTCCACATGGCACCTCATTACTGTTTATTATTTCAATTTCAAGAGACCAGATGCTCTCTTCTGGCCTCTGCAGACACTGCATGCACATGGGACACATAATTCAGGCAAAACAATGATATACATTAAATAAAAATAAATAACATCTTGGGGGCGTGGCTGGGAGATGGGCTCAGTGGGTAATGTGCATGGCACTCAGCGATGAAGATCTGGATTTGGATGCTTCAATCTTTGTTGTTGTTTTGTTCTGTATTTTGAGACAGGGTCTATGTACCTCTGACTGTCCCTGAACTCACTATGTAGACCAGGCTGGCCTTGAACTAATGGAGATCCATCTGTCACTGCCTCCCAAGTGCTAGGATTAAAGGTGTGTGCCACCATGCAATTTATATGATGGAGAGTGACAGAAGACACCCGATGTCAGCCTCTGACCTCCACACACATGCACGTGTGCAAACACGTATGTACACACACACACACACACACACACACACACACACACACACACACACACGTAAAAAGAGGAAGAGAGATGAGGAGAGTAAGCCCAGAATGGAGATCAGCAATTGGGAGCCAGCGGAGCAGCCCAGGTGTCTGCCCACCGATCTAGGACACCTCCAGAAGCTGGTGTCCTAGACAATCTAGTTGTCTTGTCAGTCTCTAAAGAAACCTAAGAAGTTTCTGTCCTGAAATTGCTATAATGCCCTTCAGTTCGAATGTTCCCACAGGTGTGTGCATACTGGGACAGAAAAATAGTAAATGTATGATGCTCCAGAGGCAGTGAGACCTGGGAGAATGGAGCCACTAAATGAGGTGGGCTACAGTCTCATGCAAAGCCAACTTTATTCAGAGCATCAGTTTATCACAAGGGTTAAGAGAGGTCACCTGAGTAAAGTTCTCGTGAGTTCTAGCTGTATACAATCACTAGGACAAGTCACATGTGGCAAAACATGTTTTTCCATAGAGGCATATAAACATTTAATTGAATAGCACCAGCAAGCAAGAATGAGTAATCTGAAGTAATCTCACTCCTGTCTGCTACACCTGGGAGGAACACAAAAGCATGGTCCAGGAACTATTCCATGTTTTGAAGAAACTGAGGTCACAAGATTCTTATTTCTTTCAAGTTTTCTCACAAGCACCCAGAATCCTCACAGGACTCCATTCTTGGACCGTGTGCTGATAATGTGACAGCTGGCAGAAAATATATGTTTTACTGATGAAGAAGAAGGTTATTGATAAGCAAGGGAGGAAAGATGCAGACAGGATGTGTTACTAGAGTATAATGAGACATATCGACATGCATTCCGGTTTATTCTAACAAAGATACAGATGGATATAGACACATAGATATCTGGTACACGTGGGTTAGGATGCTCAAATGTGTGAGCTTAGATTATCTCATAGTGCCAGATAGGAAGTGTTCAAAAACAAACTGATCCAAAAACAAACTGGAAAATTTCACAGCAGTCAAGTCTATAACAATGTTTTTAAGAAAAAAACAGCTGGGCATTGTTGGTGCACACCTTTAATCCCAGTACCTGGGAGCCAGAGGCAGGCAGATCTCTGAGTTCAAGGTCAGCCTGGTCCACAGAGAAAGTTCCAGGACAGCCATGGCTGCACAGAGAAGCCCTGTCTGAAAAACCAACCAACAAACAAAAACAGAGCATTGGGTTAAAACCTGAAGTATAAATAACCAGTGAGTCCATATTAGTGTAAATTAAATAAATAAATGAATGTGAGAAAACATGCAAACTTCCTAAACAAAAGAATGCCAAGTAATTTGTGTAGACAGTCCATCCTGAAGAAAGCAAAGCACTAGGGAGTCAGAGGCAGGAGGATCTTCTTAAATTCAAGGCCAATCTGAACCACAGAATAAGACCCCATCTCAAAAAAAAAAATGGTTTTTTCAAGTATCTTTTTCTGCATTTGTTGAGGTTGGTTTTTTATTTGATTTTATGTGTATGTTTTGCCTGCATGTATGTCTGTGCACTATGTGTATACAGTGCTCATGGAAGCCAGAAGAGGGTGTTGGATCCCCTTAGAACTGAATTTATAGGAGGTTTAAGCTACTATGTGGGTGCTGAGAATCAAACCCAGGTCCTCTGAAAAGCAGCCAGTGCTCTTAACTGCTGAGTCATCTCTCCAGTCCTCTACATTGGTTTTAAAGTCAGTTTTCAATAGGATGGGACAGGGGATAGGGCTGGAGAGATGGCTCAGATGCTAAATGCATGTACTACTTACTCCTGCAGAGGACTGGAGTTTGGCTCTAAGCTCCAAAAAAGGCCTTTCACAGCAGTTCCAGGAGATCCAACACCTTCTTCTCACTTCTGCAGGTAGCTGCACTCGCATACATATACATAAAGACATGCGCACATACACATAATTTTTAAAAATAAGGATTAAAATGTTTTCCTGTGTGTTTTAAATTTTGAAATAATCAAATGCCTGAAGAAAAATGTTATGAGCATAAAAAATAGCCAAGCTGACAATTTATGGCAGAAGTCTCAGCTACTTGGGAGGCCAAGACAAAAGAATCACTGAACCTACAAGTTTGAAACCAGCCTGGGTACCATAGTGTATACTCATCTCAAAAATTAATAAACATTCAGGGGGGATAAAGGCCCAGCTTTACAGCACACTGAAATACTTTACCACAACTTTCTACAAGCAAAGGTAACCATTATAGTCATCAAAACCAATAAATTTTAATTACTAGCAAATCTTCACATCCTATTCAAGTTTCACAAAATGTACCAATAAGATCCTTTATTAAGATTTAATTAAATTTAAAATCATGGGCTAAAGGTAGTTTTCATCTTCCTTTAGTCCACCTCAGTACGAGGCTGTTTCCGTCTTTTGCTCTGCTTTTGTTGGTTTGTTTTTGAGACAAAGTCTTGCCCATGATTGGTGCAGAATATTTGTGCATACTAAGATATGTCTTTGCCAAGGTGCCTTCTGATTGGTTTAATAAAGAGCTGAATTGCGAATAGTTAGGACAGGATAGGTAGGATTTTTGGGGAGAGAGAGGGAAAAGAGGAGGAGGAGGAGGTGGAGGAGGAGGAATCTAGGCACTTGGATTACTTGGGAGACACCAGGAGACACAGAGAGGAAACAGGAGGTACAAGATGGAAAAGAGGTAACTCCAGGTGATAGAACATAGATTAATATATGTGGGTTAATTAAGTTATAAGAACTAGTTAGGAACAAGCCTAAGCTATAGGCCAAGCTTTCATGATTAATAAGAAGTCTCCGTATCATTATTTGGGAGCTGGATGGCTGAACAAAGAAAGACTTGTTACACATGATAGCCTTGAACTTACTGTCTTAACCTCCAAGAAATGGACTGTGTCATGATCTCTGGATTCTTTTACATTCATGACCTTACCACTAGTGAGGACAACAAACTGAACATTTTATAGAATTTTTTGGTTTATGTTTGCCTTGTTTCTTTGTTCTATTTTTTTCCTCTGTGTGTGTGTGTGTGTGTGTGTGTGTGTGTGTGTGTGTGTGTGACACCGAGGTCATGACCTGAGCCTCATGAATACTAACCATGTACTCAACCATTGAGCTCCACCCTGACCATACCCCCAGCCCCTCACTGGGGGATTCTAGGCAGGGCTCCACCCTGACCACCACACTCCTGTCTGGTTTCTTCGGGATTATACACAAGTTAGACATTTTTTTTCCTTTTATTGAAAATAGAAGATTCTTTTCTCGTGTATATCCTGATTATAGTTTCCCCTCCCTCCACTCCTCCCAGTTCTTTCTCACCTCCCCTCCCCTCCAGGTCTGCTCCCTTTCTGTCTCTCATTAGAAAAGAATAGACTCCCAAGAGATAAGAACAAAACATGACAAAATATTACATAAGATGAAGCAAAAACTATCATATTGAAGTTGAACACTGCAACCCATCAGGAGGAAAAGAGTCCCAAGAGCAGGCACAAGAGTCAGAGACCCACTTGTTCTTACGTTCAGGAGTCCCATAAAAATACTAAGCTAACAGCTATGATATATAAACAGAGGACTTGGTGCAGACCCACGTAGACCCTGTGCTTGCTACTTCTGTCTCTGTGAGCTCATCTTCACCTTGCTTTATTGATTCAGAGAGTCTTGTTCTCCTGGTATCCTCCATCCCCTCTGGCTCTTACAATCTTTCCATCTCCTCTTGGGAATCCCTATAGCTGGAGAGAGAGTTTCTCTCCATCTCCCACCAAGCCCCGACAGTCCCACAGCCCACTTATAAAATAAACACACAGACTCTTATATTATTTAAACTGTTTGGCCTAATGGCTCAGGCTTCTAGCTATCTAGTTCTTACATCTTAAGTTAACCCACTTCTATAAATCTATACCTTGCCACATGGCTCATGGCTTACCAGTATTTTACATGTTGATATTTATGGTGGCGGCTGGCAGCGTCTCCTGCCTCAGCCTTCCACTTCCCAGAAATCTCTCTCACCCACCAGTCCCACAGCTGCTCAGACCCAACCAAGTAAGCACACAGAGACTTATATTTCTTATAAACTGTATGGCCATAGCTGTGGCTTCTTGCTAACTGATATCTTAAATCAACCCATTTTTATTAATCTATAAGTTGCCACGTGGCTCATGGCTTACCGGTATCTTAACATCTTCTCATGGCAGTGACTGGCAGCTTCTCTCTCCATGCCTTCCTGTTCTCTCAATTCTCCTCTCTGTTAGTCCTGCCTATAATTCCTGCCTGGCTGCTGGCCAGTCAGTGTTTTATTTATCAATCAGTCATCCACAGCAAATCCCTGAGCTCTGAAGAGAGGGATTTGATAGAGACCTCCCATTTAGACTCTATGTATTGTCTGGCTGTGGGTCTCTGCATTTGTTCTCATCTGTAGGTCAAAGGTTTTGTGGCTGAGTGATGTCCACATTTCTTTTTTGGTAGCCTGCAGAGTACCTTCCTTCATCAAAGAGAACAGAATGTAGGGGTGAAGGCTCCATGTAGTCACCAGCTCAACTTCTCCAGGTTCAATGAATTGAATGGGTGTTGTCCTCAGCAAAAGGGCCTCACTGTCAGTTTTCAGAGAGCAAGTATTTGTCTTAGCAACAGCCTAGGTTGTTTGGAGATTTCCATGGGGCCCCCTTAGCCAACCACTCAATTGAATGCAACCCAGTCCAAGTGCTGGAAGTCTCGCCTAGCAAAAGGAGATGGCCTGTTGAGATTCCCTACGCCCCATTACTACAAGCCCTCCTCAGGATCACCTTCACAAATTCCAGGAGGTTTCTACTGCACAAGGTTTCCACACCTCCCCTCAAAAATACCCAATTCCAGTCATCTCTCCCAGACTCTCTCCCTCTCTCCCATTACCCCTCACCTGATCCTTCTTTCTATCCCCACCAAACCCCAGTCAACCCATAAAATCTATTCTATTTTCTCCTCTCAGGGAGACCCACATGTTCCCACCTAGACCTCTCCTCTTTACCTAACCTCTCTACAAATTGTATCTTGGTTATCATTTAATTAATGACTAATATCCACTTATAAGTGAGTACATACCATATTCATCTTTCTGGATCTGTGTTAGTTCACTCAGGATGGTTTTTTTTTTTCTAGTCCCATCCATTTGCCTGCAGATTTCCTGATGTCATTTTTTTAAAATAGCTGACTAATATTTCATTGTGTAAATTACCACATGTTTTTTATCCATTCTTCTTTTTTTTTTCTGTTGGTGCAACTGAACGTTTGTTTATTGCAACATTCACAGTAAGCCCTGCTGGATAAGGAAATGTAGCTTGTAACAAATTTTACAGTCACAAAATTGTCAAACCGATGTTTTACACTGCTGTCATATATGTATTTGCAAGACAATCTATTAACATACAAGGCTCAACTGTCCAGGCCAAACCAGATGCTGTCCCATTTACACTGAATTCTGTTCACTAGACAGATTGCCATAATCCTACTAGATTCTCATGAATCATTGCAAACTTCCACACAGCTTTAATTCCATCCACATCTTAAATCCAATAAAATTAAAGAATGAATATTTTCACTTATATGAAATTCAACAACCCTTTTTAAGAAGCCGTGATCTCATGTTCTATCCATTAATAAAAATTAGTATCATAGTTGGCCTTATTGGCACAAAATCCCCAGCACTTGGGAGGCAAGATGGTTGAGTTCAAGGCCAGGGCTATGTAAAGACCTCATCTCAAAACCCCCTAGTCAATACTGTACATTTTCTTCTTTTGTCTGCCTTTTCTGGATGTTCACAACATCCAATTCTTATATGCCAGCAAAACCTTGTGCCACTGTCCACTCATTCTCCCAGCAGCTCTAGGAACTTTATAGGCAGCTGGCATCTCTATGCATTGGCAGTCACTTTTGAAATGAGAAAGAGTCAGGTCTTTAGCAAGTTACTTTTTGTTATGAATTCCCTCCAATGGTTTGGGCCTCTCTCTTCCATCTGGGCATCTCTTTGCAACTGCTTTGAAGACCCATAAAATGATGGCGTCGTTGTTCCTACAGAAGAAGACAAAGCCTTCGGCTCCCGGCGTAAAACAGTATCCATTATTCTGTTGAGGGACATCTAGGTTGTCTCCAATTTCTGGCTATTATGAATAAAACTGAAATGAACATGACTGAGCACGTGTCCTTGAGGTAAGATGGAGCATCCTTTGGGATGCCCAAGAGTGGTATAAGTGGCTCTTGAGGTAGATCAATTCCAGAGTTTCTGAGGAACCACCGTATTGATTTCCATGGTGTTGTACAAGTTTGCGCTACCACCAGCAATGGAGTCCCCTTGCTCCACATCCCGGCCAGTATGAGCTGTCACTTGTGTTATTGATCTTAGTCATTCTGACTGGTGTAATATGGAATCTCAAAGTAGTTTTGATTTGCATTTCCCTAACAGCTAAGGATGTTGAACATTTCTGTGTTTCTCAGCCATTTGAGTTTCTTCTATTGAAAGTTCTCTGTTTAGATCTGTGCCTTATTTTTCAATTGGATTATTTGGTTTTTTTTTATATCAGTTTCTCAAGTTCTTTATATATTTGGATATTAGCCCTCTAACTGATGTGGAGTTGGTGAAATTATTCCATAAATCCATTCCATAAATCCATAGGCTGCTGCTTTGTCCAGTTGACATTGTCCTGTGCCTTATAGCTTTTCAGTTTCATGTGGTCCCATTTAGTAATTATTGGTCTTAGTGCCTGCACTAAGTGTTCTGTTCAGAAAGTTGTTTCCTGAGCCAATGCATTCAAGGTTATTCCCTACTTTCTCTTCTATCAAGTTCAGTGTATCTGATTATATGTTTAGGTCTTTGATCCACTTGGACTTGAGTTTTGTGCAGGATGATAAATATGGCTCTATTTGTATCTGTTCTACATGCAGATATCCAGTTTGAGCAGCTCCATATTGTGGTGATATATTGTATACCCTAATAAAATTTGATTGAAGATCAGAAGACAGAACATCCACTAGATTAAACATAGAGGCCATGCAGTGGTGGCACACACCTTTAAACTTAGCACTGGGGAGGCAGAGATCTGTCTGGATCTCTGTGAGTTCAAAGCCATCCTGGACTACATGTGATTGACTCAGTGTATGAGAGAGAAACAGAACCAGGCAGTGGTGACACACACCTTCAATCCCAGTACTTGGGAATCACACGCCTTTAATCCCAGCACTAGGAAGGAAGTGATGCCTAGGCAGAGAAAGGTATATAAGGCGTGAGGAGACAGGAACTACAGCTTTCCGGCTGGAAATGCTTTCAGTTGAGGAATCTCCTTTTGGCTAGAGGCCTTTCAGCTAGAAAGCCTTTTCAGGCTGAGGAGTCCTAGAGGTAAGATGTGGATTATAGTGGATGATCTTTTTGATGTATTCTTGGATTCAGTTTGCAAGTATTTTATTGAGTACTTTTGCATCTATGTTCATAAAGGAAATTGGTCTATATCTTTCTTTGTTGAGTTTTTATGTGGTTTGGGTATCAGGGTAACTAACGGTTACCTCATAAAATGAATTTGGCAATGTTCTTTTTGTTTCTATTTTGTGGAATAATTTGAGGAGTATTGGCATTAACTCTTCTTTGAAGTCTGGTAGAATTCTGCACTAAAACCATCTGGTCCTGGGCTTATTTTGGTTGGGAGACTTTTAATGACAGCTTCTATTTCACTAGAAGTTATAAGTCTATTTAAATTGTTTATCTGATCTTGATTTAACTTTGGTAAGTGGTACCTATAGAGAAAATTGTCCATTTCTTTTAGATTTTCCAATTTGGTGGAGTATAGGTTTTTGTTTGTTTGTTTGTTTTGTTTTGTTTTGTTTTGTTTTTTTGGTTTTTTTTCGAGACAGGGTTTCTCTGTGTAGCTTTGCGCCTTTCCTGGAACTCGGTTGGTAGCCCAGGCTTGCCTCGAACTCACAGAGATCTGCCTGGCTCTGCCTCCCGAGTGCTGGGATTAAAGGCATGCGCCACCACCGCCTGGCTAGAGGCTAGAGTATAGGTTTTTTTTTTTTTTTTTTTTTTTTTTTTTTGGTTTTTCGAGACAGGGTTTCTCTGTGTAGCTTTGCGCCTTTCCTGGAGCTCACTTGGTAGCCCAGGCTGGCCTCGAACTCACAGAGATCCGCCTGCCTCTGCCTCCCGAGTGCTGGGATTAAAGGCGTGCGCCACCAACGCCCGGCTAGAGTATAGGTTTTTAAAGTATGTTCTTATAATTCTCTGGATTTCCTCTCTGTTGTTATATCCTCCTTTTCATTTCTGATTTTTGTTCATATTCTCTTACCTTTTAGTTAGTTTGGATAAGGGTTTTTCTATCTCGTTGGTTTTCTCAAAGGACCAACTCTGTGTTTCATTGATTCTTTGTATTGTCCTCTCTCTCTTTTTTTTTATTTTTCTATTTTATTGATTTCAGCCCTGAGTTTGAATATTTCTTGCTGGCTACTCCTCTTGGGTGTGATTACTTCTTTTTGTTTTAGAGCTTTCAGGTATGCTGTTAAATTGCTAGTATGAAGCCAAATGATGATGGTGCATACCTTTAATCTCAACAGGGATCTCTGTGAGCTTCAGGCCAGCCTGGTTTACAGAGCGAGTTCCAGGACAGTCAGGGCTACATAGAGAAACCTTGTCTTGGGGGCGGGGGAAAGTTGCTAGTTTGAGATTTCTCCAAATTTTTTATGTAGGCACTTAGTGCTATGAACTTTCCTCTTAGTACCACTTTTATTGTGTCCCATACATTTGGGTATGTTGTGCATTCATTTCCATTGAATTCTAGAAAGTCTTTAGTTTCTTTCTTTATTTCTGTCTTGACCCATTTTCATTCAGTAAAGGGTTGTTCAGTTTTCATGAGTTTGTAAGCTTTCTATTTTTCTGTTGTTGATGATACCTAGCTTTAATTTATAGTGGTCTGCTAGGATGTAGGGTGTTATTCCAAATTTCTTGTGTCTGTTGAGACTTACTTTGTGTCCAAGTATGTGGTCAATTTTGAAGAAAGTTCCATGAGGTGCAGAAAAGAAGGTATATTCTTTTGTTTGGGGGTTAAATGTTCTGTAACTGTCTATTAGGTCCATTGGTTTATAATGTCAGTTAACTACAGTATTTCTCTGTTTAGTTTTCATCTGGATGACCTGTCCATTGGTGAGAGTGGGTTATTGAAGTCTCCTACTATCAGAATGTGAGGGTCTATATGTTATTTAAGATGTAATATTGTTTCTTTTACAAACTCGGGTGCCCTTGTGTTTGGGGCATAGGTGTTAAGAACTGAAATGGCATCTTGGTGGATTTTTCCTTTGAGTATGTAGTGTCCTTCCCTGTCTTTTTTGATTAGTTTGGGTTTGAAGTCTATTTTGTTAGATATGAAAGTAGCTACACCAACTTGCTTCTTAGATCCATTTGCTTGGAATATCTTTTTCCAATGCTTTACCCTTAGATAATGTCTATCCTTGATGTTGAGGTGTATTTCTTAGATGCTGCAGAAGGATGGATCCTGTTTTCATATCCATTCTGTTATTCTGTGTCTTTTTATTGGGAGATTGGGATCATTGATATTGAGAGATATCAATGACCAATGAGTGTTGATTCCTGTTATTTTGGTGGTAGTGGTGGTGTTGCTGCTGCTACTGGTGTGTGTGTGTGTGTTTCCTTTCTTTTGATTTTGCTGGTGTGAGATTGTTTATTTCCTGTGTTGTCATGAGTGTAGCTAACCTTCTAAGGCTGGAGTTTTCCTTCTGGCACCTTCTGTAGGGCTGGCTTTGTAGAAAGATATTGTTTAAATTTGACGTCATCATGGAATATCTTGTTTTCTCCATCTACGGTGAGTAACAGTTTTTGCATGGTATGGTAGTTTGGGTTGGCATCTGTGGTCTCTTAGCGTCTGTAGCACATCTGTCCAGGCCCTTCTGGCTTTTAGAGTCTCCGCTGAAAAGTCAGGTCTGCCTTTATATGTTACTTGGTCTTTTTCCCTTGCAGCTAATATTCTTTCTTTGTTCAGTAAGTTTAATGTTTTGATTATTATGTGACAATGGGACCCTCTTCTCGAGTCTATTTGGTGTTCTGTATGCTTCTTGTACCTTGATAGGCATCTCCTTCTTTAGGTTAGGAAATTTTTCTCCTATGATTTTGTTGAAAATATTTTCTAGGCCTTTGCACTGAGATTCTTCTCCTTCCGATATTTCTATTATTCTTAGGCTTAGTCTTTTCATAGTGTCCCAGATTTCCTGGATGTTTTGTGTAAGTTTTCTATATTTAATATTTTCTTTGACCAATGTATCCATTTCTTCTATTGTATCTTCAATGCCTGAGTTTCTCTCTCCCATCTCTTGCATTCTGCTGGTGAAGCTTGCCTCTGTAGTTCCTGTTCAAATTCCCAAATTTTTCATTTCCAGAATTCTCTGTCTGTGTTTTCTTTATTTGATTCTACTTCCATCTTTAGGACTTGAACAGTTTTATTCACTTCCTTTAATTGTTTGTGCTTTCTTGGATTTCTTTAAGGGATTTATTCATTTCCTCCAATTTTTTGTTTAGGGATTTATTCATTTCCTCTTTGAGGACCTCTATCATCTTCACATAGTTGGTTTTAAGGTCTTTTTCTTATGCTTCACCTATGTTTGAATATTCATGGCCTGTTGTGGTAGGATAGCTGGGCTCTAGTGGAAACATTGCCCTAGATGCTCCTGATTTTATGCTGGCATATAGGCATCTGAGTTTGGGATGATTATAAATCTAGGTGCTGTTTTCCGGACTTGTCTTTGTTGGATGGATGTTTTGTTACTTGGTTTCTGCTTCTTTGGATTTTCAGAGTGTGTGATAGCTGTGTGTTGCGTGTTTTCCTGGCCTGCTCAGATGTGTGTTCACAGGGAATGCCTGCTGATGTTGGAGGCTGAGATACTGAGATGAGTTGAGGGAAGGAAGGTTGGAGGAGAGGGTCATTATGGTCCCTTGGTGATGGCGTCAGGGAGGAAAGAGAGACCACAGCAGGATTCCTGCTACAGAGCAGGGATGAGACTGGGGGATTGGATTTGGGGGAACAGAAAAAGAGGAGATCTGTGGGCAGCCTACCTGGTTTTCTAGCAGATGTGGCCTGTGGTTTAGCAGGGGTTGCCAGCTGGAGCTGGGTGCTGGGATACAGTGACTGAGTGGGAGGAGGAAGTTAGGAGGGATGATGTGTGGGATTGACAGGAGATGTGGACAGCAGAAGGAAGACTGCATCTGATGTTCTGCTGCAGTGCTAGGGCAAGGCTGGGAGATTGGATCTGGAGGAGAGCAGAAAGTGCTGAGAGTCTTCAGTTAGCTTCCCTGTTTCCTGTTCTGCTCAGCTGGTGAACTCCCAGTGAATGCCTCCAAGTTAGACATCTTTAAATATAAAGGGAATCTCTGTCTTCATTATGCTTGTTATTTTGTGCTTCACTTTGATTTATTCTATAATTGGTGATATTCATGCTGATTGCTACATGGGATAGTATCTGACAGACCTCCTTACTGTGAGGTTACTCTATGAACCTTAGAGTATTTTATGAGGAAGTGCTTTGGAAGTAGGTATATACTTCATTCCCCGTTAACTTTTGATTCATTTACTATTGATTATCTGAAGTCATTGTGGTAGTGTGAATGGAATTGGCCCCATAAGCTCATAGGGAGTGGCACTATTAGGAGGTGTGGCTTTGTTGGAGAAGGTGTGGCCTTGTTGGAGGAAGTGTGTCACTGTGGGGGGCAGGCTTTGAGGTTTCCTATGCTCAAGATACCACCCAATGTCACAGACTACTTCCTAAAAGATGTAGGATTCTCAACTACTTCTCTAGCACCATGTCTGCCTACGTGCTGCCATGTTCCACCATGATGATAATGGACTGAACCTCTGAACAGTAAGTGAGCCACCCCAATGAAATGTTTTCTTTGTAAGAGTTGCCATGGTCATGGTGTCTCTTCACAACAATAGAAACCCTAACTAAGACAGTCATGTTTGCCTATTTGTAATTTAATTACCCATTACATTTTTTTATTTTAAAATTTTATTTGCATATGTTAACTATACATATCAATGAGTTTATGACATTTTATGCACATATAATATATTTTTACCATTTTCACCCCCATTACCTTCTCCTGATCCCTCTCTACTCCTGATAATCTCCTTCCTCTTCATACCTATTCCCACTTCTACTTTTGTGTCTTTAATTTATTCATTCTGATGATAATGATCTGGTGAGTTTCATCATGGTTGCTTACAGGGTCCCAAGGGATTATTTGCAAGAGCATGGCTTGCCAGTGGCAGAGCACTGAAGAAAATGCCTCTTTCTCCTCCAGCAACTATTAACTGCCTATATATCCACAGGAAAGGGTAAGGCCTTTTGAGTCGCCCCCCTCCAATCTGCCTCTATGTCCACATCAGAACACCATCATGAAAATATATTGATAGGCCCAATCTTACACAGGCCTTAGATCAGTCATCACAATTGCTATATGAGATCAAGAGAGTAATAGCAATGTCCGCCTCACTGTGGTGTTTCCTCCAGCTCTTAAATCCTTTCTGCCCTGTCTTCTACAGTGTTCTCTGGGGCATAGACAGTGTGATACAGGAGTCCTATTTATAGATGAAAATTCAACAGTCCCTTATTCTCTTCAGTTACTGTGGGCCACAGCAAAAAGGAGCCTCTCCGATCAAAGCTGATGATAGCACTAATCTACAAGTATAAACTAATTATTTAGATATTTATGGGCACATGCTATTTAGCAGTAGCGTCCCCACAAGGGCCTATGACCTCTCTAGACATGGGTTTTTTGGTTGTGAGCCTAGCCTTTAACGGCTGAGCCATCTCTCCAGCCCTAGACATGGGTTTTTAACCAGATGCTCAGTACTAGATTTCAACTTCCTCGTGTGGAGAGAGCCTCAAATTCTATCAGAAGACATTTAGTTCCCCCATTACTGACTTGCCACTATTACCTGGCTGATCAGTGATGTATCATGCAGGGCCCACATCTGAGCAAGAGTTTGGATGACAATTCTACCCCAGCAGCCTGCACAGCACCCTCTGGCACATTGTGAGCAAGCCAGCAGAGAGCAAGCTTCCATCCCAGCTCCTGCCTGATTTCTCCATGTCCTGTGACCTCAGCATTTGGTGTCTTCAGCATATAGCCTTACCAGCTAGTTCTGGCAGCAAATGCCTCAGAGAACTCTCTACCTACCATTGTGCAGAAGCAGCCCAAACTTGTTTTATTTTTGAGATAGGGTTGCATTCTCTAGCTCAGGCCAGCCTGAAGCCTATATAACTCAGACTGGCTTTGAACCCATGGTAATCCTCCTGCCTCCATCTCCCAAGTGCTAGGATTACAGGTATAAGCTATCTCGCCTATTATTATCTATTTGAAACTCAAATTATCCTGGGTTTGGCCAGAGGTACCATCTTCAAGCTGGTTTCTGTGTTCTCTTGACATACTTCCATCATCTTTGGAGCATCCTTTGCCTTTTGGCAATTTTGAATTTATTTTTATACAGTTAAAAAGCCCTAGTTCTCTTTAGTAAAGAATGATACCCAGAAGTAAAGATCTGAGTGCCAGATGTGCTCATTTCTATCAAAATTTTGCTGCCCTCAGATGATAGAGAGTGGAGCCAGAGGATAGGTATGTGTAGATCTATGCATGCACACATATATATGGTTTCTATGTCTACCTTATAATTTTCCTACTCTTTAGCTGTAACTTTCTCCTGAACATTGAGAAACCAGGCTCCCAAATTAGCCTTGATATTAATCCTTTTGTTTTTAACCAATGCCTATTTCCTGCACCATCCTCTCCAACCTGAAATGCCCCTCTCGTGATGCTCAGATCCTTCACTGGGCTTTCCATCTAGGCTGCTGTATTGTCTGCCCATGATGCCCACGCTCTGTCGCTGTGATCCAACAATGTGTGAACATACTCCCTATTTCCATTCGAATGGCTGAAGCTGTGGTAAGACTTAGGACAAACTATGTCCTAAAATGTGGCCTGCCAATATTAACATTTTTAATATGGGCCAACAAGATGGCTCAATAGTAAAAGCACTTCTGCCAAGCCTGAATTCAATCCCCAGGATCCACATGGTGGAAGGAGAGAATGGAATCCTGAAAAGTGTCCTCTGACTGCCACATGCATGTACCTACTCACAAAATAAATTTTAAAAAATTTAAAATTTTTAGGGCCTAGATAGATGACTCAGAAGTTCAGATAATTTGCTGATCTTGCAGAAGACCTGAGTCTGAGTCCTGGCACCCAAATGACAGCTCACAACCACCCATGATTTTAGTTTCAGAGGATCCAACCACTCTTCTGACCTCTGTGAACATCAGGATGAGTGTGGTTGGTACTCATATATACATACAGGCAAAACAATTATATACATAAAATAAAATAAATAAAATTCTAAAGAGTATATGCTATGCTGTTCTTGGGTAGAATGCTCTATAAATGATTATTTGATGTTGTTGGTTAATGCTGTTATACAATTATATTTTTGGCTAATTTTCTATAAATTGAGAAATGGGTGTTGAAGCATCTATCTATAATTGTGGATCAGTCTATTTCTTGGTTCTACTAGTTATCTAGTAACAATATTAATAATATTATAGAGCTAAAGTTCATGTGCCATATTGTGTTAGTCAGAGTTCCCCAGAGAAACAAAGCCAATAGACACTATAAGGAACTGCCTGTCACAGTACAGAGGCTGTGAAGTCTGAAACCTACAGCAATGCTGGCAGGTTTGAGACCAAGCAGGGAGAATGGCGTCGTCCTGGAATTCTGATGTGAAGGTCAGCAAACAGAGGCCAAGTCAGCTGTGGAGCAAATGAGATCTAAAGACAGTCTTCTGGAGGTTCCCTTCACTCGGAGGATGCTCATCACATCACCCTGACTGCAAAGCCAGAAAAATTCATCAGAAGAAATAAATTCCAGTGAGTTTTCTTATGAATATTGATGCAAAGATCCTCAACAACACAGTTGGAAACTGAACTTACCGACATATTCAGATGATCATTCCTGATAATTGAGATTTATCATTAAGAATGCAAAGGCCTTTCACGTAAAAAAGTCAGCCAAAAGCTGTGTGGTGGTGGCACAGGCCTTTAGTCCCAGCACTCAGGAGGTAGAGGCAGGCAGATTCCTGCCAGCCTGGTCTACAGAGTGAGTTCCACAACAGCCAGGGCTACATAGAGAAACCCGGTCTCAAAACAAAAATGAGAGAGAGAGAGAGAGAATCAGCCAGAGTAACGGGTCCCATTAATAGAATGAAGAACAAAGAAGATCATTTCAGTTAACATGAGAAAAAATATTTGGCAAAACCCAACACCCTTCATGATAAGAGCTGAAGACAACAAACTGGGAATAGAAGGAAACTTCATGTTGAAAGGTTCCACTTGTGGCCGACAGACATCATACACAATGGTGGGAATAGCACTTGGCTGGCATGCACACAATCCTGCGTTTGAACCCCAAATCACCACACACAAAAAAGTCGAGTACCCAAAGTAAACCATAGATAATAAAATCCTCATCAAAATTCCAAATTCGCTTTTTGTTGAAATAGAAATACTTATCTTCAAATTCCTAAGGAATTACAAGGGGCTCTGAAATACCAAAATATCTTGAGAAAGAATAAAGTTAGAGAGAACTTCATGACTTTGAAGTTTGTTATAAACTATAGTAATTAAATTATGATACTGGCATAGGAACAGTTATATAGATTATTAGAACATAACAATCCCAGAATTACCTGCCCCCCAATACACACACACACACACAGAGAGAGAGAGAGAGAGAGAGAGAGAGAGAGAGAGAGAGAGAGAGAGAGAGAGAGAGACCTGATTTTCATCAAGGATACAAAGACCATTCAATGGGGAAATTTCACCAAACGCTGCTAGGGAAACTGAAGAGCCATATGCAAAGGCCTTGGCATCCTAACCCTTGAAGATTTCTTGAAGGAGGAGGGCACTCAGCTTTAGTTGAATGTTCTTTAATTAGCATGTCCACATGCACAGTTGAGCAGGAATCTGACCCAAAGTTTATGACAAAAGAGAGAGATGGAAAAATAAGGCAGAGACGCCACTCTTTCATCCTGCATTTAGTTGTCCCTTGAGCCCTGTGAAAAGTCAGCACTGTAGCAAACACAGCCCCAGCCCCTGTTTTAGCCTTTATACCTTCCTTTTATTTATCACACTGCCTCATTTGTTACTGCTCATTTGGTTTTTGAGGCAGGTTTCTGGTGTGTAGCACAGACTGGACTTGAATTTGTGATCTTCCTGCCTCAGCCTTTTAGGACTGCGGCTGTGATATATTAATTTATCACAATAAACGGCATTTTCTGTACCAAATTCGCAAGAGTGGCATAAAAGATAAAAGGTAAAAGGAGAAGGAGACCATCATTTGTAAAATATAACCTGATTTATAAGACAAACAACCTGCATCAAACTAAAACCTTGCATCATAGCCTCTTAGTACAAAAACAAAACCAACAGCAACAAAAAACACAAATTTGCTTAGCTAGACCATATATTCTTTCAAAAGACAAATTTTCAAAATAGGTGCAGTCCAATAATCTAATTTGCCTTTATTTGCAATTCATGAATCTGGTAGCATTTCTTCTAAAAATAGAGACATGGTAAGCCGGGCATAACAGAACTGTCGGTTGTTTTTAAGGCAGCTTTAACAAGGAAACAGCGTGACACAGTAAGTGGTTGATTGATATCAGTAACTTTCCTTCTGAGACTTAGAGCAGCTGATAAAGCCAGCCTGACGGAGAGCCGCCACCACGTGAAAGCAGAATAAGGTAGAAAAGACCAATTATTAGATTTACTAGAGCACTGCTTGTCCTGCTTGTTTCCAAACATGACTTCACTTTGCTACCTGGAACAGAGCAACACAGAGAAATAGGTAAAACACAATTCACCACGGATGCTTACTCCTGTCAACTATAACATATGGCTTCAAAAACAAAAAGCTGACTGCTAGGTAGCGTCTGTAAAATCACAGCTGCTTGATCGCCTCCACCTTGTGGATTTGGAGTATAAAATGAAAATGCAAACTGGACCCAGGACTGAAGCCTTTCAAGAGCATCCTGACTTCCTTCCACATTGACATCCCCTCTCTTCCATTCATTGGTGTTGAAATGCTTATTCCAGAAAGATTCACACAATGAAGTCTCTCCTGGTTTCTCAAAAGGTCAAGTAAACAACTTGGTTTTGGACTGGTGAACTGGAACTTTGGCATGAGTGGGTACATTTTGGTTTGGTCTATTGAAGCTGAATGCAGGCACGCAGTCCAATCAAATAGCTAATGTTTTACTTAATAGTTCTAAGACCACAAACAGAGCAATATGTCACAAAAACTCATATGTCCTAAAGATAAGGTCACAATTTATTACATCCTGTCTTAGGGTTTCTATTGCTATGAAGAGACACCTTGACCATGGCAACTCATAAAGAAAATATTTATATTTAAAGGGGTGGCTTGCTTGTAGTTTCAGAGGTTCAGTCCATTATCATCATGATGGGGAGCATGGCAGCATGCAGGCAGACGTGGTGCTGGCTACATCTTGATCAGAAGGCAGCAGGAAGTCGACTGAAACACTAGGTGGTATCCTGAGCATGGAAAACCCCAAAGCCTGCCCCCACAGTGACACACTTCCTCCAACAAGGCCACACCCACTCCAACAAAGCCACACCTCCTAATAGTGCCACTCCCTGTGAGATTATAGGGGCCAATTACACTCAAACTACCACATCTCCACAGTTCATAAATTCTGCAATCCATCCCAAATCCATCCTCCAACCTGCTCTGCCTCCAGAGCTACGCTAGCCTCTGCTGTCCTGAGACTCTGCCTTCATTTCTTTCTTCCTCCTGTGATAAACTACTCTAACCAAAGTGACTTAAAGGGGAAGGGTTCTCTCGGCTCACAGTTCAAGGTATGACTATCATGGTAGGAGGCCAGAGGACAAGAGCTTCAAGTACTAGTCACATACAATTAGAACTGGAGAAAGATGGACACAAAACTAGGGCTAACTCCATTCCTCCATTTACTACGCCCTGTCCAGGAGATACGTGAACAAAATGAAGACAATTAATCCCTCACAAAGCCAAGCACAGTGGCACATGCTTTTAACCCGGCACTCAGGAGGCAGAGGCAGAAAATCTCTGGGAGTTTGAGGCCAGCCTGGTACACCAAGTGAGTACCATGCCAGCCAGAGATACAACATGAGAACCTATCTCAAAAAACGAAAAAGCAAGGAAGAAAGGGAGGGAAGAGGAGAGGGAGGGAGGGAGAGAAAGAGAAAAAAATTGAATTTCCCACAAGCCTCCCTAGAGGCCCTTTTCCTGTCAAGCTGGCAATGAATGCTAACCATCACAGATGCCTGCACGGTTTATTGTGTGTATACTCCTGTACTGTAACAAGGAATAAACAAGTCTGTCTTTGACTGTAGGAGTATTGATGATATCTCTGTAAAATGGCTTTATCAGTTTTGTTTTATTTTTATTACATTTCATTTATGTTTTGTGTGTGTGTGTGTGTGTGTGTGTGTGTGTGTGTGTGTGTGTGTGTGTACATGCTTGCTTGCAGTCAGAGGACAACTTGCAGGAATTATTTCTCTCTTTCCATTACTAAGTGAGTCCCACGAATCTAATTCAGCAATGCCTTCACCTAATGAGCCGCTTCACTGGCCCCAACCTTATCAGTTTCTAAGTTATAGATTTATAGATGAAAACAAAAAAAAAACAATACTACCTCAGTAAAAGAAATAAATGGAACATTATTTGAAATAGCCAATGAAGGCTGGGCAGTAGGGGTGCACGCCTTTAATTCCAGCTCTTGGGAGACAGAGGCAGGCAGATCTTTGAATTCGAGGCCAGCCTGGTCTACAGAGCAAGTTCCAGGACAGCTATGACTGTTACACAGAGAAACCCTGTCTTGAAAAATAAAAATAAAAAAAGAAAGAAAGAGCTAATGAAAGATACAACCTCAGGCAACAGCCTGGAACCAGTGTGGGACTGCCCTAACAAACTATGAAACAAGATTTTCTTGCTTTTGCTGGTAGAGCTAAGAATAGGAGCAGCCCTGGCAACAGAGGGAAATTGGGGGAGCATTCCCTCAAAAGCAGAAAGATTTGTCCACCAAAAGGTACTGACAAAGTCATGCATAATGGCGTAAGTCTGTGACCCCAGGACTTGGAAGGCAGGAATAGGAAGGTCACAAGTTGGGTGTAGTTGGACTTTCTGTCAGGACCGTCAGCTCCCCAATAATGACAGAGACTTCTTATTAATTATGAAAGCTCAGCCTTAGCTTAGGCTTTTTTCTGACTAGCTCTTATAACTTAGATTAACCCGTAGTTTTTAATCTATGTTCTTCCACGCACTCCTTACCTCATCTCCACTGTGTCCATCCTGGTTACTCCACATCTGGCTGGTGACTCTGTCTTTCCTCTTCCCAGAATGCCCTCTGTCTAGAAGTCCTACCTATACCTCCTGCCTGGCTATTGGCCATTTAACTTTTTATTAAACCAGTCACAGTGACACATCTTTACACAGTGTAAAGGAATACTCCACAACAGTTGGGCAGAAAGGTCACAGGTTGGTTAGAAAGGTCCCAAGTTGGAGACCAGCCTAAGGTACCAAAGGGAAACTGTCTTAAAAAATAAAACAAAAAAAAAAGTCACTGATGATAAATAGGAAAGACACAGAGAATACTGTGAGACACATACATGCTTGGACAAAAGACTTGCATGTAGGGCATACAAAATCTCTTTTAATTCAATACTAAGACAAGCGATCTAACTAAAGAAATCAATATTGAGGTTAATAGTGGTGGAGCACACCTTTAATCTCAGCGCTCTGAAGGCAGAGGCAGGCGGATCTCAGTGAGGCCAGCCTGGGCTACATGCCAGGGATAAATAATGAGACCCTGTCTCAGAAAAGGATGGGAGGGAGTCAGGGAGGGAGGAAATGAATATTGGCTGTAGGTAGAGCGTAGCGATGAGTTCATAGCTAACATAGGTTCAATGTCCAGCACCACACATACACATAAATTCAAAAAGACAAAAGATTTAAACAGGCATCTAACCAGTGAATGTATACAAATAGCCAGCAAACACATAAATGAGCTATAGTATTAGCAGTCATCAATGAAGTGTACATTTAAGCCCCAAGAAAACCCTTTACAGACCCCCCCCAACAACTGTAATTTAAAGGCCCATTTGTACAAAGAGTTGGCAAGGATGCAGAAGAAATGGGATGCTGGTTGTTAGTTGTAATGCAAGATGAAAATATTACTTTAGAAGACGGTATGGCAGTTCCTTATAAATTTAAGTATCCACTTAGCATGTGATCTAGACATTCCACTCCTAGGTATACACTTAGGGAAAATTAAAATGTAAAGACTGAAGACTTGAGGATTCATAGCAGCATTATTGTTAATAGCACCCAAACTAGAAACAATCAAGTAACCATCACATGTGGAGTAGCTCTAGAGAGAATACTACCTAATAATAAAGAGGAAATCACTGTGACATGTTATGCATATAGCAACATGGATGAATGGCATGATCCAGGCATGAAAGAATTCATTACATTCTCTGCTGCGCTTGTATGGGAATCTGAAGGGGCCACAATGGAAATGCAGACCATTAATTAGTATTTGTCCGAGTAGGAGAGGGCGGAAGGAAGTGAACTGCTGAGGTCACAGGGGAACTCTGGGTGGGAACGGGTGATTGCTGTGGTGGCCATAGAGCTGCATACATTTGCCAAAACTCATCACCCTGTACACTTAAAATAGCAAGTGTGTTATATGCAGATTATATCTAAATAAAGCTGGTTTTTAATTTAAAAATTTATAGATGCACATACCCTTGGGCCCAACAAATCCATTCATGAAACTGTCCTATGGGCTGGAGAGATAGATAGTGCATAAGAGCGCTTGCTGCGCAAACATGAGGACCTGATTTCAGACCCATGGCATCCATGTGAAATCTGGTTACACTTGCTTATAGCCCAGAGGGTGGGCTGGCTGCCAGCTTAGTTCAGTTTCACTGAGAAGCCCTATATCAAAGAAATAAGACAGACAGTGATAGAGCAGGACACAGGAATTCTGTGGCCTCAATGAGTGGACGCACAGGCACATCGGCACATGTGGACACGGGGACACACACACACACACACACACACACACACACACACACACACACACACACCACTATTCTGCAAATAGACTTCCACGCATAACGAGTAATGACAACGCTCACTGGCTTATCACAGCTCAGCTTTAGATTCCTCACTTACAGGAAGCGGAGCAGTTAGGGGCTGGGGCTGGGAGAGAGACTCATCACACAAAGGTATTCATCAATAAGAAGAAAAAATAGTTTAGATGATGGCCATGGTCTAGATGAGAGCTGTCTGTGGCCTCCCCGGAGAAAGGGCTCCCTGAGGGGATGGCTCCAAGCCGATCTTTTGTCCTCTTATCTCGCATGTCCTCATTCCTACAGCCTTCTCATTTTCAAGTCTCGGGGCCCTGCAGACAGTCTTGCTTCTAAGAATGCGCACCTTTCATCTCAAGTCTAGGTTGAAAGTACGCAAGCACAGGAAATTTCTTGGCAGGCCAAAAACCAGGCCCACGGTGGTGCCTGGGTGCTATCTGACTAAATTACCACCAGATGGCAGCATGGTTCTGTTTGTAGAAAGTCAAATCCAAGACTACATCTATCCAATAAGGAAGCCATTAGCCACATAAAGGGCCATTGAGCACTTGAAATGGGTCTACTTCTAATTAAGGTTGTTTTCCACATAAAACACACATAGATTTTTGAAAACTGAGAATGAAAAAGAAGCTTAATACATCTAATTAATGCTTAGTATTGATTATATGTGGAAATTAATGTTGTATATATACAGTTAAAATTATTTCCACCTGCTATTGTCGTACTTTTTACAAAAATACAATGCAATTACCAGAAAATTTAAATGTACACATGTGGCTCGCATTATTATATTTCTAGTGGACAGTGTTTCACCAGACCCTCTGTAAACCCTCACAGCAGTATCAACATGGAGCCAAACACCAATATTCCTGTCCCTGTCCAAAATGACAGGTTTGTGGATATCATGGAACTACTTCACCACTGCAGCAGAGCCAGTCTAAAGGAATAAGTTACACCAAGGCCCTGAAAGCCACCAGGACGTCTCTGGCCATGCTGGATGGTCCTTCTTTCTGCTGGATGCACAAGGTCACTTCCCTCAGGAGCTAACAGTGCCAGCCACTATGCAGGGCTTCACCTGGCTCTATCCCTGGCCCTTCAATCAATGCAATTACAATGATGAAATAGAGCCGGGTGAAGTGGCGCACGCCTCTAATCCCAGCACTTGGGAGGCAGAGCCAGGCGGATCTCTGGGAGTTTGGGAACTGCCTGGTCTACAGAGTGAGATCAAGGACAGCCAGGGCTACACAGTGAGACCCTGTCTCAAAAATGATGATGATGATGATGATGATGATGATGATGATGATGATGATAAAACAGAAATAGAGAAGAGAAGGAACCACCCATGGACAAAGTGTGGGCTATAACTAGAAGTCATGTGACCAACTGTACCTCCTGTTTCTTACTCTGTCCCACTGCCCTCCACATTGAAGCCTTATAGGAGTAAAAGGAACATGTCTTCCATTATGCCTCCAATGCCATGGGAAATTTGAGCCAGTGGTCATCTGCTCTATGACTTTTAGGCAGTTAGTGTCCCCAGGGATAAGACATAAAGAACAATGGGTGAGCTAGTTCAAGGCCCTGAATCAGGCTATAAAGATAGCAGCCATGGTCTATTCCAGATGGGCCATCTCCAGGTCCCAAAAACAGGTATAAGAGATAATAGGCTATGGTGTCTGGTGATAGCTCAGTCAGATTAAGCAGTTCAAGACTTCCTCTCCAGGAGAGTGTGTGCTGGGTGTTGATGCCCTTTTACCTGGCAAGCTTTAAAACTTTAGGGGTACTTAACACCCCCCACATACACACATATGCATATACGTGTATATGTGTTGTATATATTCTTGTATCTCATACTTCTACTTCAACTGAATTCTGAGCAAAATGGGCTTCTGAAAAAAGCACACCCCTTCCTAGAAGTGCCTGCTCTATGGGAAACACAGAGGCCAGGACAACAGACAGGGAGCGGTCCAAAGCCCCATGGCTGCCAGGGTTGAGTCTGTGCTTGCTCTGCTGAACCCACCCTTTTTCTAAAGAGTGTATTCCTACTCCTTTGCTGGAGCTAGTTAAACTCCTGACTGCTTGAACTACATCGTGTCCTGTCTGAATTCACTTTCGGAAATGCCAGAATGAAGATTGCTGCTGGGAGTGAGAGCAGAAGCAATTGGAGACCTCATAACATGAGCAGTGTATCTGCGCTGTCCTAAAGACACAAGCTTAGCAGCTGCTTCCCAGGCCTCTCAGTGGGCAAGTTGTTTCATATCCTCGGATCACAGTGTGTGTATGGAATGAGTCATGTAATGGAATGAGTGTGTAAGGAAGGCCACGGCTGAGGATTTGCTGGAAACTTCTTTCGTGCCAGATCCTATGTTGTGGGTTGTTCATTATTTTCTTCATTCTGCACACCATTTCTTTGAAATAGCTGCTGTCACTCTAGTGTGATAACTGAGAGAAAACGAAGCATAAAGGTACTTCCATTTGGACAGTCAAAGCTGTTTCTCAGCTATCTGTGCTGTGTGGCTGTATGCCAGGCTTCCCATACATGTCTTTCACAAGCCTCTCTGTCATCTGATGCTGCAGGCTGCCCCTGATGGGAAGTGGGGCCGGGGTGACAAGGAATAGGAATGCTGAGAGGCTCTGGGTTGAACTTTTCAGTTACTGGGATAAAAGTCACTGGCATATGCGACACAAGAAATAAAGGTATTTGGGCTCACAGTCTGAGATGCTGATTGTGGGTCCGTTAGGAGTCAGGACATTTTGATAACAAGAGCATATGACAGAGGCTATGCATCTTACAGTAAGTGGGAAGGAAGAGACTGAAAGGAGCTAGCTAGCTAAGGCAAGAGACTGCAAAGACACATCCCAGGGACCCACTTCCAACAGCTAAGCACTACCTCTGAAAGTTTTCACAACTTCCCAAGACAGCACCATCGGCCATGAACCATGAGTACAATACATGAGCCCTTAAGGAATGTTTCTATTCAAACCATATCACTACCCAAGACTGAGCATTCAATATCGTAGACATGTACTCAAGATCATTTAAGCTCATCTGGAGAAGATATTCCCGGCTCCATCTTCAACTCCCACCTTTCATGTACCCAACAGTCAACCAGGACCACTCACTGCTTCCCATTCACTCCATCTGTGCTTCCCTCCCATGTACTGAGTTCCTTCCCATTATTTCTCCCCAGAAATACCCTCCTACAAAACCTATCAAAAGCCTTTTCCGCTTTTACATAAGCCCATTTTTCTCATCATTCCAGACATAGCTGAGGCATACATAGGCTGACCATAGCAGTAAGGAACGTCAAATAAGTTTTGTCAACGACTTCGGGAACCTTGAATGCGAGGAGTTAATCTGGAGTAGTAGAGAGTCCTTAGGATTAAGGAGCAAACAAAGGATTAGGGAAAGGGAGAGGGTTTGGGGCAAGGAGTTTAAAAGCAGTGTTTTAGACTATGTACTTAAGGTCAGGCAGAGCCCAGGAAAGCTCTTAGAGGTCATAGAATTCAGTAACTCTAAACAATAACTTTGGCATCAGAAATGTGGATTCTACACTTGCTTGAGTCAGTTCTAGCATGCCAGTCACATCACACACACACACACACACACACACACACACACACACATACACACACAAACACACACACATACACACACATACACACACACACATACACACACAAACACACACACATACACACACATACACACACACACACACACACACACACACTCACACACAATTTAATTCTCATAACACCACCATACAGTCACAAGAAACTAAGGGATGAGATGATTTTCTCCAACATCACATACTGAGAGAACTGGAGTAAAAACCCCATTGACTATTTGTGATAGGGATAGGAGAAGTGACGAGAGTGCTCAGTGAAAGGATGCAGCCCTGGGTGAGAAAACACGGGCCGAAATCATAAAGTAGAAGTAACAAAAGAGAAACTAGCTGGGTTCCTTGGATATTGAACTGGGAAACAAACAGAATTTTGTCACTATCAATGGCATGCCAAAATATGTTTTATAGAACAATCTTTGCATGCATTATTCCAGAAGAATCTCCAAAGAAATGTGAGGCAAGCAAGGCAGGATATTTTATTGTTTTGCAGGTAAAGAAGTTGAAGCATTTCTGGTAGAAGGCAGACTTACTTCCTGCATCATTTTCCCAACACTTCCCCCAGAGCTATATCAACTATATCATAGCTTAGGACAACTGGGGTACAGCGAGGCAAGCCCAATCTTACTCACCTTAGCAAGAGAAGTTTGATGGAAAGTTGATAGGGCAATAAGCCTGGCAGAGCTCAGAGAGAGCTGGGGACGGCACTCAAAAAGCATTAAAGAATTTTTTGCTGAGAAAGGAGAAAGTCATCAGAAATGTCTTTCCTACCTTAACAACAAAACAAAACCTAGATAACCTACAATATCATGTTCTAATCTCCCCCCTTATACATTATGCTATAAGTTCTAGCCAATGCAATGAGGCTTTTTGTTTTTATGGTGGTGGTGATGGTGTCTGTTTATTTGACAGGATCTCACTATGTAGTCCAGGCTGGCCTTGAACTCATAATCCCCTTGACTTCATATCATAATACTTGACTGAACCTGCCAAACAAGACAACTTTTTAAATCAAGAGATCTAGGGGATAACTCTATGGTAGGGATCTCCTCCACAGGGACTAAAGAGAAAAGAAAGATTCATGCCTGTCCCCCAGCACTCCAGAGGCAGAGGCAAAAGAATTAAGTTTATTCAAGGTCAACATAGGCTATATAGCTAGACTTTGTTTCAAAAACAAAAAGAAGGTTGAGACAGAAGATGAGGGGAGGAGGAGAAGAAAAAGGAAGAGGACCAACAGGAGGAAGAATTTACAGGCACAAAGATTGGAAAGTAGGCCAGATGTGATGGTATATATCTATGATCCCAGTACTTGGGAGGCTGAGGTAGAAGAATTTTAAATTTAAAACTAACCTGGTCTGGTGACATATATAGTGAGACCCTGTGTTACAGAAATAAAAAAAAAAATACTACACACACACACACACACACACACACACACACACACACACACACACACACAAAGTTAGAAACAGAAAGGAAAAACTATCTTTATACACAGATGATATGATTCTATATGATACAATAAATCTTAAGAATTTCCCCCAAGTATTACCAGAACTAATCAATGAGATTAGCAAGATGACAAAAATACACGATCAACTGTGTCCTACTAATTTTGAAAAAGAATTTTGTTTACACAGGGCTCAAAATAGATAGGACAAGAATAAATTTAACAAATCTGAGGCTTGTATATTGAAAACTACAAAACACAGATGAAACATAAAATATATAAATAAATGAAGTAATTCCAAGTTTGTGGGCAATAAAACTCATTGTTGCTAAGATGGCAATTACAGAGGCTGGGTATAGTGGCACCCTCCTATAATCCCAGCACTCTGTAGGCAGAGACCGAGGCAGAGGCAGAGGCAGGCACATCTCTGTGAGTTTGAAGCCAGTCTGGTCTACATAGTGAGTTCCAGGACAGCCAGGGAGACAGAGAGACTCTGCCTAAAAGGAAAAAAAAAAAGATTGTAATTACAATTCATGTCAAACACTGAGATCTCATTCACTTACAGTGACTGTCTAATTTGTGAAGAATGCCACTGATATTCAGATGGAGAGTGAACTAAATATTAGGAACATTTTTAATTCTCCCAGTCCATGAATGTGGAATGACTACATGGTAGTTTGAATGAGAATACCCTCCCCCATAAGCTCATATGTTTAAATGCTTGGTCACCAGTTGATGGAACTGTTTGGGAAGTGTGGTGATCTGAATAGAAATGTCCACAATAGGCTCATATATTTGAATGCTTGGTCATTAGGGAGTGGCACTACTTGACAGAGATTAGGAGGTGTGGCCTTGGGTTATGCGAGGCCTTGCTAGGGGAAGCCTGTCATTGGGGGTAGGCTATGGGGTTTCAAATGCTCAAGTCAGGCACAGTGTGTTTCTCTCCTTCCTGCTGTTTGTGAATCAGGATGTAGAACTCTCAGCTTCTCCAATACCATGTCTGCCTGAATGCCACCATGATGATAATGGACTAAACCTCTGAAACTGTAAGCCAGTCCCAATTTAATGCTTTCTTTTATAAGAGTTGCTATGGGGGAGCTGGAGAGATGACTCCGTGGTTAAGAGCACTGACTGCTCTTCCAGAGGTTCTGAGGTCAATTCCCAGCACACACATGATGGCTCACAACTCAAGTTCCAGGGAACCCAACACCCTCACACAGATGTACATGCAAGCAAAACACCAATACACACAAATAAAAATAAATTTTAAAAAAAGTTGCTGTGGTCATTGTGTCTCTTCACAGCAATAGAGAACACTGACTAAGACAGGAAGGCTTAGAAGGTGTGATCTTTTTGGAAGAGGTATGTCACTGGGAATGGCTTTGAGGTTTCAAAAACTCATGCCATTCCCAGTTAACTCTGTCTCTTGGTTGTTGTCTCAAGATGTTAGCTCTCAGATACTATACCAGCACCAATACTGCCTGCTCCCATGCTCACCCCCATGATGACCATAGACTCACCCTTTCTTCTATAAGTTGCCTTGCTTGGTTGTGGTGCTTTGTTACAGCAGTAGGAAAGTAAAACAGACTACTTGTGTGTTTTTATCATCAAAAATGTTTACTATAAAGTGTCCATGCTTCAATTAAATTTATTTCTAGTTATTTTTGTGTTACAAATAAGACAGCTTTTCTTTATCAGGTAATTCACTATTAGCATATAGCAATGCTATCAATTTTTCTACATTGATTTTTTACTCTTTAACAGAATCTTTGGGAGTTTCTATCTATAACATCCACCTCAGCTTCCAATAGTAAAAATTTTACTTCCTCCTTTTCAGTTCAGATGTGTAGCTGGAGTTTTTCCTGTGTCCTGGCCCACAGTCAGGACAAATCTCTCACCTGCTGGTCCCACAGCTGCTTGGACTTGAGTAAACACACAGAGACTTATATGACTTATAAACTGTATGGCCGTGGCAGGCTTCCTGCTATCTAGTTCTTATATCTTAAATTAACCCATTTCTATTAATCTATAAATTGCCACGTGGCTTGTGGCTTACCAGTACTTTACATCTTACTTCTCATGGTGGCGGTGGCTGGCAGCATTTCCTGACTCTGCCTTCCACTTCCCAGAATCCTCCTCTCTGCTTATCCCACCTATACTATACTTCCTGCCTGGCTACCGGCAGGCAGTTTTATTTATCAATCAATCAGAGCAACACATTTACAACATACATACAGAAAGACATCCCAGCACAGATGTCTTCCATTTCTTTCTCTTGCTTTATTGTTCTGGCTAGATGTACAGCATTTTCAATAAAGATGGTAAAAACGGACTCTTGTCCTGTTCTTGATCTTGAAAGAGAAAACTAGCAGCTTGTCCCATTTGGTGCATTAGCTATAAGCTTGTTGTATTTGACACTATAGTTATATTCCTAAATTAATTCATTCTGGATTTAAATGACTGTATAATGCCATTTCTACATGTATCAAATAATATGGTTGTCTTTCATTAATGTGCTATGTCATACTTATTGATTTGCATTATGTTAAACCATCTTTGAAACCCTGGAATGAATTCAACTTGATCATGGTGGAAAACTATTTTAATGTGCTTTTGAATTTGGTTTTCTAGTTTTATTGAGTTCTGCACCCATGTTTATAAGCACACTGATCATTGTGTGTCTCTGTATAGTTTTACTATATTGGTAATTCTGGCCCTGGAGAATGAGTTTGGAAGAATGCCTTTTCTCCTCTTCATATACTTTTGAAAAGAGTTTACATTAGTTCTTCAAATGCTTAGTGGATTTCAGCAGTGAAGGCTTTTTATTTGGGTGGGGGACCTTATTACTGATTCCATTTTATTGATCTTTGGTCTGTTTAGGGTTTTCTACACCATTTTAACCTCAGAAATTCTGTAATTTCTTCTAAGATATCAACTATGTTTAGCTATTCACAATTATCTCTCCATTTCTGCATATCAATTGTAACATCTCCTTTATTTCCTCTGATTCTGAGTACTGTTGTGCCCCCTTTCATACCCCCAGCTTGTTCATTTTACTTGCTTGTTAAACTATGTCTTCATTTGTTTCCGCTCTAATCTTTATTATTTCTTTCCCTTTACCAATCTGGAGATTGTTCTCTTTTAGTTACTTTAGGTGTAACAATTAGTTGAGATCTTTCATGACATAGATACTAGTCACTATAAACTCATTAGTACTATTTGTTTTAGTATGTGATTACCATTTTTGTTTTGTGAAATTTTAAATTTTCTTAATCTCTTCCTTAATCTCTTGGTTATAGTATAAATTCTTTAATTTCCATGTGCTTGTATAGTTTGTAACATTTTTGTTATTATCTCTAGTTTTATTTCATTATGGTTGACAAAGACATGACTTCCAACTTTTAAAGAAAATTTGCTGGCCATCTGTTTTGTAAACTACCATGTTATTTACTCTGAAGAATGTTTCGTGTTCTGCTGAGAACATGTATTCAGCAGGTTTTGGATGGAACAGTCTGTAAATGTGTTGTTTGGAGTGGTTTAACACTGTTTGGTGCATTTTGGTCTAAGTATTCTAGATTATTAAAAGTTCCCCTATTGTCTTTGGTGACCTATTTCCTTACTATTTATGTATCTGGATGTTCTGATACTGAATCCATTTATACTCATAGATACATTCGGGGTTATTTCCTCTCACCAAATTTATCCTTTTAGTATTTACAACTTTCTCACTCCTTGTGATTTTCTATTCTGAATCAGGTAGGTCCATTCTTGCTTTCTTTTTCTGTTCATATTGGACACTTTTTTCACCACCACCACCACCCTTCAGTTTCTGTCCTAAGTTTCTTAAGCAGTATATATTTGAATCTTGTGATTTTATCCACTAAACAACTTACATTTCATTATCAAGTCAGACTCTACTGTTGCTATTTTGTTTTCTAGTTGGGTAGTAGTTTCTATCTTCCTTCCTCACTTCTTTCCATAACCTTCCTGTGGTGAGGTCATTTTACTAAGGAAGGTATTTCGGATTCCTTGCTTCTTCTTGTTGGATTTTTTAATTTTTTGATATATGTGTGTAGTCGATTTTTACTTTATGGATAACATGACTTACAGAACTTTTAAAATTATAACCTATATTGAAACGATAGGAGCACAGCATCAGTTATTAAGGAAAAGAAACCCAGATACCATCAAAAAAAGTAACTTGGCTATCAAAGTGGCTATGGGTAAAGATGCTTGCTACCAAGCCTGATAACCTGAGTTCAAGTCCCAGGACTCACATGTAAAAAGAGAACTGCAAGTTGTTCTGACCCCAATGAATGTGCATGCACTCATACAAAACTACAAAGAAAATCTCTTCCATCCTTTGCTCCCCACATTTTGTATTTTTCATTTTTATGCATTACCTATTGCTTATTATCTTCAGTCTTCATACTTAAGTACGGTTTATATACCAAGATACTAGATTATTTTGAATGTCCAGACCCTTTTAAATTCTAACTCTTTAGCATCTTTCAGTATAACTTATTTGGGGACAGGCTAGGAATGCTAGTGACAAATTATAATTGGTGCCTGAGATTATTTTCCTTTCTTTCACTTATAAGATAGCTTTGTTAGGTGTAGTATTTAGTTTTTCCTTCACCAGGCTTTTTTTTTTTTTTTTTTTTTTTTTTTTGGTCATCTCTGCGTAATCATCCCAAATTTTTGGTAATATAAACTCCTAACGTCCCAATTGGCTTCATCCTTTCACACCATCCCCCTTCAATCTTAAAATATCCTATCTTCAAGTTGTTTTATATATTCTGCTGCCTGTTTTTATTGTTTAATCAAGTACAATTTTCTTGTGGTTCATTTACTTTAAAAATTGAAAGCTCACATTTATCAGTTGCTAAATGGTCATTTCTGATGCCCATTTTATTTATTAAAGTCATTCCAGAAAGTTCTTGATGTCTGTTGGCATGCAATGTCAGCCACATGTGAAAGATTGAGGCTTTCATTCTCATTTTAACAATCTGGTTTTATTTGTGCCTGTTGTTCAATTAGAAGCAGGCTAATTCTTTTTTTTTTCCTTTTATTTTATTTTACAATACCATTCAGTTCTACATATCAGCCACAGATTCCCTTGTTCTCCCCACTCCTGCTCCCCTCCCCTTCCCCCCAGCCCACCCCCCCATTCCCACCTCCTCCAGGGCAAAGCCTCCCAAGGAGGACTGAGATCAACCTGGTAGACCCAGTCCAGGCAGGTCCAGTTCCCTCCTCCCAGACTGAGCCAAGCGTCCCTGCATAAGACCCAGGTTTCAAACAGCCAACTCATGCAACAAGCACAGGACCCGGTATCACTGCCTCGATGCCTCCCAAACAGATCAAGCCAATCAACTGTTTCACCTATTCATAGGGCCTGATCCAGTTGGGGGCCCCTCAGCCTTTGGTTCATACTTCATGTGTTTCCATTCGTTTGGCTAATTGTCCCTGTGCTTTATCCAACCTTGGTTTCAACAATTCTTGCTCATATAAACCCTCCTCTTTCTCGCTAATTAGACTCCCGGAGCTCCACCCGGGGCCTAGCTGTGGATCTCCAGATTACTCAGTCCTTGGATGGGGTTTCTGGCACGACTATTAGGGTGTTTGGCCATCCCATCACTAGAGTAGGTCAGTTCCGGATGTCTCTTGACCATTGCCAGCAGTCTATTGTGGGACTCTCTAGCACTTTGTTTCAAGAAGCAGGCTAATTCTTAACTTGTAGTCACTTCTGCTGCTTCAGCACTAGCTGGTATCTTCAGTAGTTTTCAGTTGTCTCAAACCACCAGAGGCCATCTGGCGCTCCTTTGTTTCAAAGAGCAGTTATGGAATGTAACACAAATCTTAAAGGGTCTTAATTTAAAAAAAAAAAAAGTAGCCAGATATTGGGGTGAAAGCTGAAAGATCAGAGAAGCAGAACAAGCCACAGCCAACTTAGCTCACCAACTCCTCAGCCGATTCTGTTTCCATGAATCCTCGGACTGAAAGTCACCCTGGGGGTCTCAATTGAACTGCTGCTTAGTTCCTGTCTCCTCCTCACACCTTATATACCGTTCTCCACCCAGCCATGTCACTTCCTGGGATTAAAGGTGTGTGCGCTTTCCAAGCAAGCAAAGGCATCAGATCTCAAGTGCTGGGCTTAAAGGCGTGTGCCACCACTGCCTCAGTTCCCAGTGTAGCCTTGAACTCGGAGATCCAGACAGATCTCTGCCTCCCAAATAATAGGACTAAGGGTGTGTGCCACCACTGTCTGGCCTCTATGTCTAATCTAGTGGCTGGCTCTGTCCTCTGATGCTCAGATAAGTTTATTAGGGTACCCAATATACCACCACAATGGAATCATTCAGAATTAACTGAAAAGAACTCACCCCAAGCCTTTGTCTGAGGCTGGAGGTCAATGGTATCTCATTCGCCTGTGATGAGGCATTGTAATCCTTTCTCTGGGCCATATGTGGATGGATTAGCCCCAGACTCAACTTGCCTTTTTCTCCAAAGAACTAATCCACCTTGTACTATCAAGGATGGAGAGATATCAAACAATCCTATGGCCACCAACTCTACAATGCTCAGTCTGAGCACAAAGCCCATTGTCACAAGAGCATGAAGGTCAGCACCAATGTAAAAATTTTACTGAATGCCTTGGTCCTGTGGCATTCTCAACCCAAGAACAAAACCAGACATAGTGATGCTAGCCATAAAAATCCAACTGGCTGGGACATCTGATCCTCACACTGAGCTTGATAAACCTAGTCTGGATGCCAAATTCCAAGATTCAGGTATTTGGGACATCAACCTCTCCCCACTGAATGCTTTGCTAATAGCTAAACCACAAAGCCTTTCCCTGAGAGCTTGTTAATGTTTCCATTATTCCCTCAGGGTTAAGCAAACTTTCTGGACTCCATCCCCTGCCCCGTGGCCCCCCCTCCCCCGCCCCAACACATGTGAAACACTGAATTTCCTCTGCAAGAAACTTAACTTCTATTATAGGGTAATGAATTTCTCACTATACAAACAAAACCTTAATATTTAAGTCAAATCTCCGAGTTCATGGCCAGCCTGGTCTACCTAGTAATTTCCAGGACAGCCAAGGACACAAAGCGATTGTCTCAAAAGACAAAGAGCAACAAATGCTAGTTCTTAACAATTTAATGTCTAAAGTCTAGGCTAACTTCACTGACCAACCTATAACCTATACCCCATATAGGTCACAAAGCAGCTAGAAATCACCAAGCACCAGCAATATGTTTCTCCTGAAACAATACAAAAACCTTCACAACTCCTTCATCTGATGCCATTATATGCACACCCTGAATTCTCATTTGTTCTAGCTGTCAACTTGATACAAGGTATCTAAAAAGAGGGAACCTGAGTGAGAAAATACTCCCATTAGATTGGTCTGCAATAAAGTCTGAGGCATTAAACATTAAATTGGGAGAGCCCAGCCTAGTCTATTTTAGGAGGTACCACCCCTAGGTTAGGTGGTCCTAGGTTGTTTAAACAGGCTGAGCAAGTCATCAAGCAGCATTCTTCCATGGCCTGTTTCAAGTCCTGCTTTCATGTTCCTGATTTTACTCAGTGGTAGGTGGAGTAACATGAGAGTTTTCAGCTGAAATAAACCCACTTTTCTACTCAAATATTGTCATGGTCTCTATTACAGCAACAGAAAGCAAACTAAGGCTGTTCAACCTCCTTACCCCAAATGGTAATTGAACACATTACTAGTAGTCAAGTTACCCTGAGATCCCAGACTTGGCAAATAAAGAGGGGAAGTATTTTGCTTGTGCAAACTCAAAGATTCAAAGGTGTTAAGCAAATGTAAGCACATTTAGTCATACATAATACAAAGTTATACAAATGTTTACAAAATAGGAAACACTGACTATTGAATTACCTTTAGTAATCCATCTGTGAATAATGATATTAGTTACTAATGAAAAGTGAAGTTAATAAATCTTTAAAACAAATAATGATTTGGTGTCAGGTATAGTGGGGCACACTTGCAATCCTAACATTTGAGTAGTGGTATAGGTTCAAGGCCAGCCTACACAATACTGGGTGAGGTAGACACAGCACAAAATAGAAAAGCACAAGTTTTAAAGTATGTCATATTTTTATTGAAAATGCTAGTCTACTATCCTAACAACTATTTTCATTTATATTGTCAAGTTACACGCTGTATAATGAGCCATCCAATGCAACATTTCCCACACTATACAGGAAACATAAATTTTACATATTTACAGTATTAAAGCCAAATATCCAGTTGTGTTAAATGCTTTTTCAAATATAATACAGGAATAGCCAACCTCTCCGTGTCACAAAGAAAATTAAACAAAAGATGAATATGAAAACGCTGCTTTCCAAAACCTCCCACTGACCCAAATATAAGATACATAAACAGCTAAAGTTTACTTTGGAAATCTCAATTTCTCATTAGATGACTATAATGGACACTGGTGGCATGCTGCTGTTTACTAATCATCAGTGCAAACACTGTCTTCAGGATGCCTGCACTGTTTCCACTTACGAGAATACCTGCAGGAAGAACTCTCTTACACCAAGTCAAGGCAGAGAGGAAATGGTACGGTGGTATAATAAGGCCCTAAGAAAGGCAGCAGGTCGTATAGTTACCTCCTTGTGGGCAAAATCCCTGCCCTAAAACTATGCAACCTACTACCTCTTCCTAGGAACCCATTTTATTCTTGCTGGTCTTCTACGTGGCAGATGCTTCAAGCACGTTAACCCAGGCCTTTAAGTCGCTTCAAAATTCAACCACTTAAGACTTCTTTCACTGGTGTTCTTAAAAGTCCTTGGCCACCTGATCTTGGCAAAAGCCAAAAGGCATCAATTAAAAAAAAATCAAATTTAAGTTACAAAATTAAAATCCAATTAAATGAGGATTTAAAAAAAAAAAACAAGTCTAACACTTGGGCCACTGCATACTAGTCACTTACATTTAAAACAATTATCAAAATTCAAATAAAGTCTCACAAATGGCCTCTTGGTAACTAGAAAATTACCTGATAATATATATATAAATCTTGCTTGTAATCTATCAATTAAAACAAATGAACTTAAAGCTTGTCCCATATATAGGCCACATGCTTCTCACTTATAGTTAGCATCTCCATTGACCCAAGGAATTATTTCAATTTTTGATGCCTGAATTTAAACAGAAGCAAATTCTGGTCATGACTTTTGCCACTAGCAAAGACCAACTTTAAGAAATCATCTCTCCATAGTCACTTTTAAGTGGTTTTACAAAATACACCAGTTCTCCAAGTTCCATCTACTTGAAGGATGTTAGACCTCACACAATTAATAACAAAAATATAAAGTGCTGTCTCCAGGCACTTTATACTCCAGTATATTTCAAAACTATAAACTAGTAGATTTCCATGGTAGAAGGAGCAGAAAACCACAAAATTCCTCAGCTACTTGCAACACATCCAATGGGTCATACATATTGTCAATTTAAGATTAAGCAAAAAAGAATGTCTTAAACATTTCCACTTTTGGGGGAGCATTATTAAATTAGCTGTGTAAGTTCCCCTGCTCCTCAATGTTTTATACATCAAATTTAGAACAAAGACCAATTTTCCAAAGTGCCTGTCTACGCGATATATAAAAAGTTGGAGTCTGGTTCAGGATAATCACTTGGATTGAGCTTACTCAAAGGACAGTTTTGTTTCATGTAAAGATCATACTGACTATGGCACTGCTTTGCAGTTATAATCAGATATTATAATTGCTCATGCCTTCCACATTCTGCCTTTCCCCTACTTCACTCCAAATAATTTGAACAGCAAATACTTAAAACCTGGAGTTTTTTGGCTCTGCTTAAAAGGCCCCAGATAGTTTGATCACTAGAAAAAGTTGGGACATGAGCCCATTGATGGTGCTAACATTCAAATAACCTTTTCTAACACCCCTCTCATGTTTCCTTAAAGCTACAATTATGGACTTTGCCACCTGTGTTTTGGGTGATTCTTTTGTTTTGTGGGCAAAACCAAGGTATTAGCAGAGCAAGGGCAGAAGCCAGAGCCCCTCTTTCCTTTTTGTTGGCCAGTCAAGTCTATCCAAACCAACATACCAATAAAGTAGTATTAATACCTATAGCATTCTAAGTATGGAAATAAGCAACTTGATTTCAATCTAGCCCAGAAGTTCCCTTTCCAATTGCTATGTCCATTTACCCAAGACTTCTCTCCCTAGACACAAATGTAGAGCAATGAATCAATTCATTATCCCAAAAGGCCTGGTCCTAGATACTTACTTTCCCCATTCAGATATGTCTAAACTTCTTGAAACATGAACACTAAAAATATTACATGACAATGTTTATTGCACATTGAGGAAATTATCTGTAAAACAAAAAAGTCAAAATTCACCTAAGTTTTTTAATATCCTCTAGATAAAAACAATGCAGCAAGTCTACTCCTCAGGGAAGGCAATAGATTGTATAGTTATCTCCTGAACAGGGTAAAATCACTACCCCACAACTATACAATCTACTACCTCACTCTGATAGAGCAATTTTTTCTTCTTGAATAATCATCAATCTCTTTCAAGAAAGGTTAATTACATTATCAGCATCAATCAAAATTAAATCCTCATTTACACTGACATAGAAAACACGTAAGTAAAAATTTGTCCCATTCCCATTTTCTACTTGTTAATTTTTTTAATCACTAAAAGACATGCACATTATAAATAAATGCCTTTTAAGGCAAGTTACACTTTAAAAACACTACAGTTAGTTCTTGATCTTCTATAAAACCACACGAATGCAGACTTTTCCATCACCTTAGGAAAGACAGTAGATTGTATAGTTATCTCCCAGTGGTGGGTGTGACCCTAAAACTATACAACCTACTACCTCATCCCACAGTGAAGAGGACATCCACGGTGAATGTTGTAATCACAGTTGAGTTTGCCAGGAAGCCGTTCTCCTTCGTAATCCTGGTTCCCTGCGTAATGAGGAAAAAGAAATATGAAGTTTAAGTGAACACTGTTACATGTATGACCTATGTTGTAGTTTTATTATGACTTTATACAATACACTTGGGCATCTATAAACACCTAATTCAGTATGTTACAAGATCCAGAATGTCCCCAATTCAAAAGCCTAAAGTTTTCAAAGTACCAATATGAGGTCATCAAATGAAAAACTTTATAGCTGACCACATACATATGTGGTATCATAGCCAAAATATGGGCACGTTAAATATACATGAAATTATCTTTAAGCAGTAGATAAATGTGTTTGAGACATAAATGCATTGTGTTTAGACTTGGATTCCCTTCCCAAGATCTCATTATATATATGCAAATAATCTAAAAGACTTCAAGTAATAATCTAAAAAACCCTTCAAAGTCCCAAGTATCTCAGATAAAGAACCAGTTTTATCTGTCTTAGCAACTTTTGCTTTTTTCGCATAACTGCTACAAATAAAAAAAAGGCTTTAATACTTAAGCAGCTATTATAAAAGTTTCAGTAGGCACTAAATTAAACACTACAGATTTTGTAGTGGACTTAGTGAAGACTCATTTTATTACAAATATAAGCAAAAACATAATTTAATGTCATAAAAGTTTAAAGTTCAGAAATAAAGCCATATACTAGGTAGAGTCAACAGATTTTCAGTGAGAGTACCAAGGAGGCTGGGGCAGGAGGACTGCCACAAATGAGGCCAAATCAGGCTACAAAATAAAATTGCATCTCAAAAGCCAAAGCCAGGCAAGACTAGTCAATGGAGTAAGAACTGTCTTGCCAGTGCGGGGACAGTTACTTATCTAGAAGCAGAGATTAACCTGGACCCCTACCTACCACCACGTACAAAAGTAACAGCATTAAGTAATTTAATGAAAGGACAATTTTATTATTGCAAAGATATGGCTCATAAACAAATACCCAATAAGTACATAAAAAGATCCTCAACATCATTCATCAGTCATTAGGAAAATGCCTATCCAAAACACACCATCTCACATCCATTAAAGCTACTAATCAAAAGGAAATGAAGACTAGAGATATATAAGGAGTAAGGGCACCAATCGACAAGCCTGAAGACCTAAGTTCAATCCTCAGGATCCACATGGCTGAAGAACTGATTTCCACAAGACACAGACACACAGGCACACACACAAGCAGGCGCGCGCGCGCGCACACACACACACACACACACACACACGCACACGCACACACACACAACGTGTTTTTTTTTAAAATAACGTTACCAACAAGTGCTAGCAAGGATGTACATCAAGTGGAATCTTACAGACTTCTGTTGAGAATAGTGAAACGGCAAAGCTGCTTTTAAAAATTCACTAAAAATTTAAACTCTCATCAAATATCAAATTTTAGTATTGGTCCCAAGTTAGTGATCCTGAAATACTGCACCTAAATTCCTCCCCAATTTCCCAAATGATGACTGTGATTTAATACCAAAAAGATGATGCATGACCAGGGGCCTCCCTCCAGATTACTTTCAGAATGGGAGCTGGTCACCAGAAAAACCAAGGTCTTACAGAATCTGAACTTTCAGCCTCACTTCTCATACAAGGAAGGAAGCTGGAAAGTTAGTCACAAAATGGCCAGTGGTGTAAACCAATCATGCCTCTTAAGTAATGAACAACCTTAAAAGGGATGACATGTTTCAGAAAGCTTTCAGTCTAGAAACATCCTCATGCAAATATGGCTTCTGACCACCAGGACAAAAGCTCCAGCTAGAAACACTCTGGGCATCATCACTTTAAATATCTTTTAAGATAAATCAGTGATGGTTTAAGATATCTTACCTGAGTTCTAGGAATCATTATAGCAAATTATTGAGCTTCAGGAATGAGTTTTGGCAAGCCTGTGAATTCACAGCCAGAGTTTAAATTCAGGTAGGACCCTAACATACTAAAGTAGATTCTCAAGTGGGACAGGCAGTCTTATAGCAGCTGTATTAACCACAACTGGTGTTCAGAGTTAAGAGAATTGACTGTCAGTGTCAAAAAACAATGCCAAGTTGGTCAGAACTGATTTTTTAATGAGTAAAAACAGTTTACCATTAAGACCTAGCAATTTCCTTCCTAAGCATACACTTAAGAAAAGCAAGGCAAGGTGGTGGTGGCACACACCTTTAATCCCAGCACTTGGGAGGCAGAGGCAGGCGGATCTTTGTGAGTTCGAGGCCAGCCTAGTCTACAGAGCGAGATCCAGGAAAGGTGCAAAGCTACACAGAAGGGGGGGGGGCCCCCGCAACACAAAAATTCTATATACAAATGTTCAGAGCAGCATTCTTATTTGAAGTAACACCTCAAATTCTCCTAATCATTCTCTTCAAACTGAAACCTTGTACAATTAATTCAGCCTTTCAAGCTTCTCAGTTTTCCTAGTTGTAATATTAACACAATAAACAAAACAATCTATGAACAGAGGGAAATATTTACCACACACAAATTTCCATTATTTCTAAGGAAAAGTTGGTACTAAGTTTACCAGCTTGCCCCAAATTGGAGCAGAGCTCATTTCAATTCTACAAGGCCAAGATATGCATTTATAAACATATCTCTAGAAAAGTCAAACCCAGGGCTGGAGATAGCTTAGTGGTAAAGATTATTTGTTGTTCTTTCAGAGGACCTAGCACCTATATTGTGTGGCATACAACCACCTCTAACTCCTGGCTCCAGGGACTTAGAGGTCCTGAGCATGTACACACACATACATACATACAAATAAATCTTTAAAAAAATAAATAAATAAACAAAGCAAGCCAAGCCTCTGTAAAAAACAGCACCATCCCCCAGATCCAAGACTGTTCTCTGTTCCAAGTCCAACACTAACCTCCAACCAACTTCCTCATTTAAAGCATGCTTGGGGCTGGAGATGCAGTTCAATGGTAGAATATGTCTAGCATATTTCAAGACCCTGAGTTCAATCCTTCCCAACACTGCACAAAACAGTGTAAATTCTTATAACATAAAATGTTCTCTCTCCCTCCGTGTGTGTGTGTGTGTGTGTGTGTGTGTGTGTGTGTGTGAGAGTGCATGTGCATATGAGTGGTGCTGAAAAAACCCAGGACTTGCTAAGCAAGTGTTATAACATTTAGAAATACACTGAGCCCTAAAATGCATTATTCTTCAATCCTGATGAGTGCAGCATGCTTACTTTATACTGTTTCTTCAAGCCAATAATCAATTTAGTAATTGGAGACATTGCTTAGCAGTTAAGGGCACTTTCTTCTTTCTCGAAGAGAAAAAAAAAGTTCAATTCCCAGCATTCACAGAGGCTCAAAACCATCCTAACTCCAGTTCCAGAGGACTGAATGCTCTCTTCTGACCTCTGTAACACATGTGAGTGAACAACTCATGTACATAACCTAAAAACGTTATTTTTTAAAATTCACCAATTTTTATAAAGTATTTTTTAAAGTTGTGTTGAAACAAGGGGCACAGAAATCTACTACATGGAATCATATTTATTATAGTTATTTCCACCTTTCCCAACCCAACAGCAAGAAATATTTTTCTATCTTTTCTGTTATATGTGAGATAAGGTCTCACAGCTTAGGCCCAAAATTCATCAACAATCCTCCTGCTCCAGATTTCCAGTGCTGAGATTACAGGTGTGAGCCATCACTCAGCATCTATAATTCTAAACAGTTCTGACCCGTTTATACAAAAAATAATACTGTTCACAAATCAATATAAACCCTTAACTCCTGTATATAATTATAATCACAAACTGATTGTAGTAATAACTGTTCCCGGTCTGCTATTTAGAAATTCATTAGGGCAAACACTGGAAACTAAAATATAATCTAAAAGCTGAGGGGAAACAATCTTCAGTTCAAGCAAAGTTAGAGAAACAGTCGGGAAAACCCATCTTACTCCATATACAAATTAAAACAGCTGACAACTATGTAACACTTGCATACGGTGAGTCAGAAGTAACTTTGTAGTACATTAGGTTCTTGGTATTTTCTTGTGTCTACAGAGTAGCCCAGAAGGCTACTTTTTTGTATAAATTTTTCTTGGGCCCAACTTTCTTACAAGTAGAACAAAGTGTTTCCTCTAGTTGCACCTCCAGTTTCACTTACTTTTCATACACAATTCAAAATTAGAATACTAGCCACTTACAATTTCCCTCTATCTCAAATATTCAATTGAGTATGAATGAAACGAACTGCTGATGCTTCCTCAACATAACATTACTAAACAAACTCTCCAATGGTATTTTTGTTTTCCTTTCATAAAGCACTTTCATTATTTCTAGCAATGATAATTTATGAGCACTAAACTTTGATTTGATTCCTGTTTCTCTAATCAAAGTTAACCCAATTCCACGATCTCTACCACCCTATTAAATACACTGCACTAACGCCGAGGTTCATGTTAAGTTTTAAATAGCCAAGTATTTACTAGGTCACATTTCCCCAAAAGGACCATTTCCTTTCTTAGACATATGGCAAATATTTAAGACATTCTTTTTATTAAATCAATATAACTAATTAAATTCTGAAAACTGTTAAAAGGTAATCAATGCCAAGTCAATCCTCAGTGCTCCCTTTTAAGTTTCTCATTATAAAATGGAACATTAAGCCAAATCTTCTATCATACACAACCAAGTTCTATGTTATCCCTATATACCTAAATACACTCTGCTCTAAAGCCTAAACATTGTGCAGTTAGGGCAAGGTAGTGACTCCAACCTGGGTGACTCTAAAATCTTCTACCTTCCTTCCCTACATTCAAAAACTCTGCACAGTCACCATTATCTTTAACCTAATCCTAGTTATTTAATAGAGATCACAAAACTTGCTAAAATGAACTATTCTTAACAGACAATTCCTTCAGTCTAAATTCCTTTCTAGGCACTAGCCAATCACAGAAGCCAAAATAAAAGATATGGGGCTGGGCATGGTGGCACACACCTTTAATCCAGGAACTTAGGAAGCAGAGGCAAGAGAATTTGTGTTCCAGGCTAGCTAGGGATGCACAGAGCTGTCTCAAAACTAGATAAAAAAGAAAACAAGGTATGGAGATTCGATCAAGGTTTTGTCAATCTTTCCTTCCCAGGTCTTCAATGTACTATCACTTTACTGAAATATGCCAGGTGAAATCGAAAAGGGTAACAAAAAATGCTCCCAAACCATATCCACAATACTCATCAATTTAAAGCAAATTATCTAAAATGTCTCAAAATAGTCCTAGCAAAAGTAACAAAGGGATACCTTTCAGTTGCCTTAGAGAATATAAATCTATCTTGTATCTGGAAAAAGCCTTATCTGAGATAAGGCTGTGGACAGAAAACCTCTATCTATCTTTACAGCCATTTCCAGCTATCAAAATCTGATTTTTGAAAAGCAGCTAAACACATCACAGTTGCATTATTCATTAAGAAACAACTACTTATCAACAATACACATCTGAAACCTGAGCAACTCAAAATGATAGACGGTGCAACTAAAATATACTCCGGCTGTAAATGTGAAATACTAAGTACTAATAAAATACTTTATCTAGTTAATGAAGTCCACTCCTGAGTGATTACATAATGTATAGAACACCTACACAAGCAAAGATCACGTTAAGGATCTGGAGACCCCTCACTACTCTAGTCTTGAGATAATCTGAGGGCAAAAACAAGAAAAATTGACGATTAGCATTCTGAGAAGATCTTTTATAATGTAAATAAAAGTTTCTAAAGGCATTGATTGAAACACATGCTAGCCTTGAGTGGTAAAATATACTTACCAACTCATGCACACTTAAGTTAGGGTACAAATTTCACTGAATATGAACGACTATAGAGCGTTGTCACTAATACTCCTTGGAGACTAATGTTAGAGAGGAAATGTACCCTCCAGGAGGACATTAATCTTTCTTTGCTACACATAAATTGGTACTTTGCAAGTATACAAATGCATGCAGCTGAATTAGTTCGTTATTTCACGCTTTTCCAAAAAAAAAAAAATTCTGATCACACAGTAAAGTGATACAGGATTTGGAAAACTGGTATGGTTTTCCCCCATCTCCCTTTCTTTTGAAACAGGGTCTTATATAGCCCAGGCTATCCTGGAACCCTCTATGTAGTTAAGGATAACTTCTAACAATGCTGAGATTACAGGCACAAGCCACCATGCCTAACTACAGAGTTCTGGGGATAGAACCCAAGGCATCAGGAATACTTGGCACTCTACCAGCTGAGCTCCAGCTCTGTAGTCTTAAAAGAATTCTTTTAGCCGGGCAGCGGTGGCGGCACATGCCTTCAACCCCAGCACTCAAGAAGCAGAGGCAGGCCTATCTCTGTTGAGAACAAGGCCAGCCTGGTCTACAGAACTAGTTCCAAGACAGCCAGGGCTATGCAAAGACAAGAGAAACTCTGTGGTGGTCAGATTATTTTACAATTACTTTGTGTTGTGTCCACACCAATGCAGAGGTCAAAGGGTAACTTGCATGAGTCAGTTCTCTCCTTCCACCATGTGGGTAAGTGAGTCTCTGGGATCCAAACTCAGGTCACTGTCAGGCCTGTATCACTGTCTGTCTCCACTCCCTGGATTTGTGTTAACACCAATTAGTTTCCTTGATGGTGAGGGAGGGTTATTGGGGATACTCCCACGAACCTTATGTATTAAGATGAGACCCACTTAATTCACAACGACCAACTACACATTTAACTATTAAAAGCACTTATTTTATTAGTACTGGAAACCCAACCCACTAATTCAGGCATGCTAGACAAGCTTTCTACCACTGAGCAACAATTCCAGCCAAGACCATTTGTTCAATACTTCACTGTGAACTCAGTAAATTACTTGGGGGGGGGGGGGTTGAGACAGCGTTTCTGTGTAGCCCTAGCTGTCCTCAAACTCGGGGATCTGTATCCCTCTGCCTCCCGAGTGCTGAGATTAAAGGAGTGGGCCACCACCGCCCTACATGTTCTTTATAACTATGTTTTGCTTTCCTCTGCTTTTCCAACTTGCAAAATTACTGAGTCTCAGAGTCAGCACAACTTCAATTTACACTGAGGGAGGGCACAGTCTGTTTCAGGACTACAAAAGCTATCAATTTCTACAATAAAATTACCCATAAGGGTAAAATGCACACCCCACTTACCAAACTTTAAAAATATTTTTCAGTCTTGACTTTATTTGGAAGATTTCTATCCCTAATAGAGTTCTGACGTTTCCAAGTGATATTTTTAATTGTTAGACTCACAATATTCAAATTTTCCAAATTTCTACTGCTTTGGCTGAGACTAGAAAATAAAAGGAAGCCAGAATGCAGAAAAATCTGGATTAAACTGTGTTTTCTTATAAAGTTGCTTAACGTGACATTCATAAAAAATGAGAACGTTAACTGTTCTTTAAGAACAGGGTGCCAAGGCTGCAACATTTTTCAATAGTTAAAGAAATCTGTCATTATCTTTCTCCATTCTTAACTGTTTCTCAAGTTTTTCTTTCCCCTCTTTACCCTTGGACGACGATACTTTTCACACAAAAAGTTTGGAAGTACAATATACACGACCCCCTCTAACACAGACCCCACACTAGCAAGCTGGGTCCCCGAAGGGCACTGCTGGCCAAGGACATAAAGGTTAACGTTGCCTCCGCTAAAGAGCGCCGACAAGTTGATCAGCCAGCCTTCCGAGAGGCCCTCGGTCCCGGGAGTTTGCAGCCTCCCAGTCAAAAGGCCACACTCGTTTCCGGTGCCACCGAGCTGCAAATCTCCTGCCCCATGCCCTGGGATACAGTTTCCTCCCGCTCCCGGCTCCCCTCCCCCTTGCCAAGGACGGGCCGCCGCAGCGGACCTCCAGCCCCAGCAGCTGCTGCAGGCCGGCAGGCCGCAGTTGGCCGGGCGGAGAGCAGGGGCAAGCAGCCAGCGCTGGCTCGGGCGTCCCTCCCCGCCAGCGCCTTCCCGCCCCGTCCCTCCCTCCCCCCTCCCGCACTTCCTACCTTCCTTCATCCCAACCCCCAAAGCCAAGGTCTCCCCGGCCCACAAACCTGGTGGCGGAAGTGACGTCACGGGCCACGGCGCCGCCCGCAGCCAGTCACGCCACAGCGGGAGGCGGGCGCCGGCCTACCGGCGCGGGCCGGGGGGCGGGACTTCCGCCCGCCGCAAGTTTGATTGAAGCGGGAGGGGGAGGGGCGAGGTGAGGAATGTGAAGAATGACCCCCTCCCCCGCCCGGTCGCCGAGGAGCTGGGCGGGAAGCAGAGGGGGCTGGGGCAGGCCGGCGGCCACGCGGCACCCCTCCCCCGCCCGCGGCCCGCGGCCCCGGCGCGCCGCCAGCCCCGGGGACCCCCGCCTGCCCGCGGCGGCCGGGGCAGCCCACGGGTCCCGGGGTGCGGCGCGCCGGCCCACAAGTCTTCCCTCCTGCCCGCCCGCCCGCCCGCTGCCGCCGCGAGTCCGAGGGGGGGAAAATGGCGACGGCCCCGCGCTCGCCCTCTCGCCCGCGGTACCCACCTCAGGCTGGCGGAGAAGACCTCCGGCCGCCGCCGCCGCCGCCGCGGGAACGGTCCGGCCTTCCCCACCGCGGCCCGCCGCCGCCGCCGCGCCCGGAGAGCAGCGCGCGAGAACCCGGATGGAAGCGCGGGCGGGCGCCGCCTCGGCGGCCTGAGGGAAGGCTACGCGCGCGCCGGGAATCCGATGCGGGGGCGGGCGCCGCGGGCAGCGCGCGCTGCCCATTGGCGGGGGCTCTTGAGTGACGTGCGCCTCACCCTCTCGCTGCAGCCGGTCGGGGCTCACCCGGACCCCACTGGAGGGTGGCGGCGGCTGGGCCCGCCCCGCACTGGGCGGCCGCCGCGGAGAAGGCGGGGCGAGCCCGCCCCCCGTGACGGCTCCTCTCTCCCGACTGGAGAACCGGGAGAATAGCGAGGACCGGCCCCGCGGCCCCGCCCTCCGCGGTGATGGACAGGCCACATCACGTGGCCGCGGTTCGCTCGCCCGGCAGCGAGGCGGGAGGGGCCGGAGTGTCCCCGGCGGTTTTCACGTGCGCACACGGTGTTGGGTCCCCCAGAATCTTCCCTCTCGTCGGCCCGGAGGCCTGGGGCCGAAGCTGCCCTGTGCCTCAATTCACCCATCTGTCACATAAGTAGTTTTGTCACCTATAGTGTAACTTACCGATTTTATTATTTTTTCCATACCATGTATCGATTTTTTTTTTGTACTATTTTAAAGCAGTCCTTAATTATCCTGTTTTTAAATCAGTGCAAAAGTACTTCTCCATTCCTATTAAAACTTTCCATACTAGGACTTTAAAGTCTCAAGACCTGTGCTCTGTTTTTTACTAGTTTTAAAAGAAAAAAACAAAATGCAAGCACTTATCTGCCATACAGCCAGGGGACATCGCACTGTAGACTTCACTAATGTGCTTATATTATGAACTCAGACTGGCAGCTCTCCTTAGTCTCGTCCAAAGTAAATGGCAAAGGAGTTAAGATGGAGGGCTTTGGTCTATAGGAAACTAGAGGAGGGGAATGAACTTGAGCTTGTGGGGTGGGCAGGATTTGGGAGGGCTTCAACCCTCAGTGTGTATGTACTGTGAGAAAGAGGATGATAAAGAAAATATAAAAAATGATGGCGTAAACTGTTACCTTTATACAAAAATAGACTTCTCGCAGTTTTCCTTCATAGACATAGCTGTGTCTCTCGTGTGTGTGTGTGTGTGTGTGTGTGTGTGTGTGTGTGTGAAACAGAAACCTAGTTTGAAGGTGATAACAGACCCAAAATGCCTAAATGTAGCCATGTGACTGAAAATGGGTTAAGTTTCTGGTTTCTGTCCTAGGAGAGAGGGCTTTCCCTGGGCTTCTTGAGGGGCATTCCAGACTAAGGGAATCAGGATCTTAAAAACAGGAATAACCCATGGAGAAGCAACCCACTGGGCCCAGAATGAACTGGGTGCATACTGAGACCAAAGATGAACGAATTCCTGCTCTTGGAGTGAACGGCCCCGTGCCGATCCTTTGACCTCTCAGTTCCCACTCTACTTCGGGCAGATGGAGGCCCTCTCCAACTTTCTCAAACTAGACAAACAAATCAGCGTATGTAACCAAAACTATCAAAATAAAGCATACATACTTCTGGAAATGTTTTCTGGCCTCTGCCTCAGCCCTTCCCTTGTTAAATTTTCTTTGTCTTTGTGTCTTCTGTTCCCCTTTGGCTCTACATTCATTACATGGCTTCAAAATGATCAGTTTACCTCTTGAATTCCCTACTGTTCATAGGTTAGACTGCATCTTTATCCTGGCTGTAATGGGTCATTTTAATGTGTCAGTTTGAGCCACCATGTACCAAGATACCTTGTGAAATAATATTTCTGGATGTATCTATGAAGATGTTTCTAGAAGAGATTCTCATTTAAATTTGTAAACTGAGGAAAAACAGATGGCCTTCCTCAATGCGAGTTGGCCTCATCTAATCCATCCAAGGTTTGAAGAAACCAAAGTGGTACAGGGACACAGGTGGTTGAATTCTCTGCTTTCTGATTCCTAGGCCCTCAGATTACACCAGCAGCAGCTTTCCTAAGTTTCCAGCTTGCACATGGAAAATTATGGGACTTGGCCCAGCTAGATGGCTCAGCAGATAAAGACACTTGCCTCCAAGGCTGATGACTAAGTTCACTTCCCAGAATCGACATGGTAGAAGAGAACCGAGTCCTGCCAAGTTGTCCTCTGACCTCCACACAGACACTAACTGAATAAAGGAAAAAAATTTTTTTCAAGAAAATTGTACTTCATAACATTTGAGCCAACGATGAACATGCACATTTACATGTAGATGTTCTTTGGCTTGTGATCAAGTTTGGACCTAATAAACTACTGTTATAAGTTAAACCGTCATCGGTTGGGGGCATTGCGATTCTGCTTTCCTGGTGGATACTGACTAATACACTGGATCTTCTTTTGCAGTTTGCCTGGGCCCTCTTATGGCATGGCTTGGCTGACAAGAGAATGGTATCACACAGTGAGTGTTATCCACAACCTCAACCCACTCCATATGCCCATGACTCCTGAAGGGCCTGAAAAGCTACTTCACAACAGAAAGAAATTCCACGAAAACACCTCAGGCAAAGTGGGACACTTCTCTCCTCAGGATTGTCCTTGGGATGGGGTGGACATCTGTTATATTATCTATCTTACATTATCTTCCTCTACCAGTTTACAAATGGGTCACGGCCCAGGGTCCCATGTAGTTCCCAGAAATGCTTTGTTACTCTCAGGCAATGTTTTGAATCTATTTTAAATTGGCTGATAGCATTCAAAAGAATCAAGACATTAAATGTAAAAATATCTGGACTTCTTGGTTTTCTCAAAAAAAAAAAAAAAAGAATTGGAATCTCTGCATTCAGTCTGCATTCCAACATGCATTCTTTATGTGACACGTGAGCCATGCAACTTGTCAGTCACCTATGAGCCTGCTTCTTTTTTTTTTTTTTTTTTTTTTTTTTGAGACAGGGTTTCTCTGTGAAGCTTTGGAGCCTGTCCTGGAACTCACTCTGTAGCCCAGGCTGGCCTGGAACTCACAGAGATCCGCCTCCCTCTGCCCTCCGAGTGCTGGGATTAAAGGCGTGCGCCACCACCGCCCGGCGAGCCTGCTTCCTTTTTTATTACAAGCCTGGTCCTTGAAGTCACTGAATGATTCCTCTGGACTTAACGCACAGACTTGTCTTTGGGGGGTGGGGTTCCTGACCCATTTCAGTTGTGAGGTTTTGGTCTTAGCTATTAATTCTCTTGGCCTTCCCCACAGAGGTGCACGTTGGTGCAAGCTGAGCAGTCCCACCGAAGTCCTACAAAAGTACCTAGAGGAGGTCAGTTAGCGTCCCTTCCTGAGAGTGTATTGAAAGGGAACTAGGAGAAGAAAGCCCTGGAACTCAGCCCCAAAGCTGCAGTGACCGATTCGAGGAGGCCCATCTGCAGACAAGATACAAGCAGGAGGAGCAAGGGGACAGGGGACATGGCTCAGCGTGCAGAATGCTTGCCACACAAGCAAGAGGACATTAGTTCAGTCAGTCCTGGCACTCACATAAAAAGCCAAGTGTGGTACTCTGCTGGGGAGGACAGGAGAGGAGGATTCCTGGCCAGCCAGCCCAACAGAATCAGTGAGCTCCAGGTTCAGTGAGAGACCCTGTCTCAAAAAAAAAAGTGAAGAACAATTGAAGACACCTGACATTGACCTCTGACCTCCACCGGTATACACACATACACACGCACATGCTACACATGTATACACAGGTGTGTAGAAACAGCTGAAAGACTGAGAGAGGGGGTTGTAACAGAAGATGACTCCCGAGGTCACAGTGACGAACCAGCCTGCCTCCATCTTGGGTTTGAAAGCCATCTTATAGTAAAGACAAACTAGGTTCACTCCTGTTGATAATTAAATCTATTTCTCAAGGCTTGGGCTGTGCCCCACCTGTAACTTTAACTATAAATGGTTCTGCAGTGCCTGTTCCAAGAAACCACAAGCATGCCTTTGTTTCAGAAAGCTGCAATGACCATCTTGCAACCTTACTTTTGTTTCAAAAGGTTATTATGACTACCTTGTTATGTTCTGCTCCTTTAACCCTGCCTATTTTGCCTGCCAAATCACGCATTTGGAAAGCCCCTACACTTGAGCTATAAAACTCTTGTCTTCCTTGTGGTGATATATTGTGTACCCTAATAAAATTTGCCTGAAGATCAGAGAACAGAACAAGCCACTAGATTAAACATAGAGGCCAAACCCGTGGTAGCACACACCTTTAATCCTAGCACTTGGTAGGCAGAGATCCGTTTGGATCTCTGTGAGTTCAAAGCCACCCTGGATTACATGAGCTTGACTCAGTCTATGAGAGAAACAGAGCCAGGCAGTGGTGGCACATACCTTCAATCGCAGTACTTGAGATCTCCTGCCTTTGCTTGGGAAGCACACACACCTTTAATCCCGTGAAGTGACGGCCAAGTGGAGAAAGGTATACAAGGCATGAGGAGACAGGAACTAGGGTTTTTTTCAGGCTGAGGAATCCTAGAGGTAGTATGTGGCTTGCTTGTTCCTTTGCCTCTCTGATCTTTCAGCATTTACCCTAATATCTGGTTTTGGGGTTTTTATTAATAAGACCTTTTAACATTCGAGCTACACTTCCTCATGTCCAATGCTGATCTCTTTTAGGGAGAGACAGCCGGTGTACACGAATAAAAAAAATCTTGCTTTAATTAATTTGGCTGTGATGATTTGGGTCAGTAGTCTTTCTCCTCCAATCTTTGGGATTAACAACTGCACCTTTCCCCAGTGTCAGACACATTTCTCTATAGAAACTACATGGAGTTTCCATGAGTCATGCTCAATTGTTGTTTGTTTTGATTTTTTTTCGGGGGGGGGGGCTGCCACCCAGCTCCCAAATAAATCACACACATAGGCTTATTTTTACTTATAAATGCCTGGCCTTAGCTTGGCATTGCCTTAACTTTAAATCAGCCCCACTGCCTTTTGCCACTGGGCTTTTTCCATTCTCTTACTTCTGTAAATCTTACTCATACTCCGTGGCCTGCTGTGTAGGTAGCTCCCGATGTCCTCCTCCTCTGGCTCCTAGATTCTCCCAGAGTTCTTCTGTTTATCCTCTCTGCCTGCCAGCCCCATCTATTTCTCTCTCCTGCCTCATTATTGGCCTTTCAGTTCTTTATTAGACCATCAGGTGTTTTACACAGGCACAGTAACACAGCTTCACAGAGTTAAACAAATGCAACATAAACAAAAGTAACACTCCTTTCAATACTATTCCCCAACACCCAATGGTAAGGGAGTTAGGAGGAGGAGGGGCATAAGAAGATTAAGGATCCACATTTCCACCATCTAATAACTGTAGTTTGGGATATATTGTTGATTTCCTTAGACCTCAGATACTCTCATATTTACTTACTCCTGCATTGTGGGGTCCCCAAAATTCAGTTGGTGGAGTACTTGCCTAGCAGGCAGGAAGGTGAATCAATGAATAAAATCTACACCCCATAAACTGAACTAGATGGTGCACACCTTTAATCCCAGCACTTGGGAAAGTGGAGGCAGGATCAGGAGATTCAAGCCATCTTTGTTCAAGTTGAAGACCATCCTGGGATTCGTAATTCAATGTGTGTGCATAGTGGGCACTCACAACTACTGAATTTCATGGTAGTTGTTTAACAAAAACCGATAGACTGGAATTAAAGAATGAACTCCTCCGAAGAACTCTGGCAGTGTTCTTTAAGAGGATACAGGGGGTAGCCTAAAACTCAGGCCCAGGCCAGGTTGGATTTGCACATAGTTTGCCATTTAAAGAAGTGTGCCACCTTGGGCCTGTTATTTAAATTCACTGTCCTCTGAGTTTGCTTCTAGAAGATAAAAATAGGAGATAAACTTATCTTCTAGAAGATAAGTCTTAGTTCTTCAAGTTATTTCCAAAACTAAATTAAATCCTTAATAAAAATGTACCTAATGGTGCATAGTAAACATTCACTAAACTGCAGTTATTATTGTGATGGGAAAAAGAACAAGCTTCCCTTCAAGGAAAATAATGTCTATTGTAATTTTGTGTCTGCACTCCATTGAGTTAAAACGGGCATAGTAAGTAATCGGAGACCCTGTTATCCTGTGTAATTGCCCCAAGAACTCACCATGCCACCACTAGACCAGGTGGGCAGTGATGGATACTGCAGGTTGCAGAAGAATCAGGAGTCATAGTTACCTTTTTAGAGCTTTATTGGGAGAGAGAGAGAGAGAGAGAGAGAGAGAGAGAGAGAGAGAGAGAGAACAGATGGAAGGAGAGAGCAGAAAAGAGAATGCATAGAGGGCACACGTGCTTTTTAGGCTGGGACATTGCAGGCTGGTGATGTAATTAAGGACATAATCCTTACAAGCAGGCCCAGAATTTCCAGGGTATTGAAGCCTCTTTAAGAAGCAACAAGCCATGCTGAGTGTGGTGGCACATGCCTTTAATCTCAGCAGAGGCAGGAGGAGCTCTGTGAGTTCAAGTCAGCCCAGTCTATAGAGCCAGGGCTACACAAAGAAACACTGTGGTCTACAGAGCTACACCAAGAAACCCGCACAAAAACTCACCAAAAAAAAAAGGAGAAGGAGAAGAAGAGGAGGAGGAAGAGAAGGAGAAGAGGAGAAGGAGGAGGAGGAGGAGGAGGAGGAGGAGGAGGAGGAGGAGGAAGAGGAGGAGAAGAAGAAGAAGAAGAAGAAGAAGAAGAAGAAGAAGAAGAAGAAGAAGAAGAAGAAGAAGAAGAAGAAGAAGAAGGCGGCTTCTTAATAAGTAGGTTTCCCCTACAAAGGAAGAAGCCTTGGATATCAGTTACCAGATGGGTGACCCGCATGGAGAGAGAAATCACAGAAATCACAACGTGGAAGTATCCCCCTACCCCCACCCCCACTCCATGAAGTTGAAGTGTAGCTACTTTCTAATTGCAGCCAAAATAATCAAAGCTGTTGACATTCTGGGGCCCCAAACAGGACTTTACACCATGGACTCCATGGCCCCAAGCCCACTTCCCTTTGCAGAGGGCACCTTAGTGGAGGAAGCAGAGGAGGCAGAAGGTGGGCTCGGTAAGCCAGGCGGCTTCCTCGAACTTTGGCAGGGAGCCGGCACTGACAGGCACAGAACTTCCTCCAGCACTGCACGGCCCACCCACGCCCTTGCTCCCCCAGCCTGCTGCACAGGACTCCGGAAGCCCAGCCTCCTGGAGCCAGGCCCCGGTACTGGGTCCTGCACACACCGCGGCCGGACCTAATCAGTGGTGTCTGTTCCTATGGACACTTCAGGAGCCTCCTCCAGTCAGCCATGTCCTAGCGCAGTGGCTGTGCTGCGTTCCAGTGTTTCGGCACGGCCTCTTCATCTGCTGGAGAGCTGGCGCCAAGCCTGGAGGCGGCCAGCTGGAGCCGCTCCAACGAGGAGAGCTCCAGCTCCCACTCTTGCGAGGCAGCCCTCCCGCGCTGGATGCCCGTGAGCAACCATTTTGCCTGTGTCTCCAGTTCAGCACGTGTGGTGGTGGCTGGCTGGTAGAAAGTTCCAGACAAGCCTGTTTCTGCTGAAGGGAACAAGAGTATCTCCTTAGAAAAGATATCCAGGGAGATAGCAGGAGGCCACAGGCTTGCTTCTAGGATGGGAGGCCCAAGGCATGCAGGCACCGTTGGCCATCTGCCCAGGATCTATTTGTCAACTCTTTCCTACCCAAAGAGCCCTGATTCTTTGGGGGCAGCAATGTGGGTAGCTAAAAATATTACATTCATTTCCTGTTTCCTTTATAGTCGGGGTGCAATAGAAGCAGATGCAGACATCCTGGGATGGAGCTTCTAGGAACGCTCCTGAAAGCTGGTAGTGCCTCTGGGAGAAATGTGGACGGACCCCTGGCCTTCCTGGTCACCCATAGGACCTGTGGACCAGTTGCCTGTATGGGTCAGCAGTCTTTCTAACCTGTGGGATGATTAGAAGATGTTGAGACCCCAGGGTGGGGAGCATCTGGGTCCCCCAAGTCAACCACTGGAGACATTAAGTCAGAACAGCCAGCCCAACACACACTTCTTTTTTGAATCCCTGTCATTTACTTCTGCTGTAGCCAAATGCAGATCTTTACTGAAAGAATTCTTAACAGAAGAAATTACCAAAATATTTTGAAGAAGATGGAATCTCAGATATTCCCCGTGTAATATTCTACAACCAAAACAAAAACAATAACCAAGGTCTTCCACTCTGGGTTGTCTGTAGTCAACATCAGCCTGTCTGATCCAGTGGACCTGTGGTCTGGAGTTCAGAGGTCAGGCCTTCCCTACTGTGCCCAGCAAAGGCAGGGGAAGTACACCCAAGACAATCCATGTTGTGTCCTGAGGGGTCTGGCTTGTAGTGGCTGTGAGCCCTGCATTTCAGGTTCCTGCCTTGTGGAAAAGGGTTCCTGTATCTGAAGAGTAATAAATGAGATGGCGGATATGCAGACCCAGGGACTGAGCCCGGCACGCAGTAAGCACTTGAACCAATTCATCCCTTTGCCCTTCTGTGATTTTGCTTCCTTCTGGATAACAATGTGCTCTTTCATTTATCAGCAAGGAGATATGTTCTACTGCCCACAGTAGATCCATGAAGCTGGATATAGTATCCCATATCAAACTCTGTGTGGACTATGTTTTTCTTTCCTGTACTTACCAATGGTAAAGTTTTAATTCATAAAAAAGCATAATAAGATTAACAACAATAATAAAGTAAGACAATTCTAGCACTATGTACAAGCTATGAGAGGGCGGTCCCTCTTAAAATGCCCTATTGTATTCATTTTTCCAGTTCTTGGAATGATGGTTAATTATCTTGCAATGATAATTAAAGAAAGCACTTTGCAGCTTCTTATGGGGCCATCACTGAGTAAAATCAGGGTTTCCTGAACAATAAGTCCTGCAGTACCACAGCAGTCTGACTGATGGCTGAGGTGCTACAAAGGGACTAACAGGCAGATAGTATACACAGTGTGGCTACACAGGCAAAGGGATAATTCACATCCAGGGTGGTGTGGAATGCCCAACATGAACACGCTTCATGTCATCCAGAGTGATGCCCAATTTAAACTTACGAACTGTTTTAGGAATTTTTCCTTCAATATTTGCAGATTGCAGCTGAAACCATGGGAAACAAAACCAGAGAAAAGGGGAGATTAATGTATATGCATCCTATTATCTTGAAACCATACTGTGATTTCATTTGATGAGAATTTGAATCATAGTTCAAAATAGTATGAGAAGAATATTGTAATGTTCTATGTAAACTTTGACCTCACATGGGGAACAAGGGGAAGACCAGGTCTAAAATGCTTGCTGAGAACTCCAGCTCTGTAGTGAAGCAGAGTAAGCCCCATGGGAGCTACCACTGCGGTCAGGCCAGAGATGAGAGCAAGTCCTGAGAGGAAGCCCTAGCAACAGGGAAAAGAGGCAGTCTGGCAGCATCTACACTGATGTTGTCAGGACTCAGAGTGAACGCAGTGAGGGCCTAACCCATCTTGATCAGGAGCTCTGTCCTGGTCATGTGTATACTGAATCACCATCATAGAATATATGACCTGATAGGCCCACACAGGAAGGAAGGGAGGGAGGGAGGGAGGGAGGGAGGGAGGGAGGGAGGGAGGGAGGGAGGGAGGGAGAGAGGGAGGGAGGGAGGGAAAGAAAGAAGGAAAGCAGACAGGCAGGCTGGCTATACTTCATTTACTGATAATATATATGCTTGTTCAAGTTCAGTAAGCCGGATTCTTCACATCCCTTAAACTGTTTTTAAAACTGCCCTGTTAAGTAGAAATGATGTATGAGAGCCAAGAGTTTTAAAGCTCGTGTTGTTTTAAAATACATTTGTGCCAGGCAGTGGTGGTTCACACCTTTAATCCCAGCACTCTGGAGGCAGAGGCAGGCAGATCTCTGTGAGTGTGAGGCCAGCCTGGTCAACATGAGGAATTCCAGGATAGCCAGTGTAGCTGGAAGGTTTCTCCAGTCCCACACAGCCCCCACAGTCCAGACAAATCTCTCTCGGCATGGTCCTGCCGCTGCTTGGTCCCAAGTAAACACACAGAGGCTGATATTACTTACAAACTGTATGGTCTATGATAGGCTTCTTGCTAGCTAGCTCTTATGTCTTAAATTAATCCATTTCTATTAATCTATGCATTGTCACGTGCCTTTGTGGCTTCTCTTTCACATCTTGCTTCTCCTGGCAGCCGCTTCCAGCTTCACCCCTGACTCCACCTTTCTCCTTCCTGTCTCTCTCAGATTTCCCATCTGCCTCTAAGCTGCCTTGCCATAGGCCAAATCAGCTTATTTATTAACCAGTGGGAACAACATATATTCACAGCATACAGAAAGACGATCTCACAGCAAGCCAGGGCTGTTACACAGAGAAACCTGTCTCGAAAAAACAGAACAAACCAACCAACCAACCTCATTTGATGTTTTGAAAACATCACCACAAACTTAAAAACAGACATACATATCTTTTCCAAAAATGTCCCCACACTCTTTTAAAAAATTGTATGAGTGTTTGCCTACAAGTATAAGTGTATACCACATGCATGCTTGAGGCCCATGGAGGTCAGAAGACAGGGAATAAGATCCCCTGGAACTGGAGTTGTGAGCCACAGTGTGGGTACTGGGAATCAAACCCAGGTGTGGGTACCATGGGTACTGTGGGTGCTGGGAACCAAACCCAGGTGTCTTAGTTAGGGTTTCTATTGCTTTGAAGAGACACCATGACCACAGCAACTCTTAGAAAGGAAAACATTTCATTGGGGTGGCTTACAGTTCAGAGATTCAGTCCATTATCATCATGGTGGGGCATGGCATGGTAGACATGGTGCTGTTGAAGTAACTGAGAGCCCAACATCTTGAAGGCAACCGGAAATGGTTTGTGACACTGAGGGAAGCTTAAGCAAAGAGACCTCAAAGCCCGTCCCACAGTGACACACTTCCTCTAACCAGACCACACCCACTCCAACAAAGCCACACCTCCTAATAGTGACACACCCTATGAGATCATGGGGGCCAATTCCATTCATACTACACCAGATCTTCTGCAAGAGCAAGAGCTCTTAATGGCTGAGCCAACTCTCCAGCACCCCCTTTTATAACTTCCTCCTTCCTACCCATTCTCAACCTCCCCTCCCCTAGCATTCACACTTGTTCTTCCTCTAATTCAATATTACTTCACAGTTTCGGGAATTTATATTAGTAGAAATCCCACTCTTTTTTGTCTAGCTTCTTATACCCAGAAATTTTGAGATTAATAAAAGGTTCGTGTATGTATCAACTCATTTATCCATTCATCCAAATAGTTCTATTGTTTCCAGAGCACATTTTTATTATAAGATAGCAAACAACTACTTAAGCCAGTCCAAGAGATGCAGGCCTGTGGTCTTAATTACTCAGAAAGCTGAGAGGAGAAATAACAAGTTCAATTTCTGCCTGGGATAGAGTGAATTCAAGGCCAGTCAGAGCAACTGAATGAGACCCTGTCTCAAATTTGTAAAGCTAAGAGAGGGCTAGAATGTAGCCCAGTGGTATAAGACTTGCCAGTGGGTAAGGCCCTGGATTTGATCCCTAGCTTGACAAACAAAACAAAAACTTACTTTGGTTTGATCAAATTTGGTGTGTGTGTGTGTGGTTTTTTGTTATTGTTGTTTGCTTGTTATTGTTGTTGTTTTTTTTCAGAAATGATGTTATTGAAGAAACTTTTAGTTCTGACTTCTCTCACTATATTATTCTATTTCTTTTTCCTGCCTGATTGCATTGGCCAGACCATTAGTGAAATGCTGACTGGCCGGATGCTGACTGGATGAAAGCCAGCATCCAGTCTTCTTTCTGGTCTTAGATCAAGGAATTCAGTGTTTTAAGAGTAAGTGTGAGCTTTCTTATTGGTTTTCCTAGATGCCTTTTATCACATTTTTCCGTGGTATAATGAGAATTACATTTTTGATCTTTGTCTCTAGTTCCTGATCCAGAGCTCCTAAAAGCTTTGGGGTCCCCTGAGTGACTGTGACATCTTTTGTTATTTATAAGAAGTGCCTTTTCATTAAACCTGACTGAGCTATGAGGTGAGTCTTAGTGGGCCCCTGTCTTTTAAGGGTGGGGTTTCTATTGCTACAACAAAACACCATGACTAAAGCAACTTGGGCGGGAAAGGGTTTATCTGGTTTACACTTCCAAAGCACTATTCACCACCAAAGGAAGTCAGGACAGGAACTCAAACAGGGCAGGAACCTGGAGGCAGGAGCTGATGCAGAGGTCATGGAGGGATGCTATTTACTTGCTTGCTCTCCATGGCATGTTCAGCCTGCTCTCTTATAGAACCCAGGACCACCAGCCTAGGGATGGCACCACACACAATGGGCTGGGCCCTTCCCCATCAATCACTAATTAAGAAAATACCTTACAGGCTTGCCTACAGCCCCATCTTATGGAGGCATCTTCTTAATTGATGTTCCTTCCTCTCAGATGACTTTAGCTTGTGTCAAGTTGATATAAAGCAATGCAGCAGAACCTCTATATAGCTTCAGGATAAGGGCTGGTCACCAGAAAGCTACAGCTGGTAGGCTGGAACTTTCAGCATCACCCACCACTTTAACTTCCAGAGAGAGAGCAGAGAGGAGAGCTGGAGACTGAGTTTATCACCAGTGGATAATGATTTGATCAATCATTCCTACATAGCATAAGTCTCCATAAAATCCTCAAACAATCAGGTTTGGTAAACACTTCGTTTTGGAAAGGAAGCTGCAATTTCTTAATGTTTATGTCTCCTCAAAATCTGTACATTGAAACCTTAATGCTGGTCTTACAGAGTAGGTGAGGAAGTAATACCATGCCTTCAGCTTTCTGGACATCTGTGTGTATGCTTTGGTATTGCTTCTCCCTAAATGTTTGGTAGACTTCACCAGTGAAACTCTTCCCTGGTTTTCATTGTGAAATACACATACATACACACACACACACACACACACACACACACACACACACACACACATACACACATACACACACACACAAACACACACACATATATATATATATATATATATATATATATATATATATATATATTGACATGGTCTCATTATGTAGGTTAGGCTGGCCTGGAACTTGCTATGTAGACCAGGTTACCCTAAAATTCACAGAGATCTGCCTGCCTCTGCCTTCCAAATTCTAGAATTAAAGGCATGCACCGCCACACCCAGCTATGAAAAAAATTTTAACGGAAAAATCCACTTTACTAGGTAAATGACTATTATGGGTATTTATTTCTTTTTTTTTTTTTTTTTTTTTTTTTTTTTTTTTTTTTTTTTTTTTTTTGGTTTTTTCGAGACAGGGTTTCTCTTGTGTAGCTTTGCGCCTTTCCTGGAACTCACTTGGTAGCCCAGGCTGGCCTCGAACTCACAGAGATCCGCCTGGTTCTGCCTCCCGAGTGCTGGGATTAAAGGCGTGCGCCACCACCGCCCGGCTGGGTATTTATTTCTTAATGGAAAAAAATTTTTATAGTTTGCACCCTCCGCAGAATTTAATCTAATTCGTGATTTTTTGCATTTAGTTTATTTTTAAAGTGTTTTAAGATTTAAGTTGTTATTTATTTTATTGTTGTTGGTAGTGTAGTCCCCACAGTTCTAGGGGTGCAGGTGCCAGCAGCCATTAGAGGGCAGCTTTGTACGGTCAGTCCTCTCCTTGCGCCTTCCTGGAGCCATCTCGTGGGTGCTTCCTGAACTGTGTGTTTGATACTGAGGCCTTGGTTTCTTACTCACCTGACAAATGCCACTCAATAGGCGCCCGGAGGACTTTTGAGTCCATGTGATTACTGATCTAGCTAGCCCTGAGTTCTGTCACTTCGTCATCTGTTTTGATGGAGCTCATGCCTCTTGGTTCCTTTTTCCTTTTTAAAATCTTCCTCAGGGTTAACTGAGTGTTTGTTTATTTCGATTCCACTCAGTCTCATTATATATCATTGATCTACCCTGGTCCACCAGGTGACACCACACCTTTCCATGTGCAACATATGGCTTATGGTAGTGTGCTGATACATCACATGTCCAGGGCTTTGTTCTGTTACCATACATTTGCGTAACACAGTTTCTAAACTCCATCACAGGCTGTTGTCTTAAGCAGTCCGCTGGATATTTAAATGATATGAAAACAGTTTATTCATTCTGCTCCTAGTTTCCAGGCTGGTGCTCCCCATGTGTTGTGCAGATCCAGATTTCCTCCAACCAAAGGATGACTTCTGACTTTCTTGTCTGGCAGACCTGCTAGCAATGGATTCTTCCCGCTTTGTTTGTCTGAGAATGTTCTCTTCACTGCAGCATGAAATTCGAGTTAGAAATCCTCTTCTAATTCATGTTTTTATGATTTTTGTTTCATTGTTTTCTTATTTATATTGTTTCTAAGGAGAAATATGATACTTCCTTATGTTTGTTCCTCTGTGAGTGAAAAGCCTTCCTTTAGACAGAGGCAGACAGACAGACAGACACACACACACACACACACACACACACATACACATACACATACACACACACACACAGAGAGAGAGAGAGAGAGAGAGAGAGAGAGAGAGAGAGAATATGTCAAGCTTTAAAATCTCAAAATCTGCCCAATGGCATACGCCAGCCAGGCTCCACCTCCTAAAGGTGCCATAACCTTCCCAAACAGTGCCACCTGCTGGAGACTAAGTGTCCAAACACACAAGCCTGTGGGGGATATTTCATATTCAAACTACAACACCATATTTATGGATGTGAGTTTATGTTTTCATTAAATTTGGAAAAGTTGTTTTGTTTTGATTTGGCTTGGTTTGGTTTTTCAAGACAGGGCTTCTCTGTGTAGCCCTGGCTGTCCTGGAAGTCACTCTGCAGACCAGGCTGGCCTTGAACTCAGAGATTCACTCCAGAGTGTAAGTGCTGGGATTAAAGGCGTGAGCCAATACCACCCATTTTGGAAAGCTTTTTATTGCTTTGATATTAGAAGTTTATTTTGGTTTCTGTTCAATGACATGAAACTACATTGAGCAGCATTTACAAAGCTCAGTAAATATTACAAACTGAAAAATACTATATACTGAAAGTCATGTTTCATCAGAATATAGAATCTCAGTAGATATTATCCCACAGTAAGCTTTAAAAATAAATTGCCGGCCGGGCGGTGGTGGCGCATACCTTTAGTCCCAGCACTCAGGAGGCTGGGGCAGGTGGATCTCTGTGAGTGTGAGGCCAGCCTGGCCTACAGAAGTTCCAGGATAACCAAGTCTACACAAAGAAACCCTGTCTTACAAAACCAATAAATAAATATATAAAAATAAAAAATAGAGCTGGGCGGTGGTGGCGCACGCCTTTAATCCCAGCACTCGGGAGGCAGAGCCAGGCGGATCTCTGTGAGTTCGAGGCCAGCCTGGGCTACCAAGTGAGTCCCAGGAAAGGCGCAAAGCTACACAGAGAAACCCTGTCTCGAAAAACCAAAAAAAAAAAAAAAAAAAAAATGGAAAAATAAAAAATAGAATTAAACAATTATGATTAAGTTACAAAAGCATGAAAACGTAAGACATTGCTGAATGGTGGCAGTCTGCAAATTGGGCAAACACAAAGGAGACAGTTCCAACACTCAATCACTTATTTAACAAAGTAGTCTGGTGAATTAAACTAATTCCTATTTGGGCTGCTTCTGTTGGCATTTGCCTTATACAGGTGAGGCTCACAGTCTTTACAGGTGAGTTTCGAAATCAAAATATTTAAGAAACTCGTATCTGACTTGTGGAGCTGAGTGAACTGAGAGACACCCTTGGTCCTGGAGATTCAGTAATTAAATCTCAAATCTCTTTACAGAATTCTTTTTTTTTTTTTTTTTTTTTTTTTTACCCCGAGGAAAGGTTTCTCACTGTAACAGCCCTGGCTGTCCTGAAACTCCCTTTGGAAATCAGGCTGGCCTTGAAATTACAGAGATCCTCCTGCCTCTGCCTCCAGAGTGATGGGACAGACTAAAGACGTGCACCATCACCACCGGGCTTCTTTATAGAATTCTTAAAAGTTGATTCTTAACCTTTTCAGAGAACATCCTGGCAGAGCCATGGAGTGTGTTCTCCAGCAAACCCTCCTCCAAGTTCCCTGACTTACATCGTGTGATGTGGTCCAGCTTCCAGCACACACTAGGCATTATGTTCCAGCTTCCAGCACACACTAGGCATTATGTTCCAGCTTCCAGCACACACTAGGCATTATGTTCCAACTTCCAGCACATGCTGTGGGATGGTCTGTATGTCAAATTGCTCTGATTGGTCAATAAATAAAACACTGATTGGCCAATGGCTAGGCAGGAAGTATAGGCGGGACTAACAGAGTGGAGAAAAGAAAGAACAGGAAGGTGGAAGGAGTCACTGCCAGCCACCATGAGGACAAGCAGCATGTGAAGACGCTGGTAAGCCACGAGCCATGTGGCAAGGTATAGATTTATGGAAATGGATTAATTTAAGCTATAAGAACAGTTAGCAAGAAGCCTGCCATGGCCATACAGTTTGTAAGCAATATAAGTCTCTGTGTTTACTTGGTTGGGTCTGAGCGGCTGTGGGACTGGTGGGTGATAGAGATTTGTCCTGACTGTGGGCAAGGCAGGAAAACTCTAGCTACAAGCACACACTGGGCATTTTATATCAACCTATCCCAGAGAAGAAGATGGACAGCACCATTAGGACTTGAGGACGTACTGAGTCCTATCACCAAACGTCTCATTACAAACTATTGTGGGGCACTGAGAAGATGACTCAGTCAGTGAAGAGCTTGCCACATAAGCATGAAGATGTGAGTTCAAATCCCAGGACTCATACACATTTTTTAAAAAGTCCAGGTTATGGCACGCATCTTTAATCCCAGCACTCAGGAGGCAGAGGCAGGTGGAGCTCTGTGAGTTCAAGGTCAACCTGGTCTACAAAGTGAGTTCCAGGACAGTCAGGGCTACACAGAGAAACCCTGTCTCAAAAAAAAACCAAATGAACAAAAAGTTCCTATCTGGTGGTATGCTCCTATAACCCCAGCACTCAGATGATGAAGATAGAGAGTCCCTGGAGCTCATTGGGCAGCTAGTCTTGCTGAATGGGTCAACTGTGAGTTTAGTGAGACACCCTATCTCAAAAACTAAGGTGGCATGCGGTAGAGGAAGACCACCAGTGTCAGCCTCTGGCCTGCATATGTATGCACACATCCAAACATGTGCACATGTGTGCATCACAAACACACATGCATCCCACATACCATCATGAGGAAACACATCAGCATATATAACTGTCAGGTCTTACATTTGGAGAACTTTTGACCATATTTTTCTTTAAATAATCTTCTGTCAGTTCTATCTCTTCCTTCGGTGACTCCACATACCCTAATATTTGTTAAGAGGCAAAAAAGTTACAAGACATGAAGAGAAAGCAGATTATACACCCGTGTGTTTGGAACATTTGTAGTTATCACCCACAGCACCAGCGGTCTGCTCCAACAAAAACAAAACCCTTGTTTTCCTCCGTTTCATCCTGTGTAATTCTACTGTTAGATCTTCAAGTTCATTCTTCTTTTCTCTTACAGTAGCTGACCTGCTGTTAACCCCATCTGGCGTATTTTTCAAGACACTGTAGTTTTCATAAAAACAACAACAACAAAAAAAATAAACCTCAACCTAAATTTTTGGGAAGAGGGGCGTGGTAAGTAAGTAAGTATATCTGTAGTATATGTGTGTATGTTGTATATATATATGTGTGTGTGTGTGTGTGTGTGTGTATGTGGTATATGTGTGTATGTGTGTGCAGGTGTACTTGCCTATGTGTATATGTGCAAGGCTAGAACATATTGAGTATCTTGCCAGATCACTCTCCACCTTATTGAGACAGGATCTCTTACTAAATGTAGAGCTTTCCATCCATTCCAGCTAGACTGCTGACCACTGAGCCCTGGGATCTGCCTGTCTCTGCCCCACCCCCCGCATTGGCGTTACAGGCATATGCCATGGTTCCTGCCTTTCCTGTGGGTGCTGGGGAATCTTTCGGTTCTCATGCTTGCACAGTGAGCACGTCATCCACTTTACAAGCATCTCTCCAGCCTTCCACCTAGATAGTTATCTTTCATGTCTCCAGCTGCTGTTTAAAAATCTATGCAATACAATTGTGATAATTCTTAATTGTGTTATGTTTTATTTTCTTTATTGTGTGTATGTATGTGTGTGGGCACCTGTATGCCACGAGCACATGTGGAGATCAGAGGAAACATTGCAGTGTCTGTCCTCTCCATCATGGGTTCTGAGCACTCAGGTGGTCAGGCTTGATGGCAAGTGCCTCTGTCTGAGGAGCTAGCTCCCCAGCCGCCAGTTACAATTCTTAATGTCTTTGCCTGCGAATTCTACCATCTGTCCGTTCTGACTTGGATGTGAGCCTGTGGTTATTGTCCTCATGTTTCCCTACTTTGTAGCCTGCCTGATTGTCTTTGATTAGATGCCAGACACAGTAAATTTTACTCTGTTGGATGCTGGGTATTTTTACATTCCTACAAGCCTTACGTTTTGTTCTGGGATGCAGTTGAATGGCTTAGAAATGGTTTGTTAGGGGCAGAGCAATGGTCAGCACAGGGCAGATTATTTCCACTCCTGAAATAAGACCCAGCAAGTACTTCCCGGGGCTTTCCATTAACACTGGTGGGGCAGGCACAGCTCTAGGCCTGCTCCATCTTCTGTGTGCTCCCTTTCCTCACAGACCTGTGACAGAGCCACGGCACTCTGTGCGCTCTCTTCTCGCGGGACTCTTCCTGTGTGACCTAATGCTTTGGTCTCCCCAGACTCTCAGCTCTATCTCTGGAACTCAGAGAATCTGTCACACCTTTCACGAACTCCCTCTGTCAGTTCCAAGGCTGGAGAACTCTCTCGAGGTGACAAGGTGGAGAACTTGTACATCCGCCTTGTTTGATTTCTGTCTCAGGCACTGTCTTTGGTAAACACAGATCCAGTGCCTTTAAAAGTGTTGTTTGTTATGTTTTTTGCTATTGTTTCAAAAGGCAGAGGAAATCCAGTCCCTGTTACCCCAACCTGGATAGAAGAAGAGGTAATGTAACAGACTCCATTTCAACCGGCATTGTCTAGTACGGAAGAAAGATATACAGAGGTTGACACAGGTATTGCCAGCCCAGATTTTCTTTCCCAGTCGGGCCTGCTGTGCTGTGGTCTCATCAGCTTCCAGCCACCAGATCCTGCAGGCTCCCCCAACTATGCCCTCCCCAGCCACTTCCCCTCAGCACCTGCCCACTCCAGCCCCACATGGGTCCTTTTATGGACAGTGCTGGGTTTCTTGCAACCCAAATCCTCAACTTCTGCTTCCAGAAAACCCAGTGTATGCTGCTAACTCACAAATAGTCCTCTTGGCCCAGACAACATCCCCAGGACCTCTTCCCTGGCCATTCTATTAATATCATTGTCCATAAGAGCCAAAATTTTGTTTCCAAATGACCATCTAGTTTTTTAGTGTGTGTATTTGCACACATACATATATGTGATTTAGAAACTTTTGCTCTCTTGGCAAGTGTACCCCAAAATTAACCCTTAAAATATATACTGCAGGGGCTGGAGAGATGACTCAGCAGTTCAGAACCCTGGCTGCTCTTCCAGAGGACCCGGGTTCTATTCCCAGCACCCACATAGGGGCTCACAACCATTTGTAACTTCAGTTATACAATATCTGATGCCATCTTCTGGCCTCTGCAGGCACTGTACATACATGGTACACATACATGCAGGCCAAACACCCACACACATAAAATAACATAATTTTTTATTTTAAAAAATGTGTATTATAGAAAAAATATCAGGAATGAGGGGAATGGATCATAGGTGCTGAGACACGCCTTACTCATAAGATGCTAAATGCCATACTTCCAGTTTTCCAGACTTCCATATTCCCTCTGTGGGCACTGTGGATTCCCTCAGTCCCCAAAGCAACAGGACCAAGAGTGCATGTACTGAAACCTCCAACACTGTGAGCCAAAAAGTCTTCTCTTCTAGTAAGTTGGTTTTCTCAGGTCTTTTGTGATGTGTACTCTCTCCAGTGATGGAGAGTTCACACAGACAGATGGGACAAGGTCTGAGGAGCAGAGACCAGAAAAGAATCTGCTCCTACATGCCTCTGGGGGTGGGGTGGTGGAAACCAGGGTCTCTGACTTTCCTACATAGCACACGGCAGAAGTGCAAGTGTCTTCAGCATTACTCTGGTAGACCAGGATTGTCTCTAGGCTCTGTCTGCAGTAATGGCAGGAGAGCAGCAGAAGCAGGGCATGAATAGCATCCTGCATGGGACAGGTCAGTTCCATTCCAGTGGCCCAGTGGCCCAGTGGCCCCCATATGCTAACATGCCTGTTCTCCCAGCTTTGAGAACAGTCGAGGAATTCCACTCAGGGAGATAGGTCTTTGTAGAAGCCTGGAAAGAGCTTCAGACACTCCAGGGAGAGCCGGAACATGTCAGGGAGCCAGCCACCCAACCTAGCCCGCCACTCTTAGCTGAGGATGGGCCTCACCTTCTTAAGAAATGGAGAAAACAAATAACAAAACAAAATGAAACAGAATAGAAACAACAAGGCTATCAGGAAGAAACCACCTGAGCTCCCAAGTCTAAAATACTCACTTGCTGGGTGTTTTTCCTTCTTTCACTTCTTTACTTTCTTTGTTTCTTTTGTGTATCTGGAGGCCTGAAGACAGTCTTGGCTGTCCTTCCTCAGGTTTTACCCACCCCTCATTGGCCTAAGATTCCCCAAGTAGGCTAGACTGGCTGGCCAGTGGCTGCCTCTCCTCTCAGTGTAGGGTTACGACACAACAGGCTTTTTTCCCTTTTCTTTTCTTAACATAAGCTCTAAGGGTTGAACCCAGACTCTTATATCCTTATGCAAGCACTTTACCTACTGGGCCACCTCTCCAGTCCTTACCAGCTGGCTCTTTCGACAGCTTGTGGTCCCTTATAATCTAGACGATAAACATGGCTGGACATTTGCCCCTTCTGTGCACAGTCATTCCCACGTCTGCAGTAAGTTTGGAAAGGGAGACTCATGGAGAGTGGGCAGAAACCTCGGCTCCATGTTCCAGCTGCCATCTGCTGACTGGACCTGACCATCTTGGGCCAGGCGTCTCCAGCTCTCCTGTTTATTCACCCATGATCTGCAAAACATGGCCATCTTGGATCCCTTTTGGTTTCTAATTCTGTATAACTATGGTCCCTGGCTTGTTATTTTACCATTCCTAGCATCACTGTGTGTCTTATGTTCAAGAAGATCTTTGAACTATGGTAGCTGTCTTATGATTAAGAAGTCAAGCCCTGGGCTGGAGAGATGGCTCAGCGGTTAAGAGCACTGGCTGCTCTTCCAAAGGATCTAGGTTCAATTCCCAGCACCCACATGGCAGATCACACTTGTCTATAATCCAGCTTGAAGTGATTTAACAGTCTCATACAGACAGAAATGCAGGCAAAACACCAATGCACATACTATAAAAATAAGTAAATCATGAGGAGGAGGAAGAGGGGGAGGAGGAGGAGGAAAAGGAGGAGGAGGAGGAAGAGGAAGAAGAAGAAGAAGAAGAAGAAGAAGAAGAAGAAGAAGAAGAAGAAGAAGAAGAAGAAGAAGAAGAAGAAGAAGAAGAAGGGCCCCCAGATCTACCAAGATTGTAACCTTAACTGTGAGTCAGTGAGCTGAGGGAGAACTCTGGAGACTCCTTGCTAGAAACTTCCACAGTAAAGAGGCACATCTTTCTAGTTTAGGCCTTGGCAGTTCTTGTGTTCACTCTTGGCTGGTTCACAGGCTTAGTGAAGGACTTAGTGTTTGAGCAGAACTTGAAGGATGAGTCATGTTTGGACACGCAAATGTGAAGGGAGAAGGTGCCTATTCCAGGAGAGCAGTCATTAGTGTGCAGCAGAGGCATGTGACCCACCGTGAGGCCCCATTGAGAATGGAGAGTCCAGAAGAGAGCCTTGCCAAGGCTAGCAGTCAGGGCCAAAGACAGACACTTGCCTCAAAGACCCAAGCCCACAATGACAGTGAGAATGATCCTTTTTATAGAAACATGGATCCTGGGATAAGTCCAGGTTCTCATCTGCATTGCTGACCACTTATTGCCCACCCCCACCTGCCTCAGTGTGTCCCAGCCTTCCTAGGGCCTTATGATCACTCAGGTCCTGGAATACAGGACAACAAAATGAAGGCTGACCTCTGCATCCTTTGTCCTCAGCCTGCTGTGACACAACCCAGGACTGAGGAAAGCTGCCTTACAGGCCCTTGTGGGACTTTTTTGGATCATATTGATAGTCAGGGATGGACCTGGATTTACAGTTCAGTTTAGATCAGGGCTGTTCAAAGTAAAGTCCCTTTACTGTCCAAAGTAAAAGGCTAGTTTAAAACAAACATCTAACATAACACAGAGTGATATTTTTTATTTTGGGCATGTGTGTGTGTGTGTGTGTGTGTGTGTGTGTGTGTGTGTGTGTGTGTGTATGGACATGTTCATTATACATGCATGCATATATATGTACCAGGAGGTCTTTGACTTTGGATGTCTCCTATTTCTCTTCACATTATGAGACATGCTCATCCTGAAGCTTGGGAGTTGGCTAAACCCACTGGCCAGCACACTTTACTTACTGAGCCTTCTCTCCAGGCCCTGGTGTTTTTTGTTTTTGTTTTGTTTTTTTGGGTCTGGTTTTTGAGAGAGAATCTTGCTGTCTCTCCCAGGACAGGCTCAAACTTTCCATCTTCCTATCTCAGCATCCCAAGTTCTGGGATTACAGATGTGCACCACCACTCAAAATCCATGCTTTTCGCCGGGCGGTGGTGGCACACATCTTTAATCCCAGCACTCGGGAGGCAGAGCCAGGCAGATCTCTGTGAGTTCGAGGCCAGCCTGGGATACAGAGTGAGTTCCAGGAAAGGCGCCAAAGCTACACAGAGAAACCCTGCCTCAAAAAACCAAACCAAAACAAAAACAAACAAAAAACCCAAAACCATGCTTTTATAAGATGTAATCAAAAATAAATTAGGGGGAGTGTGTCCAACATACAACATATGTTTATGCAAAGGTATCTTCATGTAATGCATAAAATGAATGTATTCAATGATTTATAAATACATATATATTTAATGAAATAATATATTGAATGAAATTTTAAAATAAAATGCTGCAAAATAAAAAATAAACAAAAAGGATAACTAGAATACAAACCCAACTTTGAAATTATTCTAGCCATCAGACATTGTCAGATCGGTGCTGTTTCTAAATTCACATCCCACTGTCTACACCCTGTACTCCAAGGTGAGCATCCTTCGAGTACACTGGCCTGGCCTGTTTCACACCTATGTCCCCTGTGGGACACCATTCATGGGGCACTGGAATAGAGGCAAAGGGTTCTGCTCCTGCACAAACAATCACCTGCTGCTGTGTGCTCCAAGAGGGGAGGATAGATTGTGCTTTGTGACACGTTTCCTCTATGTGGCCCAGGCTAGCCCTGAACTCACAATCTTCCTGCCTCAGCCTCCCGAGTGCTGGAATTTCAGGAATGACAAACCATGTCAAACTGGACTGTACCGTGTAATAGAGCATGTCCCCCAGGGAACTGGAGAGCTGGGATGGAGGATCTTGACAGTTTTTTGAACTCCATTGGATGCTGAGCACTGCATTCAGCCTTCCTCTGGCACTGTCCCACTCATCACAGGGCCACCACATGAAACTGGCACCAATTTCCTTTCACTTCAGAAGACTTGCCAAATCTTCCGCTAGTGTAAGGAACCAGGACAGTGGCTCTGAGTGGTGGAGATGAGCAGGGATCTGGCTGGAGCCTGCTTTGGTACTTTTCAGGCAGTTCTGGAAACTCTGAGGCTTGAAGCGGGGAAGTGGTATGCCGAGACTTCAGCCTGTTCAGGGGCTGCACAGAGGGCTGGGGATGTAGCTCAGTTGATAGAGTGCTTGCCTTTCCAACACGAATAAACCCAGCATAGAGGGTGTCTCTGTGAGTCCCATACAAGACGGAGGCAGGGAGATTGGAAGTTCAAGATCATCCTTGGCTGTGTAGTGAATGCAAGGCCAACCTGAAATACATGAAGCCTTGGTCCCACCCAACCTGACAACAGATCTTTGAGCCTGGGCTGTGTTTAACAGCATATCTAGAATTGTGGAGGTCCCAGACTCTGTCTCGTGTGGAATGAGGGCATCTGGAGGTCAAGGTTTTGCTTTCACCTCTTGGTCAGAGCACAGACATCTGTCCTTTAGAGAGGCTGGTTTCCAGAAAGGACTCTAGACTTTTGAGGAAACGATGTGTATACGTTCCTACTATGCTGGAGGTCTCTGCCTGAGCCCAGGTGAGCAGCAGGAGCGCGGAGGTAAGGAACTGAAGCAATGTCTAGGGCCACCACAGTCCTGAGCCTTGGCTCTGTCTCGGAGGTTCGGAAGACTAAGGAATTTCACCAGCCTAGAGGGGCATGGTGGGGGGCCCTGAGACAATATCGGGTTGACTTAAACACTGAGATTAAAGACTTCCAACACTGGATTTTAAAAAAAAGGGGGGCTGGGCTTTAGTGGCGCATGCATTTTATGTCAGCATTCAGGAGGCAGAGGCAGGAAGACCTTTGTGAGTTTGAGGCTAGCCTGGGGTACATAGTAAAATTCTGTCTCAAAACAAACAACCTGGGAAATACGGATCTTGGACATTTGTCACCAGAATGTCCCTCTGTCTTCATTTGATTCTGAATCTCATCTTCTATGCAGGGACAGAGAATTATTTAGACTTCTCGGAACACAGGAACAAAGAGCGCACATTTAGTGTTCCCGTGTCCAGAAAGTGGGTCCTTCTGTCTCGTGAGCACAGCAGGCCCCTCCGTTGATTTGCCTGTGTTTCCGGGACTTGGCTTGGCATGTCCCAGGGTAAAGACCCATCCTGCCTGGGGCTGCTGTCTGTCCCCAAGTTCACCCCTCCTTTGTGGTGGGCTGCTCAAGGGCAGAAAGCGTTTCTGTGTCCCTAACCTGGAGGGGGGGTCTTCCTAACCCCCTCCAGGTTTACTTCCAGTGAGGCCTGAAGGAGCCGATGCTGCTTCAGACCCCGATGTGGAGCTCCAACAAAGGAAGGCCTTCTGAAGCCGCCACGGTCCTCATTAGCCCAAAGGTTTCTTTTTCAGGCAGCTTTTCCTCCATGACTCAGTTTCTGGGCCTCAGCCAGGAGGCCTTGTGTCGGAATTCCTGCGGAGGAGGCCTCGGGGCCTTGGCCTGACCTCCCTCCCAGGCCTGCAGAAGACAGTTCGCCTGTACCCTGTTTTCTTCCTCAGTGAGGTCGGGGAGTTGGCATTCTTGTGCCTTCAAATTAAAATGATGTCAACATTTTAAATCATCGACCCAAAGAAGAAAATCCGAAATGATGTGGCTATGGCAGCTCCCTCTCCTCTGTGTGTTTTAAATATAGAAAGCAGGAAGCCAGACATCTGGCAAGAGAGGTTGTGTGCAGAGTGTGTGGTGGCCAGAAAAACCGAGAAGAAGAAAAAGCATTAGTCAGAGTCTAGGAAAACCATGGTTTACTTTTACTAAGTAATATTTAGAGACAGGACTGCGGGAGGATGGAAGGCAGCTGTTACAGCTCTGACTGTTGTTTTCCAAAGTCAATCCTTCAGAAATTCTCAAGGAAGAAAAAAAATACCTTAAGAAATAAATTTCAACTTAAAGACATTTTAGAGTATAAAATGAAATAACCCAAGCCTCCTATTGCCAATATAGAGCAACTTGCAGAGGTCCCCTGGAAGTCCAGAATCGACAGGCACCCGAGTTCAGTTAGAAGGTCTACTGCTTTTTAACTTAGGAAAATAATAACAGGAGGCAATGGCTCGGTCAGGACGAAGCTCGCCGTGGAAGCGGAAGGGCTCAAGTTCAGATTTTCTAGCACCCACATTTACAACAACACAGGCCAGGCATCGTGTGGCTGTGACCCCAGTGCTTGGAGGCAGAGGCAGTAGGTTCCGGGGACTCAGAGGCCAACCAGTCTAGCCACATTCATGAGCTTCAGGTTTTCCGTGAGAGACCAGCCCCATCGTAAAAGATAAAGGGGAGAGTGATTCAGAAGACCCCCAGTATCAGCTTCTAGTTTCCACGCATACACTTGGGCATGTATGTACACACGGGGGAGGCAGGTGGGGGTGGCAACTTTAAAAAAATACCAAGAAGGATTCACCATACCAGGAATAACTAAAGATATAAGGAAACTTAAACTCTGATATTGCCAGTGGGAAGCACAATGACCCAATCACTCTGGAACATAGTCTTATAAGACATTAAAACACTTAAATGTGGAGCCACTGTGTGATCCAGCTATTCCTAGATATCTCTCCAAGAAGAAAACAAAACATGTACCTACAAAGACTTGAACACAAGTGCTCATGACATCAGGAACACCGGAAGCAACACCAATGTCACTCATGAGCAGGTGAGTGGATAAACTGTTATGGAATAAGCTGGGCATAGTGGCGCACGCCTTTAACCCCAGCACTTAGGAGGCAGAGGCAAGTGGATCTATGACGATTCAAGGCCAGCCTGGTCTACAGAGTGAGTTTTTAGGGCAGCCAGGGCTATAATATAGAGAGACTCTATTTGAAAAAAACTAAACCAAGGTGGAATCCACTGGGGACAATACCCTTCAGCAATAAAAGGGATAAGCTGCAGGTACCTACGATAACAGGAATGAACTTCAGCCGAATGATGAGATGGAAATCTGACAGAAAAAGAGAATGTTTTGTCTGATTCCATTTACGTAAAACTGCAGACAGTACACAGCCCTCCTAGCACAGAAGTCAGGTTTGTAGCTGCTTGGGCTGGGAGGGAGGTCTTGCTAAGGTGCTTCAGGAGAGTCCTGGAGACACCCAATGTGCTGACTGTGGTGTTGATTTCCAGGCTGTGTACTGTGCAAAGCTCACTGAATTAGGGTTAGAGATGTCGCTCCTTGAAAAATCACATGCTTGGTGTGCGGCAGGCCCTGAGCTGGATCCCTGGTACCACACACAAGAAAACCATACTGAATTGCCAAACATTGTGTGATAATTCTATCTAAATGAGTAATGTTTATAAATGAGGAAGAACATGTTCTATCCCAGGACCACACAGTAACAGTCTGGAAGGATCACTCAAAAGGTGCTGTTGGTCTAAGCCATGTCAGGTCCTTTCCCTTCCCATATACACTTGAAAATCAGTTTTCAACTTCTAGAAGAAAAGGCTGCTGGATTTTGCTTAGCACTATACTGGAATATAAATCAGCGAGGGTGTAACATTTTGATAATCTGGAGTCTTCCCACTTATATATAAATAAGGTATGTCTTTCACTTAGCTAATAGCTGTCTAATTTGTGTTGTGGTCTTTCATAGTTTCCAGTTACAGTCTGAGTAAGGTGAACCATGACCATCACCAAAGCATGCATGCCATCATTAACCTCATCTCCAGGACCTGGATATGACTTCATCTGATAAAAAAAAAGGGGGGGGGGAGGTCTGCAGATATAGTTAAGTATCTTGGGAGAATCATTCTGGGTTATCCAGATGGCACAAAGCCATAAAGTTCATATATGGATGGTGGTGGTGGCGAGACCAGGAGAGGGCCGGAACCAGGGAGAAGAGGGGCTGTGAAGGCTGCAGCTATGGAGACAGACTGGAGCTAATCAGTGTTTTAGCAGCAAGCCACACAGCACAGGCTCTTGGTTGCCAGTGATGGTGGAAGAGCATTCAAAGGGGCCGCAGCCCTCGTAACTGCTGGTCAGACTGCAGAACTGACAGCGTCAGTCCCGGCAAGTCACAGGTTTGACGGTTTGTTGCAGCTGCCCTGGCACTCCTACAACAGGCCATTCACACTCCTGGGCTTCGCGTCCTGTATCTTACCTGTCAGATGCCAGGACAAACGGCATGGCCTTTGCAATTTCAAGTTTGGATTGCTGGCATTTGTAAATACAATGGAAGGTTAGGCATGGTGGTGCCTCTGAATTCATGATGCTTAGGTGGTTTCAGGTCACCCTGGGCTATAGAGAGAGACACTCTCTAAAACCCAGAAAAACGAAGAGAAAACAAGGCGGTAAGAGAGATGAGGGAGAGGAAGAAGGAAGATGGGAGACAACTGATTTTTATATATTTCTTCCTCTCTGCTGAACTCAGTTCTTTTATTTATTTATTTATTTTCATTTGTGGAAACTAGATTCTTTTCCCATAAACTATATCTTGATTAATTTCCCCTCCTCCTCCTCCTCCTCCTCCTCCTCCTCCTCCTCCTCCTCCTCCTCCTCCCAGTCCCTCTCCTCTGCCCCCCTCCCCTCTGGATCCACTCCTTTTCTGTCTCTCATTAGAAGAGGCTTTGAGGAAATAATAACCAAACATGACAAAATGTAGTAAATAAAAATATATGTAAATAAATACCTATAAAATATAATAAGTTATTTTATAACAAAAACCACTGAAGCTGGACAAGGCAACCCCAAACCCATTTCTTAGTTATGTTTTGTTTTGTAGATCTTATCAAATTTTCGTGCGTGCGTGCGTGCGTGCGTGTGTGTGTGTGTGTGTGTGTGTGTGTGTGTGTGTGTTTACACCAGAGGCCAACATCAGGTGTCTTCATCCTTCATGCTCCACCTTATGTTTTTGAGGCAGGGTCCCTCACTGGATGCAGACAAATTCAGTGAGAGAAGCAAATGCTTTCTCTTTCCAAGCCCTTCCCTCCTCCTTTCTGCTCAGTCGCACTAGGTGGAATCTCCAACACAGCGTCTACTTGGTGTGGAGAGAGTGACATTCATGGTTTGTTCCGGGTCCTGTGGAAATGGCATGCAGTCTGTGAGGCACGCTATGTGAGACAGCGTTTCTGTAGATGTCCTCAGTGGGTTAAAAGGCTTTTTTCTAATTCAGGTTCACGGAGTTCAAGCTGAGAATGGCTGCTGGGTCTGCCTGGCACTTCTCCTGCATCTCTGGAGATGAGGCACCACTTCCTCCCTCTTCATCATCAATTAATCCCCCAAAGGACGGTCCCCGGGATTCTGCCTGTACACCTCTCCCTCCGAGATTCCCTGAGAACTCTCTCGAGGCAGTAAGCTGTGGCATTTGGATGTTTGTGGCCTTTCCTTGAATGAGGAGCAGGGTTTGAAATAGCACTTCTGGTAGTGTTGGTGTATGTAGTGTATACGCACATGTACCTGTATGTGCTTACGCATATGTGTGTGGGTGCTCGATGTGCATGTGTGTTTGCACATGTGTAGGTGTGTGTACATGCATGGGAGCATGTCTATGCACCTGTGTGCACATGTGATTATTTCCAGGAGGTACATCTGGTCTCCATTACTCTGTTTTGATTGGAAGAGGTTATAGATAGCTTTAAGTTTTACAAAATATGTGATAATGCTGCCTTTAAAAAGGTGTTATTTTATGTTATGTATATGAGTGTTTTGCTTGCATGTATGTCTGTGCACTTTGTGTGTGCCTGGTGTCCACAGAGTCCTGAAGACAGTACTAGCTAGAGTCCCTGGAACTGGAGTTATGAACAGTTAGGAATTGTTGTGAACTTCTATGTGAGTGCTGGGAATTAAATCCATGCCCTCTGGAAAAGCTCTAACCTCTGAGCCCTCTCACCAGCCCACATACGCCCTTTAAAGCTTTATATTATGAAACATTTCACACGCACACAAGTATCTCCATATCACCTTAATTGAAAAATAGTTCATCTATGGTCATTTTTGTTCCATCTGTAATTCTTCTCACTTGCTGATGGGCAGATCTTAAAGGGACACTTTAAAAAAATGATCACTAAGTACATGTATATGTGTGTGTCTGTGGACGAGCTTGTACACATGGGTTCAAGCCTACAGAGGCCAGAGGAAGATGCCAGATTGCCCTGGAGCTGTGGTTACAGGAAGTTATGAGCTGCCCCCTGAATTCAAGTCCCCTGCCAAGAACCACTCACCCATCTCTGTAGCACAAATTGTTAAACGGTCTTATTAATAAAAACAAACCCGGAGCCAGGTATTGGGGTGAACGCTGGAAGATCAGAGAAGCAGAACAAGCCACAGCCATCTCACTTTGCCAATTCCTCAGCTGATCCTGTTTCCTCAGACTGGAAGCCTCTGAGTCCTCATCCAAATGGATCTCAGCTGAACTGCTTCTTGAAAACCTGAAAGCTTAATCTGCCTAGTTTCTGGTTTTCACACCTTATATACCTTTCTGCTTTCTGCCATCACTTCCTGAGATTAAAGGCGTGTGTCATGATGCCTGGCTGTTTCCAGTGTGGCCTTGAACTCACAGAGATACAGACAGATATCCGTCTTTGGAATGCTAGGATTAAAGGCATGTGTGCCACCATTTTCTGGCCTCTATATCTAGTGGCTGTTCTGTTCTGACCCCAGATAAGTTTATTAGGGTGCACAATATTTTGGGGAACACAATATCACCACACATCTCTCCAGACCACAAGGACACTTTTTAACTTACTAGATAATTTCTTTGAATTGAAGGCATTGGTTAGGATGAAAGACCCTAACCCTTCAGGCTTACACCCCCCAAGCTCCAGGAAAATGAGGAACTAAAAATCTAGTTCCAAGGGCAAGCTGACTCAACCATTACTCAATCACCCCTGCCACAATGTAACAATGTAAAGAGATTTCTATTAAGAGATGCGCTCAACTGTGACTGGGATAGTTGCAAGTGTTCCAGGAAGGACCACTGTGACCTTTGTGTAAACTTCACTCCCGCCCTGATACCCCCTTGAGGTTTCGGGAAGAATGTGCATGCGGACGTGACTGTACCCACTCTGTGATCAGGCCATGATCTTGTGAAATTAGCCTCTAGACATAAATCAATTGAAACGAAATTGTATGGGAATTGTAATCTTATGGCTTTTGTGGGTTTTTCCTTTAAAAATATCCATGTGGCTGCAGTGGGCGCAACTCTTGCTCTCAGGGCAAGAGTAGCCCGACTGTACAGAGGCATCAATAAACCTCTTGCTGTTTGCATCAACTGGACCGGGTTCTTTGGGCACCCACCCGAGAAGGTAGTATCCTGGGTCTGGGGTCTATCAAGGAGTGGTGGCATCTGCCAGCAATGCCAGCTCTTGGGCAATGGAGGCAGGAGGATCAGGAGTTCAAGGTCATCCTCAGCTAGAAAATGAGTTTGAAGTGAGCCTGGGTTATGTTGAGACTCTATTTTAAAAACAAACAAACAAAAAACAAACTAAAAAATCCACAGCAAAAAAAAACTCAATGGAGTACTATTTTTTGAGAGAGAGAGAGAGAGAGAGAGAGAGAGAGAGAGAGAGAGAGAGAAAGAGAAGGTCTCACTCTGTAGTACAAGCTGGCCTTGAACTTATAGAGATCCACCTGCTTCCGCCTCTCAATTGCTGGGATTACAGACACGTGCCACCCTGTCTAGTTAAAATTTAAGACATTTGACATTTGTAAAGAAATAAGGTGGGAGGCAGGAGATGAGAGGAGAGGAGGATCTGTGGTTGGTATGTAAAATGATTAGAAAATTTCTTAATAATAAAAGGAAAAAAGAAAAAAGAAATAACTAAGATTGGGAGTAGTGACATGAGGATCTCTGTGAGTTCAAGGCCAACCTGGTCTACATAGCAAGCTCCAGGCCAGCCAGGACTACATAATGAGACATTGTCTCAAAAAAAAAAAAAACAAAAAAACAAAAAAAAAAAAAAAACCAAAAAACAAAAAACAAAAAAAAGGAAATAACTCAGTTGGTATTTCTAAAATATATAAATTTTGAGCCTGGAGAGATGGCTCAGTAGTTAAGAGCATTTCCTGCCCTTTCAGAGGACCTGGGTTTGGTTCCCAGCAACCACATCAGATGGCTCATCACCATCCAGCTCCAGAGGATCTGACACATTCTTCTGGCCTCCATAGGCACCTGCATATATGCAGTGGATATACACATTCTGAGGTATATAGACATACATATAAAAACTTGAAACTGTATATGAATTTGGGCCTGTGAGAAGGCTCAGCAGGTAGAAGTACCTGGTACGAAGTCCGATGGCCTGAATTTGATCCTCACTTCCCACATGGTGGAAAGGATGACTCCTGCAAGTTGTCACCTGACCTTCACGTGACCATGCCCCACCCCCTTACTAAAGATAATTAAAAATATATGCATTTAAAAAAATCTCAATGCTTCCCTGCATCTCCAGATCTACTGTGGACATTGCCATCAACATTTTATGATAGTTTATTCACATCAGGATCAAAACCAGGTCCACACAGGTTCTTTTCAATCCACAGATTCCTCTCCCATTTTCTCTTGTGATTTGTTCACTGAAGGAAATAGGTCCTTGGTCCTGTAGTTTCCCATTGCATGGATATCTACATATTGTCTCCAATACAATTTCCGTGACTCAGATATAGTATCTTCAGGAATTCATAATGTCCTTTTTGCATATGTATAGAATTTGTGCATGGGTGTGTGCACGTATGGAAGGGCTTGAGGTTATATTGGACCACCCCACCTTACATATTGAGGCAGGGGCTCTTCCCAAACCCAGAACTTTGTTTTGAGTAGCCACACTAGCCTGTTTGCTCTGGGGAACCTCCTGTCTCCATCTCCCAAAGAGCTAGGATTACAGGAGCCCCACCCCCACCCCCCCACCCCCCGACTCGAACACCCAAACCTAACAAGATGCTGACTTCCAGCACTAGGACACCTTCAGCAAATTGATGGCTAACAGGTTTTGTTTTCCTTGTAAATATTGGTCTTTTTGTCTGGTTGTCCAAAAATTTCCCTTTTCTCTTTAAAATCTGATAACTTTTCTAGACTATTACTCACTGTTAGTCAAATAGATTGATTTTTCTTATTTAAGTGGACTGATTTACAGTATATCTACAGTTTTAAGTCTTACTTCACAATTATGAATTTTTTTTAAAGTTAATGTATGTATGGTGTGTGTGTGTGTGTGTGTGTGTGTGTGTGTGTGTAGGCATGTGCATGCCATGGTGTGCATACACATGACCATCAGAGGACAGTATCTGGTGTTGTTCTATAGTCACTGTCCACCTTTTGTCTGACGGTCTCTTCCTGGCTTGGGAGTCACTAAGCGGGCTGGCTATGGAGATGCAGGGACCTGCCCACCCCTGCCTCCCCAGCACTAGGAGTAAAAGCACACGCCACCATGCCCAGCCTCAGGTCCTTGTGCGTGCACATCAAGCACGAAACGGAGCTGTCTCCCAAGCCCCAGATCTAGGACTTCAGACTCCTTCAAGCTATCTGTAAGGCTAACTTTGCCCTTTTCAATGCTCATGAATGTACCATGGAACTTTCCAGATGCAGCGTGACATGTGACACTATCACAGATTGCAGGAAAAGGCAGCTAGCTATGAGAATCCAGCTGTCTTTTCTTAAATAAGATACTTGGAAATTTTGTAAGTAATTCTGCTGTCAGCATTCCATCGCTGGGGAAAAATATCTGACAGGATCACTGTAAAGGAAGAAAGCTTTATGGACCCAAAGGTTGACAGTGCAGAGGTTTCCCTCTGTGGGGGCTCGGCCCCATTAGCTGGGTGTGTGGTAGCACAGTGCCCTGGTGGGAGTGGTGAAGGGGGGTCTGTTCGCCTTGTGAGCAGGATGTAGAGACCGAGGAAGTGGAGGCCGTCTAGAGTCCCAGTTATCGCTTCCAGAGCTATGGCCCCAATGCCCTAACTTCTTTCCACCAAGTCGCACCTCCTAAAAGTTCTCCACACCCCCAACAGTGCCACCACTAGGGAGGATGCTTGCAACGATGGCATCTCCACAACCATAGCCAGTGAGGGTGAGAAGTGGATGAGTGAGAGGCTGGAGGTGAACCTGAGCAGCAGTCTGGGGACTGAGGCATCCGGTTCCTTTCAAGCACTTAGGGCTAGGGACACAGTGCCTCGGGAGATCTCCGAAACCCTCCAGGACATCTTCCCTGGGTTTTGGTGAATGGTGCCAGGCTTCCTCTGGCCATACTGAGCTTCTTGTTAAGGGTGCCTGGCTTGAAGCTCTGTGTTCTGCTTCCCTCCTTCTCTCTTCTAAATTCTGTTTAGAAAAATCTCTCCCCTTGCTTTACTAAAAGCAGCTAAGAGAAGCCAGGCAGAATCTGGAACACTTTGGGGCTTGGAGATTTCTATGACAGAAGAAACCTGCTGAAAATACTAGTCTGTCAGCCTTTAGTTCTGACTCCTAGAAACTTTTTCTTTTTGTTGTTTTGTTTTTTGGTTTTTCGAGACAGAGTTTCTCTGTAGTTTTGGTGCCTGTTTTGGATCTCGCTCTGTAGACCAGGCTGGCCTCAAACTCACAGAGATCTGCATGGCTCTGCCTCCGGAGTGCTGGGATTAAAGGTGCACTGACTGGCTCTTTAGAAACTTTTAGAACAGACATGATGCTAAACGCTTTGCCACTTTGTAACAAGGATGGCCTTTCCCCTCATTTCCTTTAAAATGCTCCTTTACACCTGTGGCCCCTCCACATCAATCGGAGATCAAAAGCCTGTTGTTTTTTTTTATGTTGTTTTGTTTTTAATTTTTCTTTCTCTGTTTGAGGAAGTGTCTCTCAAGTGAATCCAGAGCTGCAGATACAGCTAGTTTGGCTAGCTAGCTTGGGTGGGTCCTGTCTCTACCCTCTGAGCACTGGAAACACAGGAGGACCTGCATGCCCACCTGAATTTATATGGGATTAGGGGACTTGAACTCTGGCCCTCGGGCTTATATGGCAAGTGCTTTAACCACTGGGTATTTCCCAGCCCCTGTCTTAAGAAGAACGTGAGAAAAATTCACAAGAAATCAAAGGGTAGAGGGCAGGAGAGATGGCTCAGCACTTAAGAATCTATACTGCAGCTTGGGAGATGGCTCTGTGGTTAAAAGCACTGACTGCTCTCTTCCAGAGGTCCTGAGTTCAATTCCCAGCAACCACATGGTGGCTCACAACCACCTGTATTGAGACCAGATGCCCTCTTCTGGCCTGCAGGGACACATGCAGGCAGAACACTGTATACATAATAAATAAATAAATAAATCTTTAAAAAAAAAAAAAAAGAATGTATACTGCTCTTATAGAGGACCTGTGTTTGGATTTCAGCACCCATGTAGTTAGTGGTTCACAACCTCCCGTAACTCCAATTCCAGGGGATCTGATGACTCTTCTTGCCTCTGCAGGTATTGAACTCATGTTCGCGCACGCACACACACACACACACACACACACACACACACACACACACACAACACACAAAATCTTGTATTAAAAAAAAATGTTAGGGGCACTTGCCTAGCATGTACACAGGCCTGGGCGAGCACAGTGCACATGGGGGCACAGTGCTCCATGCACTTGGGAGGTGTGGAGGGGAACTCCTGGGAAGAAGCTGTGTCTGCAGAGACTGACTGGACTACAGCGCTGTGGAGACTGGAAAGCTGCGTGTCCAGGGGTTAACGACTTTATCTTGGGCTAAGTTCTGGCCCTCGAGAACAGTCATTCCTTGTCCCACCTCTGCTGGAACTTAAATCTTGTAACTAACAGATAAAAGCCTTTTAGAAAACTATTAACTTAGCAGACCATGAGCTTGCACCAACCCAGAAGCTAAAGATGTCATCAGATAGCATCTTAGATCTATAGAAAATCTCCCCCATCTTGCTGAACCTGACTCTCTGAGGTACCCACCAATGTACTTTCAACTTGCCTTGATTTGTGAATTTCTTTGTTCTTTAAAATGATAAAACTTCATGCAACTGCTTCCACGCTGGGTCACAGAATTTGGAGTTCCATGTTAGTGACTCATGAACTGCCACTGAGACCTCTCCTCAGCCCTTCTCCCTCTCCTGAAGCCAGACCACAGGGGAGGCACGGCACACCTTCAGGCCCGTCTGTGTCTCCTCGCCTCTAAGGATCTCAGCATTTCTGGACAGACAGTTCACTGCAAACTGGCACAGATCCTAGAAACTTCAGCATCTGCCCTCTAGACTCCTATGCGTGCCTGTAACAACACGGCACATGCACATAAAACTGGGGAGCTGGTTGAAGACCTGACTAAGTAAATCAGCATAGAATTTGAGTTATGCAAAAAAACAAAACCAATTCTGCAGCAGGAACAGTAATTCTTCCCAGAGGGCAGTTAGCGAGTCTTAGAAGTAAGGGGGCCTGACAGAAAGGCCCTGCGTTCCTCTCTGGGTGAGGTCTGCTGGATGGAGACCACCAGCTAGTGCTGGCTCAGCCTTTTCCAGGCATGTGCTGTTGCCTCTGAAGTTAGGGAAAACAACGGGCACTCTCTCCTGGAATCTGGTGCCTGGGGGGCTCTGGGGTCAATGACTGGTGTCCTGAGGGTGCTCCAGACTGGGAAGGTCCACTGCAGGGTGGGCAGGGGTCCCAGTGGGGAGTCTGCCTGGCTTGTGTCTTCATCAAATGAACACCCTATGCTTTTCAGGGTGCTCAGAGGAGTGAGGCAGCGCCTGGCCACACACGTGAGGAGTTCTCAGTATGGCGTGCTCTCCGCTGCTTCTTCTTCAGCAGAGTTTGCACCCTTAAATCTTCTCCAACGTGTGAAAATTTCATCCTTTTGGCTAGAAAGAACTCGTTCGTCATTTAGATAAGGAAGGCTGGAATCTTGTCTGAGTGGATTTTTTTAACCATTTCTCTCAGAACCCACTCTCCAACCTGGTCACTCCAACTGAAGGTGAGCATGGCTAGCTAACTCAGCTACTCAATCAGTCAGGAGCCATGGCTTGCCAATACTCCGGCGTGTACACAGTGCCCAGGAACTTATGGTGAAGAAGCACACGTCCGGGTCAGTGGTTGTTCTTTTGACCTTTATTCAAATAAACACAATACCTGTACAGAGCCTGACTGTGTCTTCTCAGGCTGGTGTATTTGGATTTTCTGACATGCAGAGGCGTGGTCGCATGACTGTTCTAGAACTTAACCCAGTGCTCCAGCTGCACGGGTGCAGCTGGCTTTGAGCATGAGGGTGGCGAAGTTCCATGGCATCACCGCCCATTCGAGGCTGACAGAGATGAAGACAAACATTCTCTTTGAACGTCAGATTTCAGAACGTACCACAGGAGATAGAATGCAACCATTTCCTGCTGCTAGGCTAGGCACTTAAAAAGACATTTCCACACTGGGTAAGCCAGTTCATTAACAACTATTATATTTCATTTCCTAAGAAGAACATTCCGGGTGAAGAAAACTGTACTTAGCCTTTGCCATCAGAGTTGGTGAGACCAATGATTAAAATAGTTTTTGATATAATTCAGAAATGCATGAATTAGAGAAATTTCTGTTGTTCTAATTCAGTCTTGCTTCTTTCCAAAATTCCAAGAAGCTAAGAGTTACTTTAGTTTGAATTGGTCTGGTTGTCACCTCTATCAAGACACTCCTCTTTATGGCATGGGTTCTGCTGCTTCTATATATTAATTTAATGTAAATAAAGTAAGGCTTCAATTGCGGATTAATAGTTTAATCTAAAGGAACAAGTTTGAGCAGTCAACTGTTCTCATTTGAAGCTAGTTAAGGTGAATGCAACCTGGGGTCAAATTCAATTTAAAAATTACAGTCCTCAAAGGAAAACAGCAGCTAGTTTCAGGCCGAGGCAAGTGGGTTTGTGGAGGGTGGGGCACGGACAGCAGTGCCGGGCTCCTGGGGCAGACAGTGGCTGGCTTGACTTGCTCCAGCTCTGAGCTGCCTATGTAGAATGGCCACAGTGCCCCCAGAGAGCAGGGCTAGCGAGGAGCCTTCTCTCAGCACTGGGGTCCCTTCTGCACAATCCCCATGAGGACAAAGGCCAGTTCTGCTGCTTAGCAACTAACTGCCCACACTGGCCACTTCTGATCCCATTTCTCCGTAAAGAAGTGAACTGGCTCAGAAACAGCTCGGGGAAGTGGAATAAGGCCTCTGGGTTGAGGGCTCTCCTTCCTCGGACAGCCAAGAGAGAGGTTGTCTGGAAGCCTGACAAAGAGCAAGGCTACTTTCTACAAGTACAAAACCCCAACCTCTCCAGTCAGTCTATTAAAGTAAACTGAATCATTGGATCATTGAAAAATAATATACTTTGAAAGCCTTTGCCACATCTGTAAAAAAAGAAAAGAAAACCAAAAAGCTTCAAAGGTTTTAAAAATCCTTTAAAATGTATTAATAGCCTTCTTAGTAACAAATATAAAACAGTTTAAGACACTTGGTGACTTTCTTAGGTCATATTTCTGAAGGAGGGGGATACATATATGTCTTGTGGGTGGATACACAGTAAGATTTTGCTATTAAAGTTGTCTATTTAGTAGAAACTCCAGGAAGAGTTCTGTTAAGAAAATAACTGTTTTGGAAGGAAGAGTTGTGTTTTTTTCCTCCAAAACGTCAAAAAGAGTAAGGGCACAAATATATCAAACATAAAATATCAACACAACTATATTAATTCAATAAATAAATAAAGTGGCACCAACTTCATGGCAAGTTGTCAAGACACAGCTCAAGGATATTTTAAAATAAATAACTACTCAAGAAAGGAACCATTATTCTCAGCACAAGAGACACAGCATTGACAATGGAGTGTGGCAAGGAAGGGCAGTGCCAGCATGCCACGGCCACATGGGAACAGAAGTGTCACCCTTAGGTGGGATGGACCCTCAGGACAGATCCTTGTCCAGAGAGGAAAGCTTCAGGAGAGGCCAGGCCTAGGGCTGTCCTTTGCCATTTTTCTCTTTTCTTCCAATGTGTGCTTAAATATTTTCTTCAGGGTGTTGTAAACTATTGGTCCATTTTCAGAATCAAAATTAACCTGGTGACAAAGAAAATTCCTATTTAAGACACTGTAGCAAAAATTTTTAGCAAGTTTCTGTTTGTAAAGGAAAGAAGGATTTGGAGTCGGGGGTGGGGGGTGGCACATGCCTTTAATCCCAGCACTCAGGAGGCAGAGGCAGGTGGATCTCTGTGAGTTCAAGGCCAGCCTGGTCTACAGAGCAAGATCCAGGACAGGTACCAAAACTACACAGAGAAACCCTGTCTCAGGGGGGAAAACGGATTAGGAAAAAACTACAACAAAGATTTATATAGAAATACATAGAGTCACAAAACACACATGATGGGTTTCATACATTGGAACTGAAAGACTACGTTAGAGCTACCAATCACATCAATATCAAACCTTAGAGTGAAACTCGAGACTTTAGTGCCAAGAGTTGACTACAATCCACACAGCTGGCCAGCAAGGAAGGCAGCTGTGAGCATGAAGCTCAGAGTCACTGATGTTCAAGGGAAGTCTCCTTTCCAAAGGAAGCAGAGCAGCTGGTGTGTGGTGTCCAGAAGCCCCAGGGCCACTCTGGACTGCAGTCGGAAGACCTCAACAGTCTGGCTTCCCACCTTCTCTGTGGATCGCCATCCATCTTTTATGTAATGTCTGTGGTGGTGGTTCTCAACCTTCCTAACACTGAGACCCTTTAATATAGTTCCTCACGTTGTGGTTACCCCAACAATATTATTTATTAATATTATTTGCTACTTCATAACTGTAATTTCGCCACTGTTAGGAATCAAAATGTAAATATCTAATATGTGACCCTCAGAGGGATCATGACCCACAGACTGAGAACCACTGGTCCATGGGCTTCAATTTCCTCATGTGAAAATATAAACCCAATAATACCCACTGCCTTAACATTTCTTGGAGTTTAAATGGAATCTGGCACCTGCAAGTGTTTTGTACACATTAAAAACTTCAGTGAGATTGAGGGTCCCCTCTCTGCTGGAAGGCACTGTACACACTTGGGGCCTTCGCCATGCCTGTCATTTTCTGCTGAGGAGTGAGGACGACGGGGTGGGGACTAGAGCAGCCCTGCACTGTCCCCAGAGTGAGGTGTGTCCTACTGAAAAAGAACGATGATCTTGGTGCAGCTTCTTGCTGCCACAAATTGCTCCTTTTTAGACAAATTCTGACAAGGGAAAGGCTGCTTCCTTCATCAGCAGATGAGGGATCTGGGATGCTGCTCTATTTGGTTGTGAGGGTCTTGGTAGTGGCTCTCACAAGGCTCAGGGTCAGAAATAAACACCTGCATTTCTCCTGGAAGCATGTGCTTCATGTTTTTGTGGGTGCTGACCTGACAACTGTGGATGCTTACCTCTGCTTAAATGATTCTTTTTGAAATCCAAGGTGGATCTGTCTGGACAAGCAAATAGCCCTGCCTCCTAGGAGGGACAAGACTTAAAGCACTTGCTGAATACTCAGCTGCTTCTCTCTTTGCCTAAATAAAAGCTTTGTTCCCACACTACCCTTCAACAACCAGACAATTCAGCTTTTTCCTGACACCACTGTTAGGACACGCCCCAACTTCTTCTTAAAACACATGGGCACTAAGGGGAAACAGCGGAAAGTTTTACCTGAGAAGAGAAGGGACCCCTGGACCTGTGACTTACAGAGATGGTGTGACTGGTGTGGAGGACACAGGGACTCACCTTGGTGAAAGCTTTAATGGCATGGGAAAGGCAAGCTTCCTCCACCTCCACAGGAAGTGTTTGCAGGCTCACTATGCAATGCAGCACACAGAGGATGGTCTGGTACTGCCCCTGTTTTGTTTTTTTCCAGAAATAAAAAGAAATTAATTTTAAAGTACCTCAAAAAATCAACTCAAATAATTACAGAGGGAGCTGCTGGCTCTGACTTAGTCTCGAGCACTCGGTCAAGAATCTACTGGAGCAGATGAATATGGTATAGGAACTGCTCAGATGCGTCGGACAGAGCTGGCTGTTCTGTCGCCAGGTCTGATCAGGTACTCCTGAAGATTGGTTCTAAACCACATGCTTCTTCTGCAGTGCACGGAATGGACTTTATTTCCTACCATTTCTGGATATAATCACTCCAGCTTGATCAGCTGATGCTGTAGTGGAGTGTACAGCTTACTTGGGCACCAAGCAGCCAGTACTGTGTGGCCAGCTCACTGCAGATACTACCTGGGAAGGTGGGCAGATGAAGCCCCCAGTAGCAACCTGGATGTAAGGATGTATGTGGTGATATTTTATTTGCATGTTAATAAATACAGTTTGCCTGGAGATCAGAGTCATAGCCAGCCATAGACAGAAGTCAGACGGTGGCACACACCCTTAGTTTGATCACATGGCAGGCAGAGTCTCTGTGTGTTCAAGGACACAGCCAAGCGTGGTGACACACACCTTTAATCCCAGTGTCTATAGAGACCTGGAGGTCTCTATAGACAGGCAGTGAAAAGGAAGTGAGGTGGCTGGGTTAAGAGCCAATGAGAACAGCCAGGCAAAAAAGGCATAGGCTAGACAGGAAGAGGCTCTCTTGGGAAGCTATGGTGATATGGTGAGCTAAGGTTAGTTGGCGGCTATTGCTCTGATCTTGACAGCTTGCACCCTTGTATTTGGCTCTGTGTTTCTTATTTAATAAGACTGTTTAGAAATTTGTCTACAATTGGCGCCCAATGTGGGGCACAAACCCACAACCCTGAGATTAAGAGTCCCATGCTCTACTGAGCTATATAGACATATGCACACATATGTGTGCTTGTGATACATACATTCCCTTTAAAAAAATTCCAATGAGTATATATTCCAGTCTGCATCATAGTCACTGAGATGCTCATCCATTTATGAAAAAAATCATACCAGTTGGTTTTTTTGGGACAGAATCTCACTATGTAGACTGTCCTCAAACTCAGAGAAATGTGACTCCCTAGTGCTGGGATTAAAGGTGTGCACTACCACACCTGACAAAACACCATATTTTTAAGCCAAAATGAAATCCAAAATTTAATGATATTTACTATGTTAAGGTGTATATTGAAAGATTAAAAATGAAAGGTTGAAAGGATTTAATGACTCTCCCAGCATTCACATTGGAGAAATGATTCCTAAAGTATAATCACTTCGGTCTCCCAGGCTATGGATATCTTCCTTTTAGGGGTGGGCATTAGACCTAGGTCCTTGTACACAATATGCAATGACCTACCACAGAGCTACTTCCCCAGCTTGGTTTTGAGACTGTCTTGCTGCATATAAGATAACCTTGAATCCAGTATGTAGTCAAGGATGGCTTCAAATTTGTAAAACTACTTCTACCTCCTGAGTGCTGGGGTTACAAGTATTCACTGCCATTTCTATATGCTTATGTTGTGCATCAATTTCTCTGTAACTACAATGCTGCAGATCAAACCCAGGGCTTTGTACACACTAGGCTAGTCCTCTACCACCAAGCTACATCTCCAGCCCCAATTTCTCTTATCTTAGAAAAACTACTAAACTGGGGGACTGGAGTGATGGCTTAGTGGTTAGGAACATGTGCTGCTCTTGCAGAGGACCTGAGTTCAGTTCCCAGAACCCACACCAGGTGGTTCCCAAGGGCCTAGAACTTCAGCTCCAAGGGTATCGAATGCCCTCTTGTGTCTTCTTTGAGCATTGCACTCACATATACAAACACACGGAGACCACAGACACAAAATTAGGGGAAAAAGAAAAGAAAACCCACTAAAATAGACCTAAATACAATTTTCATTCCTCTTTTTTGCACATGTGTGAAACTTACATTGAGGGCCTAAATTAAACTCATTAGCTGGTCCAATAGCTACTTTACCTTCTCTAGTAAAAATAGGGCTTCACCAGCATCTGCTTGCCTGTCCACCAACATGTCCACATCCTCTTTGGTGATTACAGGCTCTTTCAGCTGCTCCACCCAAGACCACATCAAACTGCACAAGATGAAAGGGTCTCTCTCACCACAGATTCTTTCCCAGGCTCCCTCTCGGGAATTTAATTCTTTCTGCAAAGGAAGAGGGAGAGAGAGATGGACACGGGGAGAGGCAAGTGTATAGACCTAACTGGAGGATTCACAAGCGGCTGAAGAGTGAAGGCTGGGCTCTGAGGTGCAATCTGGACCATCCTCAAGGCCTGCACCTCTAGCTAGGGATGCCCAGCTAACACAGGAGCTTCTCGAAACTTCGTCTCATCCCTGCCACACACAGTGCAGGCTAACTACCAGGAGAAGGGCCACCGAAGCCAGCAGCCCTGTCTCTGAGTGAGGCCACAGATGGAGTTCAAGAGGCAGTCTTCTTTCTCAGACATCTGGTAAACAAAACAGAAATTTGGACTGCAAATGAGGTAAAATGGTAGATTAGAAATAGGGGACCATTTATAAGTTAATTTGGGGGTCTCAGCTAAACCTTTTAAACACACACACACACAGAGACAGAGAGACAGAGACAGAGAGACGGAGACAGACAGACAGACAGACAGACAGACAGAGACAGAGACAGAGAAAACTGCATGAGAGTTGGTAAATGTGGTGTGTGTTTTTCTAAAGTGCCTTTTAGAACCCTACTGATGACCCCTATAGATGAAGTACCAAGCCTGGCACCCTGTGATCTGGGACGGTGAAAACAAGTGGGAAACCTTGTGAACACTCCCAAATATCTGCAGACAGTTTAAGCACGAGCTTTCATTACTTCATTTATTTGTGTGTATTCATGTATGTGCCCATGTGCATGCATGTGCATGCCACCAGCATGTGTGTGTGGAGATGAGAAGACGACTTTGTGGAGCTGGTTTTCTCCTTCTATTATGTGAGTCCAGGAACCAGAACTCGGGCTTGGAGGGCCCATTTCTAATGACTCAGACTACTACCAGCCTCACACGAGAATTTAAGACTTCACCTCACAAAGATGAGTTAAGAAATTTCTGACAGGGATCAAATTTATGCTTTGGTAAATCAAATAAAACTTCTCAATGATACAAAACACAGTAGTTGTTAATATCCATTTATTTGCTCAGTAAATACTTGTAGCCTGTACCACAAAGTGGTTAGAAAAGTAACACAGGACTTAGTTCAGACTTTCACAGCACCCCACAGGGAGGCTCCTCACAGATAAACTCTGAGATGGAAACAGTAACCTGTGCATAGCTCAAAGCTAGAAAATGGCAGGGAGGTGTTCCACTGGCTTGCCTTACTGCCTGGGCCATGGGTTTCTCTTTATCACATAAATAAGCCCACACTTGGAGTTGTCTGTATTTCTACCTATCTGACATATTGTATACAGAAAAGGATAGCTTTTTATTGAATCTCATGGATCTATGAGGAGATAAACTGGGCAGAACAAAAACTGAGTGAAGTGAGTACTGTACCGTGATGCTTGACAAAGCTTCCCAGTGAGGCAGGCATGTGAGGAGAGCCTGTCTACACACTGCCACATGAACCATGGCCTCGAGTAAGCCACTTGACTTCTGGAGTCCTTAGTCCTCGCCTATGATACTGATTCATAAAAGTCACAGAGAGTCTATAAACAGTCCACTGTGTCTGGGGTGCTGAGAAAGGTACAAGGCATGCTCACCAACGGCCTAGCGCAGACATACGCAGCATCACACTATTTTCCCAGAGTACACCTGGCTTTTTTACTTACTCAAAGTCCTGAGATAAATCTAAGAAGGTAGAAGTTTCGTGGCTCCAGAAAATGCTTTTATACGTGCTACATGTAGAGACAGCCTGTCTCCAACCAAATGCGCATGTTTTTGTTGTTTGAGGCAGGGTCTCTATGTAGCCCTGCATGTCCTGGAACTATGTAGACCAGACTGGCACAGATTTGACTACTCCTGCCTCGAGTGCTTTGATTAAAGGTCTAGCTGACAGAGCTGGCCCAAACCTGCTTCTTCTCAGCTCATATGGGCACTTGGCTGAGGGACACGCAGGGCTCACCTGGGAGCGGCACCATGGCATTCTTAACCAAAGATCCCCTTACTTGTTAGCTCTCAACATACAATAATGCATGAGAAATATTGGCTGAGTGAATGAGAGACTTTTTTCAGTTTATAGAGGGGAATAAAGAAAATTTATCTGGAAGGAAAATAATGTTTGAGTTTTTATTAGGTTAGATACTCTTTTATTCAGTTCTCTCCTCTGTTGTACACTGTAAGTTGGTAAGAGCTCCTAACATCATTTCCTACCTCTGAAGATGTCCTAGCTTTTACAAGTTTTAGCTTCTTGGTTTTATAAATGGTGGCATATGGAAGAAAAGCAACTACTTTAATAGCATGACCTGAAGAGATGGCTCTCAGCTAACAGTATATACTTCCAAAGGACCTGAGTTCAGTTCCCAGCACTCACACCAGCTGTCTTAACAAATGCCTGCAATCTCAGCTCTGGGGATACCAGACACTCTCGTCTGATCTGAGGGCACCTACATGCCACTGTACATACCCCACCCTCCCACAAATACACATAATTATAATATAAAATAAAACCTTTCAAGTAATCCACAGAAGAGTATGGCTACCAATTCAGGATTTCTCTGAGTCAAAAAGCCCAAGACAGTCCCAGGCTGGGCCAGTTCCCCGTTTCTGCTGAGTTTCTAGGGGCCCATCTTTTCTCTAGACAGGTGCTCATCCCAGGTAGGAAAGTGCAGCCAAAGACTGTTGTCCTACTAGGAGGGAAACACCAAATAGGGAGTTCAATGTAAAACTTCACATTCTAAGTAAGAGCCAAGAAGTGGGTTTCGGAGTCCTCCTCTCAGATATGACAGATGCACACGGGTCATTTTCATTTGCCATCTCTAAGTCTGAAGTGACCCTACTGGAATGGGGCCATCAAGTCTGTGAGAGAGCAGGCCCAAGAAGGGAGGCCTGACTCACCCCTTGTACCAACAAGCTTTGGGAAGTAAATTTGTTTTCTTTCTATCACTAGGCCAGTGGTTCCCAAACTGTGGTTCCCTGTTCCAGGCCCTCAGTTAGAAAAACACCGCAGGCCAGTTCCTAACACCATCTGCTGTGGATGTGGCTGCCCCGAGAAGAGCGCTACCAACACAAACATCATGTGTGGAGCAAGCATCACACGAGGTGTGTTCTTGAACACAGAAATCTAGCTGCAGCTACACAACACCCTGGGTCGTTTCCACACCAGGTTCACACCACACTTGGGAAACTTCAAGTTCCTCTCTTCCCATTTCTGTAACAAAGAGTTTGGAAAAACATGTTACATATTTTTGGTCTAATGAAACCATTTCTATGCACACGCGTGCGTGCGTGCGTGCGTGCGTGCCTGCGTGTGTGTATGTGTGTGTGTGCTTGTGTGTGTTGTGTAATATATATATATATCCTCTCTATAAATATATATAAGTACATATATATATATATTAAATGGAATGCACATACCTGCCACATTTCCACTTTCCTTTTCACTTCCTCCTTTTCCACAAACTCATTTAAATTTGCAAGGGCTTTGGCTGCCAGTATTCGCCTAGCTTCGGCACTCAGTTCAGACTGCAAACCAGCATATGGCATGGCTTCCGACAGGTGTGTGCTGTCTTGGGTTTCCTGTCCTTGTGGGAGCTGTGCCTTAGGATTGGAGCCACAGTCTAGAGGGCTGCAGGGAGTCCTCCCTTCCTCCTGAACAGAGCCTGGAACCCAACCACCAGGAGCGTGACACTGGCAGTGGGTGACTTGCTCTGGATCCATATGGATACTTGCAAAGTTGGGGGGCATTGGTTCCCCAGAATTGTGTGAACAAGAAGTGCCCACAGAGAAGGTTCTGCTCCGCTGTACTTCCTTTGGGATGTCCTTCCTACAGAAAAGTGGTGATCCATCATCCTTGAGTCCTTCTAAGCCCCCATATTTTGGTTGCGTCCAGAAGGAAAATGTGCTGTGAACCAAGGCTTCCTTATTTAGGCCTAGCTCTGGAGTTGGTGGCATATAACAATGGCTGGTGTGCTTCTGATGCTGGAGGCTGTGGTCCAGCAAGTCCTGGGCAGGCACTGTCCAAGGTGTCTCCCCTTGCTCCAGGATAGCTTTGGCCCTCTTTAAGTCTGAGTCACTGTAGCTGAGCTGCCTTTTCAGATGTGTCAGGGGCTGAAGATTGTCAGCATTCCTCCTCTTCCAGAGGGGGTCAAAGTCACGCTCATTAGAAAGGATCCCATCCTGATTCTCAAACTCGGCCACCACTGCAGTGGGGTTAAACGGGTCGGGTGCGTCACTGTTCTGCCTCAGTAACTCTTGGTCCAGCTGCATCGTAACCATCTCAGACACAGTCTTTTCGATCTCAGCAGAGAGTTCAGGTCCTTCCAACGTGCTCTTCGTTACTACTGGCCTGTTCTCAGCCAAGTCAAGCAGCAGCTTGCAAACGAGGTGGATGATCTTTGGCACATATTTCAGAAGTCGTGCCTCATAACCATGAAGCAGATGCCGCTGGCGAATCAGGTACTGGGCTAAGGTAACAGCATGTGCTTTGGGATCGCAGCAAGAAAAAATATTACGGAGTGGAGCCAGGAACTGAGTGAATTCCCGTACACAGAGCAGCTGCCCTCTGGTTTGTATGGAATTGGGGCGTTTCGCCCGCACAAATATAATTGCTTGGTCAGCAGTCATTCTTGTTGCAAAAACTAAATAACATGCTATTAGAACACCTACACAGTAAAGAAGATTAATATGAGAAAAGACTCGTTCATGTATCAGTCTTTGATGATTTAAGACTTGAATACTGTTAAGAAATCATATAAACACAAACACATTTGAAGGATAGTAATAATGACACCTGCCAGTTTTCTGTTGCTGTTTTTTTAATACAGAATCTCATGTAACCTAACCTGCCCTGGAACTCTGTATACAGACAAGAATGACATTGAACTCTTGATCCTCTGGCCTCCACTTTCCAAGTGCTAGTATTACAAGTGTGCAGTACAGGCTGGTTTTATATAGTACTGGATATCAAACCCAGGACCTCGTGTATGCTAGGCAAGCATTCTACCACCCCTCAAGCATTTATTACTGCAAAGACTTTTATAGGTCTTTGTGGCAGTTCCTTCCGGTGACTGAGTCAGCTTTGCACCCCAGATGAGCTAGCACACAGCTGGCAGATGAAGGGGGGCTGAGGTGGAGTCAGTACGGCTGGCAGGTTAGGGGGTGCTGAAGTGAGGAGGGCTGAAGAAGTGAGCTGAAGGCCTGGTCTAGCCTCCTCCTGCCTAACTCTGGCATGGAAGGAAGCCAAACCCTGCTTCTGTGTTCTGGGTAAACTGCTCTTGATGTTTCCATCTAATCTACCACCCACTCTGCCCTTCGCACTTCCTGCTCCGTCATCTCTGCCATCCACTGCCAGAACATTCTTGCTGAGCCCTCCCCCATACTGGCAAAGTTTTGCTTTGGGATTATTACATTCATAGAGTCTACTTCTCTGCCTGACAATTCTTCTAAACTATGCCTACACTAATCTGTGTTTTTTTTTCCAGACCACGATGTAACTCTGTTACATAAGCAAATGCTATTAAGGATGTCAGCTGCAATAGTATGATGACTTTTTTTTCACTAGTTATTGGTAAGAATTCATAATCAATTAATTATAATACAATAGTCAACAAATCTTAATGTAAAAGGCAAATCAAAGATACCCACACAATTCCAAAATTTGTGAACATCTAGTTATGAAATCAGAACCTCTAAGAACTACATGCCTCCAGTTTGCAGCGAATACAATATAGCCTTTTTCATGGGGACATAGATCTTTAGTATAAGGAGAAGTATCTGCAGAGATATAACGTATGCAATGTCCAGCCGAGCAGTTATGGTGCACACCTTTAATCCCAGCACTTGGAAGGCAAAGGCAGGCGGATCTCTGTGAGTTCAAGGCCAGCCTGGTCTACAAAGCTAGTTCTAGGACAGCTAAGGCTATACAAAGAAACCCTGTCCTGAAAAATAAAACAAAACAAAAAAGGAAAGAAAAAAGAAAAACAGTATTTAAAAAAATACTATTTATCAACATGAGATGCTCCATTTAAATAAGCTGATCATTTAAATAGTTTTAGAAACATGTTTAAACACAATGAGTTTTCAGCTCTAAATTATTCAGAAATACTCTTATCAGTACATGGTTATTATACAGTTTTAGGACGCGTCAAATATCTTTTATTTCTTTAATTCCAAAGCTCTGTTATGATTCTAAAAACTATTTCTCTTTAGACTTAGGAAATCTCATTCCTACATATTTAACTATGCCCACACTACAATATGACTTCCTAAAGGTTACCTGTCCGCCCAAGGCCTGCATGGCAGTGGACAGCCACCTTCCCCTCCTGTAAGGCAAATGTCATCACCTTTACCATGTCTAAGATGGCAGTGAGGGATGCCACACCATAATCCTTCCATCCGAAGTTGTAGAAATAAACTAGACAGTGAAAGAGAAAAAGAAAACCAAAATTAATATGCATAAAACCCTGCAAGGACAGTTGAAGAAAATGAGTTACAAGGCACGAGATTCCACTGACTAGGCAGGTTACAATAGTAGGCCTTTTTATTTGTTTTTTTTATTTCTGGAGACAGGGTCTCACAGTGTAGCCCTGGCTCGCCTGAAGCTTGATATGCAAACTGGGATGGTCTTGAACTCACAGAAATCTGCCTGCCTCTGCTTCCTGAGTGCTGAGATTGTGTGCCACCATGCCCATATAACAGCATTTTTATATTTCTAGTAAGTTTAACTTAACATTTCTTACAAGCACATTCTTTATCGCCTAATACATTTTCTGTTGAAGTGCAGATGGAAAGAATTATAACAGAATAGAATTAAAAATTAAGGTGGAGGTAAGTAATGTGTATTCTTGTTTAAGAATAGAAATTCTCTAAAAGACTAATAAATGGCTAAATAGTTTTATATAGATATGTAGATATAGATAAATAGATATAGATGAGTTCTCTACTTAAGTGTGACTAGAAAAAAAAAAAAAAGCTAGACATAAGCCTCTTGAGAACATGTTCCCAGAACACATGCTCGTCTTGCTCAGCCTGGTTGGAATAACTCCGCTGAGTGGTCTCTTCTCCAAAGCTCCTGTGATGAGCTCTGGGCTGGCCACGAGGACATAGGCTTGTGGGGACAAAAATTATTCAACTTCCAATCCTCACTGGAATGTCTAAGCTATGGGGTCTCAGACAAGCTGATAACTCTCTAAGTTTAAGCTGAGTTGCACAATCGTGTTAAAGAGAAAATGAGGCCGTCATGTCTGACATGGTACAGGCGCTAACTGAAAAAAGCCTTTTTACTGCAGGGTCTCCTCCCAGCCCCTCCTAGAGGAAAAAGAAACCCTGTACTCACAATAGCAACATCAAAGAAAGGCAGCATCATTTTAAGTGAAATTAGAAGCCCCACTACTACGCAGATTCTATTGATAAGTAAATAAGTATTACCTCTTTAACCTAAGAGCCTGGAAGACAAAAGTGTCTAAGTATTATCCTTGATAATTCAGTGTGGGATAATGCAGGGTGGGAAGGAACTTACTGCCAGCCTCCATGAATGCTTCAGGAAGATACGTGAAACCACTTTCTTGTTCCAGAGAGTTCCCACAGCTGGCATGCTCACCAGGGCGCTGCAGGTTGATGATTGTTTTTATGCCATGACTTAACAGAAAAAGAGCAATCAGTTATAAGGACCTGGAGTCATGAGAAACAGGATTTTAGCATTAGTAAGACATTATTAAAGTCAGCTCTTTACTCCCTGTTTTTTTTTTCTTTTAAGTGAAGTCCTTTTCACTTGATGCCATAATCAGTTAAAGAAAAGCATGTTGAGTGTGTTCACTACCACTGTGAATGCTGCAGTACTTACCCAAGGAACTGCTCGATGATCTGATACTTCTCCAGCAGCTCAGAGGATGGACGAGCCATGGCCAGGATACTGTCAGTGACCCTGAAGATGGATATAGGACTGCTGAGATACACAAAACTCAGAGCATTCTACCTGATAGGATCAGCAACTTTATCATTTCAACAACTTCTATATTCTTTCATAATTCTGCCTCATAATTAGAACTCTGAGAAACCTTGTAGCTCCTTGAATCCCCAGGAAAAAATTTCAAGACCTAAGTTATTTATGGATTCTGACAAAACATCTGCAAGGACTCTAAAGAGATTCCAGTGGACATAAAGGGGACCTTCACCTTGTGACAAAGTGGCCAGTCAACTAAACAGAGGACAACTGGGAGGCTGGCATTGGACACCCGTTATCCGAGGTGTGAAATGGGGTAATAATGCCAGACATACATAGGACTGGGGTGAGAATTCACTATGATGTGGATGTACAAATATAGCAAAAATCCTAGCCTGTGGCTATAAATACTGAGGTGCTGCAATTAAGCAAAGAAAGAAGGTGGGGGTTTAGAGTCAGTTGGGCCTGACTTCAAATGCTGTTTTGTTTTTCTGCTTTCTATCTATGAGGCAAATGAACTCATCTCTCTGGACTACCAAGAAAATGGCATTAACAACTCACAGTGTTTTATGAAAATTGGTGATAATTTGAAAGCACCTAGTAGCAAAGTGCCTTGTCCTACAATTAAATGTTTATGAATGAATCTATGAACAGAACAGAGTGAGTCAATGAACAGTTGGCCATAAAGAGCCTGCCACTCGTTAGACTTCCAGCTTTACTCTGTCCAAGTTTGTCATCGGGAAGACGGTAAAAGGTATGGAAGGCAGTCTACTGCAAGGTGTGACTCACAGGAGTCTCAGAGGAGCAGCAAAGCCATCAAGCTGGCAGGCAAGCATCTAAAGACAGCATCCCCCTCAGGAGCAAGGGTAGGCAGAACAGGGGCTCCGAGAGACTTGAGATGGGATCTGACATAAGAGCAGCAGAGCTGGGAAGGGCTCGCACGGCTGGCTGACAACTAGGCAAAGTGTCCGTGTGAGCTATGCCACACTGGACGTCTGCTTGTCTGACCGACTCTGACTCAGGAGCGTTGGTTTCCTCATGCCATTAGTGTCACTAGGCTTGCCTATGACTCATACCGACCACTAACGACAGTGGGCCTCAGACTGTGTCACTGCAGGGATACCGGAAACGCAGCACAAGAGTAGAGACAGCAAGTCAAAGAAGTGGTCAGGAAACATCCGATTTTAAAATGGATTCTTCCTGCATAAAATAATTCACGAGGAAAGCCCTTTTAAACAGTAAATTCTAAGTGTGTTCCAAATAGGATTTTGTTTTTTGAGACAGGGTCTCACTGTGTAGCCCTGGCTGTCCTGGAACTCACAATGTAAACCAGGCTGGCCTTGAGCTCACAGAGATCTACATGCCTCTGTTCCCTGTGTCCTGGGATTAAAGGCAGGCACCACTATGCCCAGCTCAAATACGATTACCAGTATTTTGAGACCACAAATACATACCTGACTAGCTCACTACTATAATAAAGGCAGTATGACTTAAGAGTAGAATCAATTGTGCTTAAACACAGAAGCAATGCCAGCATCTCACGGTTGCCTGCTCGACTGGCAGCCAGCACCAGTTATGCCAAGAGACTAGAGTCTATTTCACAGTAACAGACAAATGATGTGAATGCTGAACTAACTGCACAGATCTGAGGACTACACATGGACCATGTAATTTTCCCAAACATATAGCTGAACAATTTTACTATTTTCATCAATTTCTGAAATTTAAGAACTACCTAATTACCCACTAACTTAAGATACTTCATGCATATCATTTCACTTAATGTAAAGGCTTTGAGCTTAATTATTTCCATTTTGCAAATGAGAAACTAAGGTTGAGTAGGTAGTATCCCACAGACGGCCTCCTGGCAAACCCAGGGGTGGTTGCAAGGTCCCCTGAATTCAAGGCCCATGTCTCCTTTACACTGCCTGCCTGCTGGCTCCCAGCATTCCTGCTTCCTTCACCTACAGAGCTGTGCTAGACCCAGAGCCATACTTACCAGGATGAGTAAACGCCCTTGATGGCTTGCTCCTGATCACTCCAGCGGGCTGGGTTCTCATACTTACAGGCTCTCCCACCACACGCCATGGAACATGCCATGTGCCCAGGGATAACATGCCGTAAACGTTCTCCCACCTTTGTGTACTTTGGCGTTGGGCGTTCCGAAGTTTCTAGAACATATACAAGGAAAGTAAGGTTCAAGATTCTATCCTCCCAATAGAATGTTACATGGGAAACAGTTTCATTTTTCCTCAGGATTATAGATGTGAGCCAGTGTAAGTGCCTTCATCTAATATTACAAAAGCTTTCACATGCAACAATTTCTACATATTATATTGGTAATGAGAAGAAAATGCAAAAGCTCATCTTTTTCAAGAGGATGAATTTTGTCCAAAACTATACTTTTAACAACAACAAAAATGCCATAAATTATTCCATCATTTTATCTCCTCTTCCATACCCATTAGGTCTCAGCATGCGCAGAGTAAAAAGCATGAACAGAATTAACTGTCAACGTTCTAAAAGTACAGACACAACTGCAGGTTTTTCCCATTCCTAAAGCTTAGATACAAAGGGTAGCAAATTATAAGAAAGAGTTTTACTTTTTCTCTCGGGAAAAGTTGGATTCCCCTCCGGACGGCTTACAGAAGACACAGCCACCATCACCTGGAGAGAAGATGAGGACAGCAGCTTGGTGGCAGAGCCAGAGCCACGGCGGGCTTGCTGCAGCCTCAGGACCGGGTCAGAAGTGGAGTGGCGGCGGCCCTGCAGAAAGGCGCTGAGGAAGTGCACAGCCGAAGGCCTCCGGGAAGGGTCCTGCACCTGCATGGCGCTGGCTGGGGCAGGCAAGAGCTGGAGGAGGCAGAAGCCAGCTCTGGCTTGCTCACTGAGGAGCTACACTGAGACACAGGCATCGTTCTGTATGATCTAAGAGCTTTTCAGGATAGGCTGACTCGTTTCCATAGTGACCAACAAAGAAACTACTGATTCCCACTTAGATGTGAACAGGCAAAAATCCTACACGAATAGATTGTGTTTTGGACAAATTGTTCAAATACAGAGAAGAATAATATGCATTTAAAGTAAACTGTTCTTACATTGAGATTATTTTGTTTTTTAAATACACTTAAAGATCTAAGTCCTCAAAGAATAACTTCCAAAATACTGTAATGAGTTTTAAAATGTTTCTTGTTTTTTGTTGTTGTTGTTGTTTTTTTTCAACACTGCCTCTTACATACATTAAAAAACTTAAATTGTCTTGTGCCTTTCATAGCTGGTCTCATACTTTTCTTTGGAACAGGACAAAGAAAAAAGTTTGTTGTAATTAGCAGTATATGCTAGGATGCTACAACATTATTAAAGGATCATTCAATTTTTTCAGAACCAAGTACCTTCCTATATTTTCTTGATAGAACTACTAAAGAAACACTTGAATGGAACAAATAAAGACATTTTAGAGCTAAGAAGACAGTTTCATATTTTTACTTTCAGAGGTGAAAACTCAATTCTTGGTTCTATGCTGTTGGAAACAACTTAGCTGTGAGTAAAAGTAACTATGAGCAGCCATGCCTTTCCAAAGTTCAAAACTGTAATTCTTTGCCTCCCGTTGCTATGGGAGGAAAAAAAAAAAAACAGCTTCTAAGTCTCCACGGAGGCATTTGAATAAAATTCTCTAAAGTATCACATTTTTAAAGGAACTGGATGAGGGGGAGGTGGCAGTTTGAGAATAAAGGATATAAAGAAAACAGAAACTCAACAACTGCAAAGCTCTTATTGTCCGCCTCCTCCCTCGCTAATGTCAGGCTGTGCCCGCGCTTTCTCCCCTGCACTCTTGGCACAAATGGTATTTCAGTGGTGTGCGGATGGGAACATAACTACTGCTGTAGATTAGGCTGATCTACGCTGTTCAATTTCCACCCTCATATCCCTGGCATCACGCACTTTTGTGAAATAAGACGGAGACAGAGGAGTCTAATTTGACATTCCAATTGCTACTTTATCTGTAGTATCACACAGAAATGGAAAAGTTCCCCCCCACACACACACACCCCAATTCAGAAAGCAGCTACTCTGCCTGAAAGAACGACCTGAGAAAGATTCTAGCCCAGGCCCACTTGACGCTTAGAATGATACAGAGCAGTTTTACACGGGTTTACATGAGAAGAGAGCACAGAAGATACCGAAGAGAGCAAGAAGGGACCTAAAGGCAGGGGGCCCTAAGTGCTGTGTGCTTGCTACTCTGGTGACAGAGTCTGCGAAGACTTTTAACACCGCACAGCTGGCAGCACATGTGGAGTCTGAAAGAGACAAAGTATGGGAAGCTCCCTGTAGCCTGATAAAGACAGTGGCTGTGGATGGAGGACATGTCAAGGGGTGGACTATGGCACCAACGTGATGCTGGGAGTTCAGCTCAAGTGGCCAGCAGATCGCACCACTGGTTCCCACAGAGCCCATGCACAGGGGGTGTGAGAAACCCGCAAGCTCTGTGGCAGGCACAGATATTTAAGGCAACAGGGAGGAGGTGTCAGTCAGTGATTCCAGAAAACGGAAGGATGCACTGAAGGATGTCTACAGAGGGAACTCAAATGTGGCTCTGCTCTCAACTGTACTAAAATTCCAAAGAAACCTAATGTGGGGGACTTATTTGGACTAAGCTAAGGAAGGTTTAAGTATCACCTCAAAAATAACTTCTGCTATAAAATCCTAAGAACTGAGCTAACTTCAAACACAAAAACAGCACACAACTGAGCTGACTGAACATGTTAGCATAGTGACCCTGTGTCAGGCAGGGCCTAAGGAAGTGTAGCCTGGTGCAAACAAGGACTGGACAGGCAAATGTAGCCCCTCCCTCCACAGCCAACACAGCTCCAAGGATACATCCTGCATCCACCTGGCAGGCAAACTGGAACTGTGCCCACCTCTTCACGAAAGACAGGTACCCTAGCCTTTGCTTTATTGCTCATTTGAAGGGATCCTCAAAAACTACACCTTGGCTGAGTACCCAATTCACAGTCAATCTTCTTTCAAAAATAAACTCAGCATTAAAAAGGACTGGCTGGTCTTCCAGAGGACCCAGGTTCAATTTTCAGTACCTATATGGTAACTCACAATCCAGGGGATCTGATGACTTCTGGTCTCCATGGACACCTGGCATGCATGTGGTGCAAAGTCATACATGAAGGCAAAATACCCAAACACATAAAAACATTTAAGAAAGAATTTAAGTTTTATTTATATCAGAGGGCTTTACAACTGGCATACAACCTTTAGTCTCCAACACGCTAGCTTGGTTTCCTTCTCCAATGTGCTCATAGAGTTAAGGGTTTTCCAGGGTTATTTACTTAGAGGACTGTGTGTAGCCCTTACTGACCTAGAACTTGCTATGTAGACCAGGCTGAACTGAACTCACAGAGATCCCTTCTGAGTACTGGAATTAGGGGTGTGGACCACTACTCTGAGCCTTTTTTGTATTTACAGCTTCAGTGCACACACGTTTTCCTGCTTTTTCCAATCAAGACAGGGACATCTACCTTTAGTCTTAAATTTGAATCTAATAAAGCACAATGACTATGAAAACTCATTTTGCTAATACACCACAAAATTTATCTAATTCCTTAGTTGTCGGACATTCAGGGCATTATCAATGGTTTTTATTTTAAAAATAAGATACTAACCTTTTTTTAAGACCAAAATCTTTATTTTAATATTTTAGGGAAGATATGACTCACGAGTAAAATTAATGTTCAAATTGCAATTTTATTTAGTGGAGTCTTTACATGTTTAAAAATTAAGTATAAATAAACAGAAAGAGGGAACATGTTCAGCAACTCCACTCAGGATTCAGGGACCCTGTGAGGCTGGGTTGGAACCAGGATTTTATGTGTGTGTATAGGTGTGTATGTGTGTGTGTATACATATGTATATGTACATACACACATACAAATATAAATAAGCACAAATGTTGATACATGATAGGTACAGTTATCCACATATGAACATGCACTCACTCTTCAACTATGACAACCAAGAAGACCTTGTGGAAAATAACAGGATAGTAACAAACACATACAAGCAGACATTGGTTTTTAAGCTCAATTTTTCTAGCAATAAATACTACAGTTTCATGGCTGTAATCCTGATGAAATGGACATACTCAAATTGAGAGGATTTGGTAACATAACACAACTTGCTTATCTTCTTCAGAAGTACCTGAGGTCATCAGAGTCCAGGACAGTCTGGATTGTGTTCTGGTGTGAAACACGTGAAGTAAACGGGAGAGTAAATACTGTGTGTGACCCAGACTTGGCTCTTGGACTGTCAGCCACAATCTGCGAATCTCAAGGGAAGCTGACGAGCAGAAGAAAGGCCGTGATAGTTCAGTCTACTTTGCTGATGTGGGGAGTGTGGAGAATATCTTTGTGGGAGTAATAGAGAATCATGTCTGCAACTCACACCCAAACAGTTCAAGAAAAACATCTCTCTGTTGTACTTGCAAGTTTCAGATTGCTTCAAAATGAAAACAAATCCTCTAAAAGATATTCAATAATTAAAACCAAAGGGTCTCAGCAAATAAGAGAACTGTAGAGTTTACTTTAAAAGGGTCATCAGAGACCTCTGCAAGAACAATTGCCGTGGACACCAGCAACAGATGCCCGAGCTGACCTGAGACTGAACAAGCGACAGAAATGGCAGCTACAATCAGAGGGGTTTTTTTTTTGTTGTTGTTTTGTTTTTTAAAGATTTAGCTGTGACAGGAAGAGAAGGGCCTCAGATGAGTTATAGTGAGAGGTCTAGAAACAATCACATGTAGCAGGAATATGAGAAGTCCTGGCTTCAGATATTTGAAACCATTTCAAGTTTAAGGAATGTTTTTTGTTTTGTTTGGTGAGGATGAATTAGAATTGATACTTACTGAGAAACAGATCTGACCCGGCATCGGCAAACACTCTGAACCAATGGCTGAACAGCGGTGCTCTGTAGGAAGCGGGCCTGTCAGAGAGAGGAGACTGAAGCCGCAGTCAGCACCACCTGGATGTGCCCATGTGTGGCCCCGAGAACGTGAGCGGGTGGACCACTGTCTCCCCGGGACCTCTTATGGGTTTGTCTGACAGGAAACAGCCCTTGCTGAAATCCTGGACATAAGAAAATGACCAGCGCGATACCACTAAATTCAGGAACAAGACAAGGCTGTCCACTCTCCCCATATTTATTCAATATAGTACTAGAAGTTCTAGCTAGAGCAATAAGACAACAAAAGGAGATCAAAGGGATACAAATTGGCAAGGAAGAAGTCAAACTTTCACTATTTGCAGATGATATGATAGTATACATAAGTGACCCCAAAAACTCTACCAGGGAACTTCTACAGCTGATAAACTCCTTCAGTAAAGTGGCAGGATACAAGATCAACTCAAAAAAATCAGTAGCCCTCCTATACACAAATGATAAAAGGGCTGAGAAAGAAGTCAGAGAAACAGCACCCTTTACAATAGCCACAAATAATATAAAATACCTTGGGATAACACTAACTAAACAAGTGAAAGACCTTTTTGATAAGAACTTTAAATCTCTAAAGAAAGAAATTGAAGAAGATATCAGAAAATGGAAGGATCTCCCATGCTCATGGATAGGTAGGATTAACATAGTAAAAATGGCAATCTTACCAAAAGCAATCTACAGATTCAATGCAATCCCCATCAAAATCCCAACACAATCTTCACAGACTTGGAAAGAAAAATACTCAACTTTATATGGAAAAACAAAAGACCCAGGATAGCTAAAAGAATCCTATACGATAAAGCAACCCTTGGAGGCATCACCATCCCTGACCTCAAACTCTACTATAGAGCTATAGTAATAAAAACAGCTTGGTACTGGTATAAAAACCGACATACGGACCAATGGAATCGAATTGAAGACCCTGACATTAATCCATGCACATATGAACACCTGGTTTTTGACAAAGGAGCCAAAACTATACAATGGAACAAAGAAAGTATCTTCAACAAATGGTGCTGGCATAACTGGATGTCAATATGTAAAAGATTACAAATAGATCCATATCTGTCACCATGCACAAAACTCAAGTCCAAGTGGATCAAAGACCTAAACATAAATCCAGTTACACTAAACTTAATAGAAAAGAAGATAGGAAGCACTCTTGAACGCATTGGCACTGGAGACCATTTCCTAAATAAAACACCGACAGCACAGACCCTGAGCACAACCATTAATAAATGGGACCTCTCAAAACTGAGAAGCTTTTGCAGGGCAAAAGACACAGTCAATAAGACAAAAAGACAGCCAACATATTGGGAAAAGATCTTCACCAACCCCACATCTGACAGAGGATTGATCTCCACAATATATAAAGAACTCAAGAAACTAGACATCAAAGCACTGAACAGTCCAATTAAAAAATGGGCTAAAGAGCTAAACAGAGAATTCACAAAACAAGAACTACAAATGGCTGAAAGACATTTAAAGAAATGCTCAACATCCTTAATCATCAGAGAAATGCAAATCAAAACGACTCTGAGATACCACCTTACACCTGTTAGAATGGCTAAGATCAAAAACACCAATGACAACCAATGTTGGAGAGGATGTGGAGCAAAGGGAACACTCCTCCACTGTTGGTGGGAATGTAAACTTGTACAACCACTGTGGAAATCAGTATGGCGGTTTCTCAGAAAATTAGGAATCGAACTACCTCAAGACCCAGCCATCCCACTCTTGGGCATATACCCAAAGAATGCTGATACATACCATAAAGATACATGCTCAGCTATGTTCATAGCAGCACTATTTGTAATAGCCAGAACCTGGAAACAACCTAGATGCCCATCAACGGAAGAATGGATGAAAAAAATGTGGTACATATACACAATGGAGTACTACTCAGCAGAGAAAAACAATGAAAGCATTAAATTTGCAGGCAAATGGGTGGAACTAGAAAAAATCATCCTGAATGAGGTAACCCAAACCCAGAAAGACAGTTATGGTATGTACTCACTCATTGGTGGATTCTAGATATAAAATGAACAATCAGACCACAACCCATAGAACCATAGAGGCTATATATATAGCATGGAGGTCCCTAGGACGACTGTGGCATATAATAAATTTCAGTTTTACTCAATTATTGAAAAAAAAATAGCCAAATGAATGGAAACACATGAACTATGAACCAAAGGCTGAGGGGCTCCCAGCTGGATCAGGCCCTCTGAATAGGTGAGACAGTTGATTGGCTTGATCAATTTGTGAGGCATCTAGGCAGTGGGACCAAGTCCTGTGCTCATTCCATGAGTTGGCTGTTTGAAACCAGGAACTTATGCAGGGACACTTGGCTTAGTCTGGGAGGAAGGGACTGGACCTCCCTGGACTGAGTCTACCAAGTTGATCACAGTCCTTAGGGGAGGACTTGTCCTGGAGGAGGTGGGAATGGAGGGTGGGCTGGGGGTAAGGGGAGGGCGTGGGAGGGGGGAGAATAGGGGAACCCATGGCTGATATGTAGAACTGAATGGTATTGTAAAATAAAAAATATATATCACAAAAAAAAAAAAATGACCAGCTTGGAGTACTAGGCCTGGCCCCGGATGCTTGGGACTTGAACTACCTACAGGAACAAGTGAAGAAGAAAAGGCCCAGTACTCACTTGGTAGTGCTTAGTCAGCTTGTTGCTTTAATTGTGCTTATCAAGAGAATGTATACTTTTGCATTTTGTATAAAATATCTCATTTTACTCCTTATTACTCTCAAGTTTGGTTCTGCCTAGCTGCAAACAGGCAGTGGCTACAAGGCTCTTAGCTGAGACGCTGGCACACATTTCTCCACACTCTTATGCAGTGGCTGTGGTAGAAGCCCAGAGGCACAGGGTGGTCCTGTGGGTTACATCTGGCACTGTTTCCTGCTTTTTCTTGCAGCTGGTCTTCCTTTTCTTTTTGTTCTCTGAGACAGGGTTTCTCTGTGTAGTCTTGGCTGTCCTGGATCTCACTCTGTAGCCCAGGCTTGCCTTAAACTCACAAAGATCCGCCTGCCTCTGCCTCCTGAGTGCTGGGATTAAAGGCGTGCACCACCAACCACCCAGCACCAGTTTTTGAGGGTTTGCTCTGTAAAAACCTCTTCATCTGTTAAGCATCTGTAGAAAGCATGGCCTTTCAAAACATTACTCTTACCCTAAAATATTTCCATGTAGCTGGGCAGTGGTGGTCCACCCTTTTAATCCCAGTACTTGGGAGGCAGAGGCATGCAGATCTCTGAGTCTGAGGATAGCCTGGTCTGCAGAGAGTTCCAGGACAGCCAGGGCTACACAGAGAAACCCTGTCTCAAAAAAACCAAAAATAAATAAATAAAATAAAATCCATGTTATGTAAGACATGAGATGGGAACTGAATTAGCTTACTGATTCTGTTCCCTAAAAACGTGGTTTTTGGGTTAATGCTTGTATACAGCATAAAGACAGGCCCAACATCATTCCTTCACAGTGATAAGTCTGTGTTTCTTTTCTTTTTTACATTTTTAATGATTTATTTATTCATTTTATGTGCATTAGTGTTTTGGTGCATGTATATCTGTATGAAGGTGTCAGATTCCCTAGAACTGGAGTTACAGAGAGTTGTGAACTGTCATGTGGGGTGCTGGGAATTGAACCCGGGTCTTCTGGGAGAGCAGCCAGTGCTCTCAATACCGCTGAGCCACCTCTCCAGCCCCTAAGCCTGTGTTTTTGTTATCCTTTGTTGAAGACTGCCATTGTCCTGCTGAACAGTCTTGCTACACTTATTGAAAATTATTTGAGGACTGGGGAGTGACAGAGTATTTGCCTAACATACTTGAGGTCCTGAGTTTAATCCCCACCACAACCAAGTATAACAGACTGGGAGATGGCTCAGTTGGTAAAAGCACTTGCCACACTAAGCCTGACGGCCCGCACAAGTTGTCCTCTGACCTCCATGAATGAATACACAGACACAAATGAATGCCATAAATCTTTTTCAAGAAAAAGATAATCATTATGTGCAGAGATTCCTTCTGGGCTCTTCATTCGATTACACTATACAGTTGTCTTTATTTTGATTAATGTAGCTTTGCATAAAAGTTTTTAAATTAGGAAATAAATCCTTTTCATTATTTTTCAAGGTTATTTTGCCTGTTTGGAGGTCTTTGAGACTCTGCTTCAACTTTGGATGGATTCTTCTTCTCCATGCCTAGTGGGTTTTAATAGGGATTGTGCCGAACCTGTAGATCCTGTTCGACTGCACTGACATCTTAATACCACGGTCTCTGGTTCATGAACACACTCAGTCTTTGCACTGCATCTGGCTCCGTACTCATCTCTTCTGTTCCCAGTGCAGCATGCTGAGAGTATCAAGGCCCAAACTGCCCCCACTCTACTTCATTTGTAGTGGCGTCCTATCTCAGGAGAGCCATGAATATCAGACATAGGAAAGTATTAAAATAAGCAAATCAAAACTCAGAAGTGCAGATGTACAGAAATAACCGAATATATTTACTATGGAACTCAACAGCAGACATAAACCCAGAAATTAGAGAACTTGATGACAGAAATTATATACATGGAAGAACAAAGAGAAAAAGGAATTTAAAAAATGTGGTCAGCAACATATATGCAAAGAATGTACCAGGAGACTAGGGAAAATAGTAGAAGAGGAAAAAAGAAAAGAATGAAGAAATGATGGCTTCCAACACCCCAGGCATGATGAAGGGTGTGATAAACACACTGAAGGAGCTCAGCAGGCTCCCAGTGCTAAAACCCACGGCTCCACACCCAGACACGGCCTGTAAGACATCTTAAGATAAACATTCTACTCCTCACCTACAAGAAACCCCCTATAAACTAACATCTAACTTCTTACTAGGAACAATGGAGGCCTCAAATAGAGGGGCACATGTTCAAATTGCTAAAAATAAAACACTTAAAAATCTTACAAGATCATCTTTCAAAAATGAAGTGAAATACAGGCAATCTCAGATAAATATTAACAGAATTTGCTGTGTGGCAGGCCCATTTAGGAGGGTCTAGAAGTTCTTTGTGTTGAAAGCAGGTTACCCAAGCCGGTAATGAGAGGTTAGTGAGACAGAAACGACAAGTCACAGCACATAGTATAAATGTTTCTCTCTCTCTCTCTCTCTCTCTCTCTCTCTCTCTCTCTCTCTCTCTCTCTCTCTCTTTCTCTCTCTCTCTCTCTCCTTAGTTTAAAAGGACTATATAAAACAACATGCATGTAATTGCATTCACTGTTGGTCATAAAGCAGAGAAAGGTGACTTAGGTGACTAGCACAGAAGTGGGTAAGAACAGAAACAATACCCAAATGATGAAGTGACACGGAAACACAACACTTACACGGAAGAGAACGAGAGAGAGCAAAAAGAAAAGGTGGATATAGTAAACTAGAGTCCCAAAGAACTCTTACAACAGACACAACTCAACAACACAAGACCAACAGACCAACTTCAAAATGGACCAAGAATTTGAATAGGCATTTCCCCCAGGAAGAGAAAGAAGTAGCCAACATGTATTTGAAATGACATTCAACATCATTAGTCAGTAGGGAAATGCAAATCAAAAATGTTTATTTGGTGGCTATAATTCTTCAAAATGTTAGACACACAGTTACCACATGAACTCTTAATTCCACTCCAAGGTTTGTGCCCAGGAACAATTAAAAAAAATACACCCACAGAAAAATGTGTACACAAATATTTGTAACAACATTTACTCATAGCGCCAAAGAAGAAACAACCCAAGTGTCCTCAACCCAAATGGATTAATTAACTGCTATATCCATGTAATAGAATATTACTCAGTACTAAAGAGGATCAAATACTATTGTGCTTGAATGAGGTTGAAGATTGATAATAGTATTTTTTAAATGCAGATATAAAACAGCACCTACTGTTATTTTATTTATGCTAAATACAAAAATCTATTGGCAAATCTATAGGGATAGAAAGATTAGTGATTTCAGGGACCAGGGACAGTAGAATGGGAGTCAGCTTCTAGTTTCTACAAGATTTCTTTCTGGTCTGATGAATTGTTCTTTATGTCTACAATAACATCTAATGACTTCTTTAAAAGGGTGAAGGTTTGCCGGGCGGTGGTGGCACACGCCTTTAATCCCAGCACTCGGGAGGCAGAGCCAGGCGGATCTCTGTGAGTTCGAGGCCAGCCTGGGCTACCAAGTGAGCTCCAGGAAAGGCGCAAAGCTACACAGAGAAACCCTGTCTCGAAAAACCACAAAAAAAAAAAAAAAAAAAAAAAAAAGGGTGAAGGTTTGATATGCAAATTCTATACTAATAATTTTTAATAGCAAGTGATTTGAATGGGAATTTCTCCCAAACAGATACAGAAATGATCAACAAATAGATGAAAAGATGTATATCACTACCAGTCATTAGGAAAATGTTTATAGAAACTACAAGGAACTATCTCTTCACACCTTCCAGGATGGCTATAATTGAACAGTCATGATGAGCTCTAAGTGCTTATGATAATAGACAGACAGGGAGCTCCTTCCTGACTGCCAGTGGGAATATAAGATGGAACAACCTCTGTGGAAAACAGTCCGGCAGCTCCTTAAATGATGAAATAAAGTGGTCGTATGAACCAGCCCTTGACTCCTAGGTATAAATCCAAGTAAGTGAAGACAGTCTATTCACAGCTCTGTACAGTCAGTCAGCACTTACAACAGCCAAAACATGGTAACAACCCAAACATTCATCAACTGGTACATTTAAAATATGGTATTATCTATGCAACCAGAGATCCTAAGTACTGACATGGGCAGCCCAAAGAACTTGGAATATCATCAAGCCAAGTGAAATTAGTAAATCACTAGACCATATAGTGTATGATTCTGTTGAAAACAAAATGTCCAGGGAAGGGAAATGTGTAGAAACAGAAAGTTGACTGGTGGTTCTTAGGGTTGCTGTGGAGATGGGGGTAGTGACCACCATATTTTCTTTTACTCCAGTTTCAGAGGGGACAAACAGAAAGCTCTTCATCCCCCCAACATCCCAACCCTGAAGAAAAGGAGGTGGACTTGACCCAATCAGCTGTATCAGAAGGGCGAACAAGAGCAAATCTATCAGGGGTGCAGAGGATTCATCAGAGAATGACGAATGGTTTTCTGCACCTGTTTGAAGGAAGGATGTGGTACTTTGAGTTGTCTGCTGGGGTTGAAATGATAAGCTGGGTAGAGATGTTTTCCCATCCTTACCAAGCCCAAGTGGTCAATGCTGCAAATTCTCCTGCCAAGCAGTGTCTTAGGGGCCACGCTAACTTTGCAGCAGCAAGTCCCAGTGGGAGCAAGTCCCAATGGGAGCCTGATGTGCAGCTAGTTAATACGAGGTTTGCCACCCTCCCACATCATTTCTCAGCAGAGCCTCCATCCTCACCAGCATCAAGAAGACTGAAGAAAGCAGTGCAAATTACGGCTGGCCAGTATTCTCCGTTCCCCAAACGTTGGTCTAGTGAGGCCTAGTAGGGAGACGGACCTACACCTTCCCCTGGTAAAAACAGACTGAACAATGAAGCCTGAAACAGGGCTCGTTCACACTGCTGCCTCCAGTGTCAATGGAGCCCATCAGTGAGAAGCAGGGAGGTGTGATGTATGGTGGTCTGCATTCCCTTTCCCAACCCCTGGTGTTGGTGGGATGTAGTGGGGAGCTGAGCCCCCAGCTCTACATGGTATCCATTAGAACAGAAGAAGGTGGGAACGTGACCCACAGGGCACAGCAGGGAAAGAGGTTCAACCACAACTGCAGCAAAGCATGAGTCACCTCCCATCTACCCCGGAGGGCAGCGGGGCCCAGAGCACCATTTCATTTCTCACAGAGCTAATATTACACGATTCAAAGGCAACCTGACCACGCAAGGCACTGCTCCACTTCTCCCATGAAGGTGTCGACAGAGCAGTGGAAAGCTGCACTTCCACCCCACCCGCATGCCATGGGGCTGTATGGGGAGCAGTCTGCCAGTGGGAGGCTGAGCAGACACAGCTCACATGTATCTGGAGCTGACTGCCCAGAAGGAGACTGCTGATAAGTAAGACAAAACAAAAAGCAGGGTCCAAAAATCTGTCATAAATCATTTGTCACACCAAGAGTTAAGAAAATCACAACTTGAATGAGAAGAAATGATCAGCAGATATGAAACATTGAAAGTCTCAATAAGGACTATAATTATAATGTGCCTTGGCACTAATTTTTAAAAGAACTGGAAGCTTAGAATATTCTCTGAACAAAAAAAAAAAAAGAAGAAGAATTGAACTAGAAATCCTTAACAGAAAGATAACAGGAGAAAAAAAACTCTAAAGACTTTGAAATTAAGTATCAAAGGTATAAACTAATTTGTGGGTTAAAGAGAAAGTCTCAAAGGAAATTACATAACACAGAGAATTGAATCAAAATGAAAATGGAACATACTGAATGACATGGGACAGTAATAAAAGAAACTTACACCACTTTAAAGAAGAAAGATCTCAAATCAATCCAAGCTCCAAGCACAGTAACAAGAAAGGTCAGAGAAACAAGAACACAAACAGAAACCTGGAGCAAGCATTGGAAGCACAAGAATAAGGGCGGACATCAAAAGAACTCTAAACAGGAACAGTGGCAGCTTTCTACTGATTATGGAAAAACTAATTGATGTAACTGGTAAACTTCCCAAAAAAGCTGACACAAAGTCCAAAGATAAAAACACAAGAGGATGAGCTGTCACTCAATCAGGTGCTCATTCACATGCTGTGGGATGGTCTGTATGTCAAATTGCTCTGATTGGTCAATAAATAAAACAATGATTGGCCAGTGGCTAGGCAGGAAGTATAGGCGGGACTAACAGAGAGGAGAAAAGAAAGAACAGGAAGGCAGAAGGAGTCACTGCCAGCCACCGCCAGGACAAGCAGCACGTAAAAATGCCGGTAAGCCATGAGCCACGTGGCAAGGTATAGATTTATGGAAATGGATTAATTTAAGCTATAAGAACAGTTAGCAAGAAGCCTGCCACGGCCATACAGTTTGTAAGCAATATAAGTCTCTGTGTTTAGTTGGTTGGGTCTGAGCGCTGTGGGACTGGCGGGTGACAAAGATTTGTCCTGACTATGGGCAAGGCAGGAAAACTCTAGCTACATTCACATGTGCCCAACCTTCTGATATTGTGACACAATGGCATATATGAAATTCACAGTTCACACTCAGAACTGTGCAAGCAAGTTACAAACAACAACAACAACACATACACACACAGAAAACTTGATAAGTTTACAATGTTGTGTTAGTCCACATTCTTAGCTATTCTTGGCTATATTTCACCTGAGTCATGGGCTGGACACACCTGAAAGGATGATATGGATCTAATAAGAACAACCTCATGCTCATAAATTTGACAACTTAGAAGAAATACACAACTTCTTAAAGACTGCAAACTACCAAGACTTAACATGAGAAGACCCAGATACTCCTACAGAAATAAAGAAACCTAGTTCATAAATAAGAAAGTCCTGTAAAAGAAATCTCTAGGCTTACATGACTACTGGAGAATGCTGGCAAATATTTAAAGAAGAGAGAGTAGCAATCTCACATAAAATACCTTCTAGGTATAAGTGGGGGGACATATACCAACCCTCTTTTATAAAGCTAAAGTTTTTATACCAACCCTCTTTTATAAAGCTAGAGTTTTTCTGAAACAAAGATAGTACAAAGAAGATAAAATATTTTTTAAAACTGTATTTAATGCCTCTTTTGAATTTAGGTAAAAAAATTCAATAAAATATTAGCAAACAAAATCCAGCAATACATCATAATAGCATTACTTACCATCACTTAATAGGACTTATTCCAAGTATCTAAGGCTGTTTAGACAATCAAAAATCAAGATAGGGCTAGGGAGAGAATTTAGTCAATGAAGTGCTTTGCTGTGCAAGCATGAGAACTTAGTGGGATCCCAGTACCCACATAAAAATCTAGGCATAGTGGTTGTAATCCCAGAGCTGAGGAAGGGGAAATGGGCAGAGCCTAATCCACTGGACAAGTGCCAAGACCCTGTCTCAAAAGCAGGCAAACAAACAATATCTAAAACAGATGACAGCTAAGGAAAGACACACAAGCATGACTTCTGAGCACCACATATACCTACTCACACAACACCCCCAACATAATTTACCATATTCACTAGCTAGAGAAAAAATTACATGGTTCTATCAGTTGACACATGAACAGTACTTGGCAAAATCCAACACCTATACCTGATGCTAACAGAAAAACAAAAAGCCCATCAAGCAGGAGACCATATGCTCTCCCAAAGAGCAATAAGAGGTCATGGTATCTGTTTTCTATTCTGCTGCTTTTGTGCTTGGGAGTTCTAGGCGTGAATGATAAACATAAAAACACATACAAGCGTACAGATTGGGGAGGAAGAATTCAACTGTCCTTATCTCTGGACAACATCAGCATTTATACAGAAAACCACAAGGGATCTCAAAACTTCTCAGAATTGGTGTGTTCAATCAAGGTTGTAGGATAAGGACAGGACAATATACAAAAATTCACTGCATTTCTGCAAACAAACAGAATAATATGAGAAAATGGTAACTAAAGGTACACCACCAGTCCAAACACTCCAAACAGATCACTCAAGTACAAACTTCTAAAAAAAAATGTATGGATCTATAGGTTGAAAGATTTGAAATTCTGATAAAAATCAAGATTAAATAAATGAAGAGACAATATGATTATGGGTTGAGTAAAGATGGGCAAGCTCTTTAATTTCATTTATATAATTTAATTCTTAACAAACTTCCAGCAGGTTTTTTTTGTTGACATATACAAGCTTATTTAAAATTTATTGGGAAAGTCACAGATCATAGCTACAATAATATTTAAAAAGGAAACGAAGTGCAAAGAGTCACTCTACAGTGATCACAACATGATGGCATTGCTTGGGGGTTAGACGGAAGATCAATTGAGACAGAAAAGAGAAACCACACACACACACACACACACACACACACACACACACACACACACACACACACCCCTCAGGACAATGGGACAGATGAGTTCTTAAGACTTAACTCCAGGAAAATTCAGAGAAGGGAAACTGAACTTCATGAGGACTAAGAGCTGCTGTCGTCACAGAACGCAAGCACATGGCCAGCACGGTATAAGGGCCAAGTGGAGATGCCATGTTTTGAACTCTTGGTCTGCAGCCAATGGCCATATTTTGGGAGGTTGTGAAATGTTGGGAGGTTTGCCCAGCTGGAGGAAGTAGGTCCGTAGGATGTGCCTCTGTAATGCTGGGTTCCTATTCTGCCCTTCCTTTCTCTGCTTTCTGATGCAGTTAAGAAAAGAACAGCTCTCTTCTGCCACACATTCCCACCATGCGATGTCTGTCCAAAGACCTGGGACCAAGCAACCGCGGACTGAATCCTCTGAAACTGTCAATTAAAACGAACCCTTCCTCCCTTAAGTTGTTTTAACTTAACAATTGAATTAGAAAGTGGATAAAAGACATCACAGACTTAAGCAAAGGAGGATAAACACATGACAGAGAAGCACATAAACAAATGACAGTTACAATCATTAGCCAAGATGGATTAGCCTCCCTCAGTTCTTTACCAGGTCAAAGCTAAATGCAATCTGAATAGAGAACTACAAATACAGAGGGGCTGGAGCTTAGTTCAGTGGCAGAGCGCTCACACAGCATGCACAAGGCCTGCATTTGTTCCCCAGCACCACTAAAACAAAACACCACAAAGAAGTGTCTCTCCACCCACTAGAACAGCTCAATAATGACAACACCTAAAACCGATGAAGACACAGAGACCTTGAACACTAGACACTGATGAAAAGGAAGTAAAATGGGGCAGCCAAGATAACTCAGTGAGGAAAGGCGGTCACTGCCATGACTACTGACAACCTGAGTACCATCCTGGGACCACATAACCGCAGCAAGAACTGACTTCAGCACGGTGTCCTCTGATCTCTACATGAGTTCAGCGCGCGCGCACACACAGAGAAGGGGGCAGCATTAAATAAAAGATATTAAAATGGGTATGTATATTGTGTGTGTGTGTGTGTGTATGTGTGTGTGTGGGTGTGGGTGTTTCTATATTCTTTAACTTTGGCTAAGGTGGCTTGGGAACCTTGCCATGGCAACTGCAGTGGGCGTACCCAGTTTTTTTGGGGGGGAAGATTTATTTTATTTTAAATTGTGTGTGTGAGTGCATGAACGCACATACACACATTAGTGCAAGTGCCTACAGAGGGCGTAAGAGGGCATCAGATCCCTTTGACCTGGAGTTACAGGTCATTATGAACCTATTGATGTGGCTGCTGGAACTCAATTCACATCCTTTGGAAGAGCAGCAAGTGCTTTTAACTGCTGAGCCATCTCTCCCACTTCAGATTTAGGTTTTTAAAAGGGCCATTCCCCACTAAAATGAACTAAGACTTCTTGGAAAAAGATCTGCTTTCAAAGCTAGGACAAAAATGGATGAAAACGAGCTAGAAGATCTTTGTGTCTTAGGAATGGTGGAGACACAGCAAAAAGTTTGACAGGGCTCTGAATGGCTGAAATAGAAAAGCTGGAACATCAAGACAAATAGGAAGACCAGATTCCATTGAACAAAATACGAATCCACACTGAAATAACTGAGCCAACAAAGAAGAGAAAATTGTTCCTTACAGTATAATGCCACTTAACAGTTTCTATCACGTAACGACTCAGGAAGAAACATCAATAGGTGCTATAACACTACAGAGTCAAAGGTGATATGGAACAGGATGTTACACAGCTTCAAAGCATCTTTCTATGAGATATTAATTATGAATGGAGAAAGAATAATTTATACTGGATAAATCTTGGCAGATACCAGCTTACTGATATGATCAAACTTAACATTACCAGTGATAAAGCAAAATGACATCTTGGGTCATCTGAGGGCCACTTCTGTGAGGCTTCCAACAAAACTGCATAACCTCAGAGGTACCATTAGTAGAGAGCAGACAGTCCAGAACTGAACACATGCTACACTATAATTCAGCCATGATAGTAAACAAACTAAGGTCATAAGAAAAGGTCTAAGGTCATTGAAAGAGATTTAAAAATCATAACAAGGCCAGGACATTATGGTGAATGCCTGTAATCAAGCACTTGAGAGATCAAGGCAGGAGGATCAACATGAGTTCAAGCCAGGCTTAAGAAACAGTTTGAGACCAGCCAGGACTACATGGGAAGACCTCGTCTCAAAAAAAAGACCCTTTTGCTATTAAAGGATATTATAGGAACAGCTGACAAAATTTGAATGGCACCTGCAGGCAAACAGAAGACTGTGACTGTGTGACTGTGTGACTGTGTGACGTGTGTGTGTGTGTGTGTGTGTGTGTGTGTGTGTGTGTGTGTGTGTGTGTGCGTGCGCGCGCGCTTACCATTTAGGCTAAGCTAGGCTTAGGCTAGGCCGGCCAGCCAGACCCCAGGAACCCCATCTCTCCTCTCTGGTGCTGGAACTACAACTGTGAATCACTATATCTGGCTTCTTTTTTCTATCCTGGGAGCTGGAGATTGAACTGAGGTCCTCACACCTGCACAGCAAATGCTTTATCACAGAGCCGTCCCCTCAGCCTCTTCGTGGATGCTTTTCATCCAACTTCTAAGTCTCATACAGTTTTTTTTTTTTTTTTCAAAGCATCACAAAAAAGAAGAGCATGGAAATCTAATGGAGGAATATTGCATTACTCTGTAATATTCTAGTCAACTAAAAAATAATTCTGATTTGCCTCTATAGTCATAAGAATACCTAATAGACATAATAGGCAAGATTGTGGCAAACTCTATGAAGCCAAAACCCCAATTTTTTTAACCAATAAACTATTAATAAAAAAATGACATAAGTGAAATTCAAGATTAAAATAGATTTAATATACATAACAAAAAGTGACAACATATTGACACCTTTTGGATCCTGATATAAATGATACATAAATACATTTATATGGGACACAGCTATGAGACAATGAGAAATTTGAACACTATTTAGCCAGTGGATGATGCTGTGAATTAGTATTTTCGTTATGGCAGACAGGTAGGTAATGACTGAATAAAGTGACATCTACTGTGAGTACAGGGAAGTGAGCAGAGGCAGTGAGTGACAGGGGCTGAAGCTGGTGGCTGTGTGCACTTAAGGGGTGCAAAGACCTTTGTTTCACTCCTTGTACTTTGGTGAGCTCTGAAATTCTCCCTAACGAAAGGATATTTCTTGTTTCTAAGTAGTAGAACCAAGATTTAAATCCAGGTTTGTCTCATTATAAAGCTAGTTTTCGATGAATTTTCTACTTTGTCCTCTAAAAGTTAAGTATTTTACTTATGTACCTGGACATTAAACTTTCCTATGATTCATTAGCCAACATTCAAAAAATTATTCTCCACCCCAAAATATAATAAAATATAACTGACTACCTTTAATGAGATATAATTTTTAGAAATTAGATATTAAGTAAATTTTCCAGATTTTTTCTAGTTAAAAATTAGCTGTACTTAGAGAAAAATAGTAATAAATTATTCAATTAAAAATTCAAAAAATCAGCTTCTCTGGTATATCACAATGGTCTCCTTCGCTGGGCATCTGGGAGTGTGCAGCGGGTTTTGGGTGTCCCCGAAACCTGGGGTGACTGGATTCAGCAGGTGGAGCCTAGCTGTCCCCTGTGTAGCGTTTACCCTATCTCAAAGCTGACAGGACCCCTCCAGAAAAACCCCACTAGAAAAACACCCTGATGAAGGGAGGAGGGGGGAGGCTTTGCTGTCTGGGGTGATACTGAGGGGATACTCTACAAGGGAGCACAGGGTAGACACTCACTGCATTTGCTTTCTTAGCACTTCTCTCTAAGGCCAAGGAAATCAGCGGTAAGAACCGGCACCTAAAGTGCCCACAAACGGCAGTTACCAGTACTAGTTCCTCTAAAGCCAGACACGTCGGACAGATAGAGGATCGACAAGGTGGGATTCAGCCACTGAGAAACACTCTTTCTCTTGATGTGAGAGAGGGCCCTCCTAGAGTGGACAGATTCCAGTAAGAACACAATGAACTGAGAGCTGATTGTTCCCGGCATCACTGAACGCAACAGTTGCAGTGGGCGCCTCCTCCTTTACTTTCCTATCATCTCATCCACACAGCCAGAGGAAATCTGTTATTCAACAACAATAAACTGAACGTGTACAGTTAGAAAATCCTATAAGTTACTACCAAGAAAATGATCAACATTTCTTATGGCTATCACTTGTGATGGCAACAAGGCCCACATTACAGTTGGGATCTTCCTTCTCTCTCTCTCTCTCTCTCTCTCTCTCTCTCTCTCTCTCTCTCTCTCTCTCTCTCTCTCTCTCTCTCTCTCTCTCCCTCCCTCCCTCCCTCCCTCCCTCCCTCCCTCCCTCCCTCCCTCCCTCCCTCCCTCCCTCCCCCGAGATGGGGTTTCTCTGTGTAGTGTGTAGCTTTGGTGCCTTCTCTGGAACTCACTCTGTAGCCCAGGTTGGCCTCGAACTCACAGAGATCCGCCTGCCTCTGCCTCCCGCAGATTGGGATTAAAGGCGTGCGCCACCACCAGCCAGCTTATGGTTGGAATCTTAAATGCCCCTCACGGGCCCCTATGCTCAAAGCTTGGTCATCAGTCCATGGTGCTACTGAAGGGCAGTGGAACCTTGAAGAGGTGGGTTCTAGTGGAAGTCAGTCACCGTGAGCATGCCCTTAAGAGAAACACCGGGACTCTGACCTTTCCTGTCTTTCCAGGCCAGTGAGCAGTTTCCTTGTCATATATTTCTGTCATGGTGTTTGGAATGGGCCAGCTGGTCATGGACTGAAACTTTCAAAGCCATGAGCCAAATAACCATTTTCTCTTTTGGATTAATTCAAATTTTATTAATGTTCTGTTTACTTATGTTGGGTAGGTACAGAAACAAGGCGCTCAAAGGACAATTTGCAGGAGTTGGTTCTGGGGTCAAATTCAGGTACCCGGAACTGGTGGCAAGTGCCTTTATCCACTGAGTCATCATCTCACTGGACCCTAAATCAATTTTTTTCCTAGGTATTTTGCCACAGCAATGGAAAACTGCTTAACACAACCAACAAAGCCAGAGTAGACTCATGTCATCCATTTCCTAGATCAGAACTGCAAAAGGATGAGAGGCAGGTACAGCTACAGGAGTGTAAATTATGGCATGCTTTCTTGTCTGGGTGTCATAGAAAAATCCATACAAAAACTCTGGCAGAGCAGGGCCTGCGTCCTCTTGAATATGCTTTGACAGTACCTCTTGCATGTAACTGAAGGAAAAGGAAATAAACGGCTGGCTCACACGTAGGCGTCTGATGGTAGGAACAAATGTGTAAACTCAGTTTAAGATAATAATGGAGGAGACAAACACTGCTTCCAACATCTCTATTTCAAAAGGCCAAGAGCATTTCTCGGGGTTTTGTAATGGAATTCTACCAGGCCAAACGGTGAGACAGAGAGAAAGGATGTAAACAGCACCTGCACCTGGGCTGCTGAAGTGCAGACTAGAGCTTTTTCTTTCAGATACCTTCCACAATTACTTTTGCTATGAGTTTCCACAGACACAAAGTACACTAAAGAGATGATTACCATCCATATTTGCAGCATATCCACTGTCATTCGCCAAAGTGGAATATGGTTTTTCATTCTGCGGCAAGACTCCTGCAGCCATAGTTGTCTGTTGGAAAATTGAAAAAAGAGATTATTACTGAGCTAATCATGTTAGACATCTGCTGCCCAATATGGCAGTCATTAACTACATGGTCCTTTCTTCTTTCCCTTCTCTGTGTGACTGAACTCAGTATTCTACTACTGAGCTGCATCCCCAGATTACTATTTTAAAACTTAGGACAAAGAAGGGTAAACTAAAGTTGGGTATGGTGGCGTACGCCTTTAATCCCAGCACTGGGGAGGTAGAGGCAGGTAGAGCTCTCTGAGTTCAAGGCCAGCCTGAGTTCTAAGGTTCTGTGAGTTCCAGGACAGCCAGGACTATGTGGAGAGACCCTGTCTCAAGAAAAAAGATAGTGTAAACTATCTCACTAATACCTTTTTATAACCGAGGTTGTCCTTTGACCTCTACATGTGCCCTAACATGCACACATCTGTACTCTCGCGTACCCACAGCACACACATCATACACAGATACAAAAAATAAATAAATAAATAAAGGCAAATCAGATGCTAGTACTGTACAGAAATTCTTGCATTTTAGTTACAATTATTATAATGTTAAACTGTTGAAACCTTTTCTTTGTCACATTTAACTTAATGCTTTATGTTCTGAATTTATACTGAAAATTCACACAAAAATGAAGATGCAATACTGCCTATATCTGATTTCTGTGCCCTATTTTTCTACTCACAATCATGTACTTGAGTACATTTTGACTCCTTGGGAAGAAAAAAATACTCTAGCAAGAAGAGGGTATTTTTGTTTTTTAGAATGCAGTATTTCCCATCATAGTGGCTTTTAAAGCACAGTCCCCCTTCTCCACATGTTCAGTGTACTAGCTACACATCTCTGGTTGTCATCATTGTTACATGTGTGGCTAGGACAGCACACAGACTTGTGTCCTCAAAAGGGCCAACCACACAAGGGAGGCAGACAGGAGGATCTCAAATCTGAGGCTACAAAGTGAGGCACCGTCTCAAAACCAGAAAACACAACTCCAACCAACCAACCAACCAACCAGCCAACCAGCCAACCAAAACTCTTGGCTGGACTGTAGCACTAAGATCTGAGCTCTGGCAGCACACATCTCTGTCGATACAGGGTACTGACTGGGGACACAGCTTGGTGCTAGTGCTCTTGCTCAGCATGCTGGAGGCTGGCTTCAATCCCTCTCATTGCAAAAAGGCTCCACCAAAACAAAACAAACAGTAAAGAAGAATTGAAAGTCTGATGCTTTCATTACTGTCTAATAACTCGAGTTACACCTTCAATTCTCACAAGTCTGAAATATGTAATAAAAAGTCCATTTGAGAAACAGACTGAGACTTTCAATACCTGACAACAAAATCAGCTCTCCTTGCATCTGCTCAGCCTACAGCACGCTGCTATGCAGAACCCGTTCTCACTGCGGCTGTCAATCTGCCCTGATCTGGGAATATGGTTGCCTCAGTTTCTCCGCTTTAGAAATCAAAGCTTTCCTCTTTGCCCACGTACCTGCAGCCCCTCCCTCGTTTCCCCTTTTGGGCCCCATCTCATCCACCTTTCTCAAGGAAATCCTGGTTACCTTTCCAGCAGGTCTTGACTTATTAAAGGAGTTCATTGGATTCCTTAGAAATTTTCTTTGAAATGTTTGCAGGGGCTGCTCCCTGGCCTTGACTTTGGGCTGGTTTAGATGCACTGCCAAGGCTAACCTTCCTATGGATTTGCCCCAGGTGTCCAGAGTCCTTCCCACTCTAGCTGACAGAGAACTACTTGGGACAAGTTCCCTGACTTCTTGCATTTTCCTGGTCTCAAATGGGTTGTACAGATCAGTACTCACCAGACTCTGCAGTTCAGCAAAGCTCTGAGGATGTTCTCTGGTGGGTCTTCCTCCCCTCTCTCAGAGACCTTACCTATGCAAATCCTAGCTACTTTGGTTCCACTGAGTTCAGCCCTCTGTGCATCTCTGGGAAGGCCTGGTCCCTCTCTAAGCCCAAGTCAGGAAGGCAGCTGGTGCAACCTTAAAGTCACCGTGCTTACATCTTTAAGAGACTGAAGCCATGGCTGCCTGCTTTCCAATCATTTTTTATAAGGTTGTCTAAAATTTGAGTTAAGTTAAGATGATACATTTGCCTTATTTATGTGTTAGGAGTAGAAATCTCTCCACTTATCTCTGAAACAATGTCTACTGTATGCTTCTTTGCATAGAAACACAGTAGTTATACATAATTGCTGATAAAAAAAGTCAAGATTTAAATATATTATAAAGTCAAAGTTCTGTGTTTAAATCTTAATTATCCAACTACCATTTATATGAACTGGTTTAAGCTTTGATTTCTCTTGCAAAATGAGGATTATATATGTACTTTCATAGGTTGTAAGGAAGAGAAAGATTGTGTGTATGTGCATGTGTAAACATGTCTAAAGCAATGCCTGACACAGAGTAAATGCTTGTTATTTTACTTGCAAATCAATACTGTAATTTTTGTCCATTCCCTTCCTAGGTTATAGTCACTTCATTTTGCTCCTACCTTAAAGTTTGTAAGAGATTCTCTGCATTACCTGTCTAATTGTCCTGCTCATAGTCAGTAACAGCTGAGCTTCCAAGAAGTCTTAAGAAAACATTAGCTCCATTCACAACTAATTTATTCATATGCCTAGCTACAGAACAAGGAGAGTTTCAGTTTTAATCCTGACATTTCACTCTGTGATCGCACATTATGTAACTCCACTTCCTGACTCAATGACAAGTGTTTTGCTCACTCTATCCTACAGCAGTTCTTTTATCCCTAAAAGCCTCCCCCATGACTCAAATGTTTGGAATTAGTCACACATTTCACTAATTAGTGCCTACTACTTAAAACTTGAGTACAGTGGTGAACTATTACTCATGCGGCTAAGGAGAACAGTCAGGAAGTAATGTTCTACTTCCTAATGAATTCACTTCCTAGAGACTAGGCTGTGAGCTACTGAAGAACCTCAGCTCTCTCTTCTATTTTCTGGATGCATTGGTGTTTTGCGGATTCCTTAGTAAGAATTTGTGAGGTGCTTTGCTGAGCAAAGGCTCTAAGCTTTCCCTGATGTTCCCAGCTCAAGCACTACACTTTGGAAATGTATCACGGTCACCTGGGTACCTGTGGAAGGACAGATCCCTTCTTGTGCCCATTTCCAAAGTCTTTGAGTTCTGGAGCAGCACAACACTCATGTATTACCAATTTACACTCTTGGTCATTCTGATGTGTGAGGTCTTGTGTCCACTCTTATGGGCAACAGTGTCAGTATGGTAAGATTCCAGACAATAACCACAGAAGCTCAAGAATGGGAATGAATTTATCCGAGCCATGTAAACATTATGGTGCTCAAATGGAAGCATATTTTATGCCCATTCATAACATGATAATAACCAAATGATATTAGCTCACTCCATGTCAGAAACGATACCGATTCCTTTATGTATTTTTATCTCATATAATCCTTATCACACCCTATTACATGAGATATCACAGTTACTCTCCTTTTAATAGGCTTTTATTTTTTACATTTATTTAGTGTGTATGCACAGCACACACATGGAGGTCAGAGGACAACTTTGTAGTGTTGGTTCTCTCCTTCTATCATGTGGATCCCAGGGATTAAACTTAGGTTGTCAAGCTTAGTAGCAAGTGCTTTTGCCCATGAACCATCTTGCCACCATCTGGACTTAATTATTTTTAGATTTATTTATTTTAAAGTTTATGTAATGTGTTTGTGCCTTAGTATATATGCACCACATGTATGCAGGGGCCCATAGAGGACAGGTGAGGGTGTTGGATCCTCTGGAACTATAGCTGTGGGCAATTGTGAACTGTCACGTGGGAGCTGGGAACTAAAACCTGGTCCTCTGCAAGAGCCATCTCTCCAGACCTGACAATGTTTTTAGAGCAGTTTCAGGCATACAGAAAAATAATTAAAGTAAGAAATTTTCCCATCTGCCCCCGGGCCCTTTTCTACTTCCCAATACAGCATCTCATATGACCGACATTAATCTACAGAGTAGGACAGTTGTGACTACAACTAGTGAGCCTAAACTGACACATCACTATCACCCAAAGTCCCTAGCTCACGCTAAGCTTCTCTTTTGCTGTTGTGCATTCTATAAGGTTTAAAAATCCACCCTTATAATACTCTACAGGGTAGTTTACGCTTTTAAAAATCCTCATATGCTCTTCCTATTCAACCGTCCCTTTCCCAGGTTCCAGCAACCACTAAATTTCCTACTACTCTCCAGTTTTGCCTTTTCCAAAATGCTAGGCTCACACACAGTGGGAAGCCTCTGCAATAGACTCCAGCACTTATAAATGTGCACTTAAGGTTCCTCCCTGCTTTTCATGGTCTGAAGACTCATTTATTTTGGTCATGGAGTAATGTATTAGTTACCTTTCCAGTGCCTTGATAACACACCATGACTAAGGCAATGTATGTAAGAGTCTGGTTTATGGTTTCAGGGGGATAAGAGTTGATGATGGCAGAGCCTAGACATAGCAGCAGACGCAGGAAGCTGAGGTTCACACCTTGGGCGGCAGCAAGACACAGAGAGAACATGCAAGAGTGTGAGTCTTTAAACTCCGGAGACCTGCCTCCAGCGACATACTTTCTCCAGGGAGGCCAAACCTCCTAAACCTACCAGCCGGGGACCTAGTATTCAAACATCGGAGCCTATGGGGGATGTTCCCACTCAAACCACCACAGTCCACTCCCTGTTCCACCCCCAAGGTTCCTGGCCATGCACCTTGAACTCCTGACCCTCAATCTCTGCCTCCCAAGTACTAGGATCACAAGTACATGCTACCATGCCTAGCATGTCACTCTACTTCCAAAAACCCTCCACATAACCCACCTTAAAATTTAAATCATCCTCACTTATTAATAGGCTCATGATGAAGATATTCTAGAATACTATAGCATTTACTTATAGAAAAGACATTTTCTGAGGAGGGTCTGCTTTGCCAGCATCTGCACTTCTAGAACCCAGCATACAGTAAGGACTCGGGATTAGAGGAGTGAACAAAAGAACATGCAGTAATGGTACCCGCTACCACCACTAAATTAAGAATCTCCATTTTCCATAAAGTAGGAGCTGGAATCATGTCTCACTTGTCTCAGCAGCACCAAGAGCAGAGCTGTGTGACAGAACAATGAAAATGTAGGGAACAGCATCATAATCTTCTCCGATGTTTTCCTGAACATAGTTAGGTCTCTAATTTCTGGTAAATCTTTCATCTGACAAATTTGTGGTTTTTTTCTAATTCCTTAAGGGATTGAATCTGTTTTCTTCTCAGCCCCAGCCCATATTTCCTCCCTGTTAAGATCCTTCCCCAAAAGCCAATTACATATTTTACTCACATCTCCTTATCCTGTAGGGCTGAGTAAAGGTTTACCTAGGTCTATGTAGGCTCAGACACTATTAAAGCAGCCTTCTATAGTCCTCAGGGGCAGGACTGAAGGCCTTCTTAAAAATATAATCTATCTGGCAGTTTAGTATTAACTTCACTGGCTTCTGTGATCTCACACTTTAACTACACCTTAGGGAAGACTGCAAGGCTCCCAGGAGGCGGCAAGTCACACACCACGGAAAACAACGCTTCAGGACACTCCTATTTCATCATTTAGAGAAAGATGCTGCTGGAGTCATAGTCTTCTGAAAACACTTCATGACAAAACAAATGAGGTGCACTGGTAGCCTAGCTACAGCTGTTCCTTATCCCTACCTTTCCCTGCTAGTAACTACGCCTGGCAAGTTACCCTCCAGGTCTGACCCAATCTCAGATGAAGGCACAGACACTTCATCAAGATGGACAGTTCCCACTTCAACACCCATCAGAATGATCTGGTGGGCTGGGGATTATGGCTCAGGAGTAGCATATGTCTTACACAACCGTCAGTATCACAAATAAAAAAGAAACTAGTTAAATGGTATAAAAACCCAGTTTGCCTGCCTCCACCCTCATTTCAGACTCAGAACATCACGAGGCTGAGAATCTTACTTGTAACTGGCCCCCATGTGATGCTCGCACACTCAGAACCACTCTACTAGGTAAGCAGTCTACACAGACCTAACAGCAGGTGTTTAAGAGTGTGTCATGGAGGACTGCTTTCTGAATTTCTTGAGCTGTCAACATTAAACATCTTTTTACAGTTTCTGAGCCAATCCTCATAATATCATGGAATATACTGAGAAGCCCCATATCCTCAATTAAATCAGGAAACTGGATATATTCCTGGGTGAGACTTGGGTATTAATGTTCTTACCAAGTTTCTATCTTAAACCAAATTTCCTGAAATTAGGAAATTGCTATCAGGCTGATGTCAGTAAAACCAGGCTGCTCAAAACATGGGCTACTTTTTGGCTAAGTACCAGATACTGTGGTGATATTTTATTTGTACTGAAATGTTATTTTAATTTTATGTTAATAAATAAAGTTGCCCTGGGGTCAGAGCTATTAGAGCCATAGTGAGAGCGTGGTGGTTAGAAGAGCTAGGTAGATTTCTGTGTGTTCAGGGATACAGCCAGTATTGGAGACATACGCCTTTAAGACCTGGAGGGCGGTACTTACAGGCAGTGATGAGGCAGTCATGTGGTTGGGTTTACAACCAATGAGAAGGCAGAACAGAAAGATTATTTAAACAGGGACACAGGAAGTACCTCCCTCTCTCGGGGAAGCTAGGAGCACTGCAGGAGGTAAGATTTTATCTCTGAGCTCTGACCTCTCGGCTTTTCTCTTTTACCTTGGCTCTGTGTTTCTTATTTTAATAAGACCATTGGTTACATCTACATCTGGCGCCCAACGTGACAAGAATCCATTAAAAACTGCTTGGGGCCGGCTCCCTAGCCGGAGCAGCCGGCTCCCTAGCCCCGGCCCAGGTCTGCTTGGGCTCAGGCTGGACTGTGAGCTGCTTGCTTAAAGCCAGTGCTACAAACAGCTCAGGCCTGCCCTGCTAAACAGGGCCCCTGCCTGTAAAGCCAAGCCTTGACTCGGCTCAAGAGGGAACAAGTGGCTGGCTCTAAGCTTTAGCCAGCTACCCCTTCGCTTTCACTTTCACTTTCACTTTCACTTTCGCTTTCTCTCTTGCTTTCTCTCTGTCTCTCTGTTTCTGTCTCTCTCTCTCTCTCTCTCTCTCTCTCTCTCTCTCTCTCTGGATTCACACCTAGGACACTAGGTGGCTCTTTTGAAATTCGCTCGGATTTCTACTGTTCTACGCAGATTTGGTAAGTCATAAAGGAAAAAATGGGTTTTCTGTGTACATTGGAAGAAAATTGGGTTTTGTTTGAAATTTTAGGCAGTCTGACAATGGAACAACTATATGAAAAGATTAGTATTATGGGAATTATGCAGTTTATCACCATGCTTATTCTCATTTTACTATTTAAAAAGATAGTCGATTTAAGTGCCAGGATAACAGCTTTAGAAAAACCTGTTAATTTTAACAGTGAAGTTGGTTCAAGTTTGGATCATAAGGTTACAGAAAGAAAGCCTGTTTTCACACAGTCATCCTTAATTTATCCTGTAACCGTACAGCAGATGCCTGATCAAATGGCTACACAAAATATCTGGGCTCCAATTGAACTGATGGATTTTAAAAGGTTTAAGGAGGCAATAGTATCTTATGGCATGCATTCTCCATATGTAAAGCAAATGTTAAACTCTTGGTCAACATATAATAGGATTATACCACAGGACTGGCGGGACCTTGCACAAGCTGTTCTGGAACCCAGCCAGAGAATTCAATTTCTAACATGGTTTAAGGAGGAAGCTAGAAACGTAGAAACACAATGGAGGGATAAAGGAATACAAGTTTGTCAGGATCAGCTTATTGGAGAAGGCCAATATGCTTCAATACAAACACAATGTTTATATGATGTTCAAACCGTAATTTTATGTCGAATGGCAGCCTTGAATGCATGGGACAGAGTTGATGAACCAGGAAAAAAACCTGAGTCATTCACAAAGGTTATGCAAGGCCCTAAAGAATCTTTCACAGATTTTTTAGAAAGACTGGCTTCAGCAGTAAACAGAATGGTCTCAGGATCAGAAGCTAGTAAGGCAATAATTGAAGCTTTGGCATTTGAGAATGCGAATGCAGCATGCAAAAGAATAATCAGGCCGTTAAGGGCAAGATCTGCACCTTTGGAAGATTGGATTAGAGAAACAATTAATGTTGAGGTTGATGAGCATGATACGTGGGTAGGAGAAGTAATTTCAAAAGGTTTGAGGAGTGTTAGATGTTTTGGGTGTGGAAAGCAAGGACATTTTAAAAGGGACTGTAAACAGGTCATTCCTAGAAGCAATGTTTCTTCAAGGAACAATGGCAACAGAATGCCCCTTCCTTCTGGAGTATGCAGAAGGTGTGGTAAGGGAAAACACTGGACCAACGAATGTAGATCAACAAAGGACAGACAGGGTAATCCTTTGCCTCAGTTTTCGGGAAACTCCCGGAGGGGCCTCATGCAGGCCCCCATAGCAAAACCAGTTCAAACCTTTCCTGCAGCTGTAGAGGAAATCCCTGCTCTGAGCGATTAAATAACCAAATGACTATTGGAATAAATCATGCTGGTCAGGATGATGAAAAAGAGAGAATAGAAAATTCAGGAGAAAACATAAAGAAAATTTTTTGGCAAACTTCTATTAATGAACAGAGACCAAAATTAACGATAAAAATAAATGGTGTTTTGTTGTCTGGTCTGGTAGACACAGGTGCGGACATTACCATAATTGCACCAGAATTTTGGCATCCAGCTTGGCCTCTTCAGGAGGTAAACGTTCAACTGTTAGGAATTGGGACATTATCTGGAGTGAAACAGAGTGCAAGATGGCTGGAATGTATAGGTCCAGAAGGACAGAGAGGAAAATTAAAACCATATGTCGCTAACATAGCTATGAACCTGTGGGGTCGAGACTTGTTGCAACAATGGAATACTCAGATTAAAATCCCTCCAATCTCAGAAACAAATCATAAACTAGCACATGTTTCTGAGAGAAATATTAGAAGGCATTATTTTGAGTGGTCACCAGCCATCCATATTATACAAGAACAGGGCACAACAACTGATAATCTTCCAAAAATACCAACAGCTCTACCTTTAAAATGGTTAACAGACAAGCCTGTATGGGTTCAGCAATGGCCTTTAACAACAGAGAAACTCCAGGCTTTAGAAGAGCTGGTAGAAGAACAGTTAAATGCTCAGCATATTGAACAGTCAACCAGCCCTTGGAATTCTCCTGTATTTGTTATTAAAAAGAAATCTGGTAAATGGAGAATGGTAACAGACCTTAGAGCAATTAACAAAGTAATTCAGCCGATGGGCTCTCTACAATCTGGAATTCCTTTGCCTACTCTGTTACCAAAAGGATGGCCTCTCATAGTTATTGATTTAAAAGACTGTTTCTTTTCAATACCCTTACAAGAAAAGGACAAAGAAAGATTTGCTTTCACAGTGCCTACTTATAATAATTCTCAACCGGTTAAAAGATTTCAATGGAGGGTCCTCCCACAGGGAATGTTAAATAGCCCAACTCTGTGCCAATATTTTGTACAACAGCCATTGGAAGTGATACGTAAAAAATTTCCTAAATCTATAATTTATCATTATATGGATGATATTTTACTAGCTGACTCAAATGCAGATACTTTAGAAAGAATGTTTGAAGAAGTAAAGAAAATTTTGCCTTGCTGGGGATTACAAATTGCTCCTGAAAAAATACAAAGAGGAGATTCTATTAATTATTTAGGATATAAAATAGAGCTACAAAAAATTAGACCCCAAAAGGTGCAAATTAGGAGAGATAGACTACAGACTCTTAATGACTTTCAAAGATTATTTGGAGATATTTCTCATCTACGAACTATTGTTGGGGTAAAAAATGATGAACTGACTAATTTGTTCAAAACCTTAGAAGGTGACAAGGACTTAAATAGTCCAAGAGAATTATCACCTGAAGCTGAGAAAGAATTGGCCTTGGTAGAAAAGAAAGTACATGAAGGGCACGTGGATCGTATTGATCCAAAGCTGGATTGCATTTTGGTTATTTTACCTTCTAGGCATTCCCCTACTGGAATATTAATGCAGAGGGAAGATATTATATTGGAATGGATATTTTTACCAAATAAACCAAATAAAAAATTAAAAACTTATGGGGAAAAAATCTCTGACTTGATTTGGAAAGGAAAATTGAGACTTCGTCAGTTAGCAGGAATAGACCCAGCAGAAATTGTCGTACCTTTAACTAAGGAGGACATTGAAAAATTATGGACAGAAAGTGAACCTTGGCAAAGAGCTTGCAGTAATTTTTTGGGAGAAATTAACAGCAAATATCCCAAAAGCAACAGAATTGATTTTATAAAGAGAGCTGATTGGATCTTGCCTCGAATTGTACGGCAAAAACCCATATCTGGAGTTCGTACATTTTATACAGATGCCAACAAACAAGGAAAGGCAGGTTACAAATCAGAAAATTTAAGTAAAGTGGTACAAAGTCCTTATAATTCAGTGCAAAAATCAGAATTGTATGCTATTCTGTTGGTATTAATGGATTTTTCAGAACCTCTCAACATAGTAACTGACTCTCAGTATGCTGAAAGAGTGGTATTACATATTGAGACTGCAGAATTTATCCCTGATGCTTCAGAATTAACTTCACTATTTATTCAATTACAAGATACAATCAGGAAAAGGAGTCATCCTTTATATATAACTCACATTCGATCTCATACTGGTCTGCCAGGCCCTCTAGCACAAGGCAATGATGAGATTGATAAATTATTGGTAGGAAATGTGCTGGAGGCCTCAGAATTTCATAAAAAACATCACGTCAATAGTAAAGGTTTAAAAAAGGATTTTCCCATAACCTGGCAACAAGCCAAAGAAATAGTAAAGAAATGTCCTACTTGTTCCTTCTATAATCAAACACCATTACCAGCAGGATGTAACCCAAAGGGTACTCAGAGGAATGAAATCTGGCAGATGGACGTGTTTCACTTTGCAGAATTTGGAAAACTGAAATATGTACACCACACTATCGATACTTATTCAGGATTTCAATGGGCAACTGCTTTGAGTTCTGAAAAAGCTGATTCTGTAATCACTCATTTGCTAGAAGTTATGGCCATTATGGGTATACCTGCACAAATCAAAACTGACAATGCTCCATCATATGTCTCTGTTAAAATGAAACAGTTTTTTGCTTATTACAATATAAAGCATATTACAGGTATACCACATAATCCTACAGGTCAAGCAGTTATAGAAAGGTCAAACAGAACTCTAAAGGATATGCTAAATAAACAGAAAGGAGTAACAAAAACCCCCAGAAATAGACTGCATAATGCTCTATTAACTTTGAATTTTCTGAATGCCAATGAGAAAGGAACAACAGCTGCAGAGAGACATTGGGTAATAGAAAAAACTACAGAATTAAATCAGCCTATATACTTTAAGGATGTGCTGACCTCAGAATGGAAGCCAGGGTATGTATTACGTTGGGGACGAGGTTTTGCTTTTGTTTTTACAGGAGAAGATAAGCTGTGGATACCATCAAAATTGATAAAGGTTCGATTTGAACAAGAAAAACCTCTTAATTAGAGGAGGTGATAGTTCATCAACCAGCATGAACATCCAATTTAAACTAACTTGTACCTGTAACACATGTCTTTTCATTTAATCAGATAATAACTTGCCAAAAAGGAACATCCCCAAAATTAGTCTTGGGGGAAGGTTTTTGTTTTTGTCTTTTAGGAGAATGAAGGTTAAGGAATCTGAAGGACACAAGACAAATGAGACAACTGAAGAAAAGGGACAAATCATCTATCCCAGGAAACAGAGTATATTGGAGTATATGGCATATGGGTATATATTATCTAAAAAATTTTATGTCTTCTTAAATGTTTGTTTCTGCTTTTCTCTAAAGATTTAACACTATTGGTTTTCTAATAGTCCCAGTTCAATTAAAATTTAAAGCTGACTTTGGAGTTGGAGAATGGCTCTCTCCTTCTTCAAACTCAAGCATGTTGTTAAAAGGAAAATGCAAACTCCCTGTATTATGCCAGAAAGAGCCATTTTCTGCTATGGGACAGGACAAAAGCCAAATTAATTAAGGGACTATTCTATTACTAATCTCAACTCTTTGATTCTATTCTGATTCTTTAAACTTTTCTTAAAGTATAAATTTTATATCAAAATTTACAAGATTAATAGATACATATACATTTTAAACTTTGTTAAGATATGAATGGTCATATAGAGTACTAACTAATTCTAAAAAAAAAAAAAAAAGGCTTCAATTAGCTGCATATATATGTCTTTGTGTTCGAGTCTCTTATCAGTTTTCTGCAGGAAATCACGGCCAGGCCTAACATCAACTGAAGTCTCAGGAAAGAAGATGGGGCCCCACAACAACAACAACAACAACAATTCCACGTGGACAATAATAATATCACTGAACTGACAAACATCATCTACAGATCAGCTTTGAACTACAAGGTGCTCAGAGCAATTTTGAGATGACTAGCTGAGATGATCCAGTCTCAAAGACTACTTGAATAAGGACTTGAGATAAACCCTGAACTTTGGCATTATACACAGACTGGATAATAATGAAGGATATAGTTACCTTTCCTAGAATTTGACAATTAACTTAAATTTTTCTTTCAGGATAAAGATAACTTCGCCCATACCCAGCAGGAAGCAATTTTAAGAATGACGCCCACATTCCCAAAGAGGTGGTGTGGGGCGGGTGGTTTTTTTTTGGTTCTTTTTAATGGGTTTTGGGTCTGGGATAATTTTCATTATTTAGGGGGGTAGGTTACAAGTTGTCAAGGGTTAGGAAAAAGGCTAAGCAAAGGAGATTAGATTTAAGGTTCTTGTTTAAAAAAAAAAAAGAAAGAAAGAAAGAAAAGAAAAGAAAAAGACAATTACTAGTTTTAAATACTTTACATTATTACCAACTATTAGGATATAAAGAAATGAAAGTAGTTAGACATTACAATAGAAATTGTAGTCATATTAGATATGTTTTAAAAATTGAGCAGATATATTTTAGACAGGTCATCTTCAAACCCTTCAGAGATCTACAGAATATGGCATTTAAAATGTTTTAATAACTTAGAAATTTTTCTTTTTTGAGACATGTCAGCTCCTGGCAGTACCAATCTACTTCAGAGAAAATATGGGCATTGAAGAAACTGCATATGGAGTTAATTTTCATTGTGGCAAAAGTTAGCCACTGGACAACAAAGTATCCTCGTATCAACAGGACAAAATGGACAGACAGAACACGAAACAAAGGACTACCGATTCTTGCCAAAACAAGTGTGGTTATGGCTTTATCAAAAGGCATCTTCTGAGGCCAGGACAATATGGCACCATCCCTGAAGTCGCCTTCACAATCTGGAAAAGGTACAGTGCCCTTTTCTTTGAAGGCAGCTGAACAGGCAGTGGGCCGATGGCTTCTGTTGTGCAATGGAACAGCAACTGAAAGCTCACGCCTCTCAATAGTAGACTGGCATTTAATAGAGGGATGTGGAGAAGGGCATGCTTAGATGAAGCCATATATACACAGCCAAGAAGAATGGACAGCTGAATTCAAAAACCATCAACAATTTCCAGAATTTAAAATCCTGAATCATGACATGACACTAGTGGAATTCAGGTGTTTCTGGTACATGGACTGCTCTCACCCAGTGTGAGGTTGAACTGTTGACCTTGTGTACAACCTACTTCACAAATGAGTCTGTCAGATACGCTAAGCCTATAGGCTGAAGATGATGCCCCAACACTGTGGAGAAACCTCAGGTGACTGTCCAGGCAGCTGGCTGTTTCTGTCAACTCACAAAATTTTTGGAAGTTGCTTTTGTGCACTTCCTGTTTTTATTTTTGTTAGCTAATATTATTTCCTTCTTGGGTCTCTGAGGGAGTTGAAGATTAGTTAGTTATAGTTGAAGATTAATTAGGATAGAAAGTGAATTAGATACATTTTGGACTTACTAAAATAGGATAGATAAGGGAATTATTTTCTCTGATTTGTCAAATACAAATGGACTAGACATCGTTTAGGTATTTGTTACTTGTATATATTGTATATAGTTATTGTACTTTTGTATATAGTTTTTCTTTTGTTAGTTATAACCTTTTGCCTTTTTTCTTTTTATTAAAATAGAAAAGGGGAAATGTGGTGATATTTTATTTGTACTGAAATGTTATTTTAATTTTATGTTAATAAATAAAGTTGCCCTGGGGTCAGAGCTATTAGAGCCATAGTGAGAGCGTGGTGGTTAGAAGAGCTAGGTAGATTTCTGTGTGTTCAGGGATACAGCCAGTATTGGAGACATACGCCTTTAAGACCTGGAGGGCGGTACTTACAGGCAGTGATGAGGCAGTCATGTGGTTGGGTTTACAACCAATGAGAAGGCAGAACAGAAAGATTATTTAAACAGGGACACAGGAAGTACCTCCCTCTCTCGGGGAAGCTAGGAGCACTGCAGGAGGTAAGATTTTATCTCTGAGCTCTGACCTCTCGGCTTTTCTCTTTTACCTTGGCTCTGTGTTTCTTATTTTAATAAGACCATTGGTTACATCTACAAGATACCATACCTCTTTGAACACCATTATGTGAACTGCTATCATGTTCATTATTCAGATAATCCTTTTAATATATAGTGATATATATATATATACTTATGTAACATATATATATATATATCTTTACATACTTGGTGATATTAAACTTTTTTCTTTTTTTTTTTTTTTTTTTTTTGGGTTTTTCGAGACAGGGTTTCTCTGTGTAGCTTTGCGCCTTTCCTGGAGCTCACTTGGTAGCCCAGGCTGGCCTCGAACTCACAGAGATCCGCCTGGCTCTGCCTCCCGAGTGCTGGGATTAAAGGCGTGCGCCACCACCGCCCGGCAAAACTTTTTTCAATCAACTAGGGTTCATCATGAAAAGCTTAACATGGCTCATTATTTGCTTTATTTGTGACTACTCATTTCTAGACTAGAAAGGATTGAAGACTGTTTACCACTTTAATTCCTGACAAGAAAATATGTGAAATACATTACAAGTGCTTGGGCTACAAGTCTGGGTGACTTAAAAATATGGCAGGAATGTTTTCCTAGGGCTTCCCAGAATGAGGTCAAACCTTCCACAGCAAGACACATAGGACAACTGCTTTAAGCTGAGCTCATATACTAGCCTTTCCTTCTTCCTGAGGACATGGTAAAAGAGTGTTGCAGAATTTTTTTAAAGACTAAGCACACACTGGGGGCTACAGAGTTTTCTGCTCTTCCAGACGACCCAAGTTCAGTTCCCTGCACCCACATTAGGCAGCTCACAACTGCCTGTAGCTCCAGCTTCAGGGAATCCAATGCTCTCTTCTGGTTTCCATGGGCACTTGCACACATGACATAAACTCACAGACAGGCAGGCAGACATGCACACACATGCATGCACACATATACTCTCGTGTGCACACACACACCAAGATAAATATACACCCTTTTTAAAGTAAGCAAGAGTAGGCCAACTATCTTAGCAAGCTTCTGGAGGGCAGAAAGCATTTGAATATGAAGGGACAACGGAAATCAAGCAGAGGGCTTCGGTCCAGAATGCAACCATGAAAGTTACTGACTTATGTTTCATCAAAAAAGATGGTACTTGAGCCAGGTGTGGTGGCACATACCTTCAATCTCAGCATTCAGAAGGCCAAAGCAGGCAGATCTTTATGAGTTCAAGACCAGCCTGGTCTACATAGCAAGTTCCAGGTCAGGGAGGGCTGCATAATGGGACCTTGTCTAAGAGAAAGGAAGAAAAAGAAAGAAAGAGAGAGGGAGGGAGGGAGAAAAAAAGAAAAGATGAAAGGCCAGTGAAATAGCTCAGTGAGTAAAGACGCTTGTGCACATGCCTGGTGACCCGAGTTTATCCCAGGAATCCACAGAAATGCTGAAAGAGAGAACTGACTCCATAAAGCCGTCCTCTGACCTCCCCGTGTGCACTAGGGCACACGTGCCTCTCCTGCTCCCCACATCACCCACACATTCACACTCTGAATAAGACTTTTTAAAAGATGACATCAGAGCTGGGCAATCATGACGCACACGCCTTTAATCCCAGCACCTAGGAGGCAGAGGCAGGCAGATCTCTGAGTTTGAGGCCAGCCAGATCTACACAGAGAGTTCCATGACAGCCAGGACTACCCAGGGAAACCCTGTCTCAAAAAAACATAAAATAAAAATGAATAAATAAAAGATGAAGTCAAAATAGAATGGGATGACCATTTTTCAGTGTTAAAAAAAACAGATGGCCAACTAAAAATTTTATGTTCAGCTAAACACTCTTTCAAATGCAAAGAAATCTATACATTTTCGGGCTAAAACAAAGCAGAACAAAGCCTGAGAGAAAATTTTGCTGGCAGATCTGACCTTTAATCCCAGCACTCGGGAGGCAGAGCCAGGCGGATCTCTGTGAGTTCGAGGCCAGCCTGGGCTACCAAGTGAGCTCCAGGAAAGGCGCAAAGCTACACAGAGAAACCCTGTCTCGAAAAACCAAAAAAAAAAAAAAAAAAAAAAGAAATGCCAGTCTCTCAAATTGAAATAAAAGGTCACTAAAGGGTTAACTCTCAAATCTACATGAAAAAGCAAAGAACACCAAGAAAGGTAATTTTAGATGCAATTCTTTTTTTTAACCAGTTCTTAAAGACATCCACATGAAGTAATAACAATAAAAATGAATTGGTAATGTTACATCATGTAAAGATGTACTTTATGATAATAACAGTATAAATAAGGGGGAGGAAAAGAGAAGTACACTGGAGAAAACTTTCACATAGCACTGAAATTAAATTAGTATTAATGTAAACCAGGATGTCTTCAAATAAGAAGCTAAATGTACTTTCCAGAACAAGCACTAAAAATTTATTCAAAAGAGAGAAAAAGAACAAGGAAATCAAAAGGGCCTGAAAAAAATCTAAAAGAAGGCAGGACTCAAGGAACAAATGAATACAAAATACATAAGGCATATAAAAGAGAGAAACAGCAGCCATAGTTCTGATTTATCAATAATTATAATAAATGTAAATGGATCACACATCTAATCCAAAAGCAGTGATGGATATAAAGTAAAAGATTCAACTATATGTTGCCTATACATTATCAGTACCAGGAATAAAAGATGGGTTATCATTACTAACCCCGAAGACATCAAAAGACAATAAAGGAAAACTAGAAAGCAGTATCGATCTACAGATATTGTCATTTGAATAGAACTCAGTGAATTCCTTGAAGAACACAACTACCAAAACTCACTTAAAGAGATATAGATAATATCAATGTCATGGTACCTGAAAAAGAAATTGACTTAGCAAACATCTGACCACATCAGTCCTCCCCTCCCCAATACCAGACTCAAATGATTTCACTAGCAAACTCTATCAAGCACTTAGGACAAAATAATGTGTATATACCAAAACTACATAAAGAATAGTCTAAATCTAAGAAAACTGTTTGTTTTGCTTTTAATCACAGCTAACATCATCCTTAATACTGAGAAACTCAGTGTTTTCCTAAGATCACAGGAATGAAGAATATCCTCTATCACTGTTTGTATTCACCCTCATACTTGAACACACAGCTTTAAATTGGCTGTCTCCATCAAATCCCTCTCCTAATTGCTCAGGGAACTGAGTGAACATAGGGAGGAGGCAGAGTGTAAGAGCCAGAGGGGATGGTCTCTGATTCTTGTACCTGCCCTTGGGGCTCTTTTCCTCCTGTTGGGTTGCCTTGTCCAGCTTCAATGTGAAGTTTTTGTTTCATCTTATTATATCTTATTTTGTTGTTATCTCCTAGAAGCCTGTTCTTTTCTAGTGAGAAACAGAAAAGGAGTGAATCCAGAGAGGAGAGGGGCGATGGACTGGGAGGAGTAGAGGGAGGGGCTGTAGATCTGTAATCAAGATATATTATATGAGAAAAGAACCTATTTTCGATAAATGAAAAAAAGTTTCAAACTTCTGTTCAGTCAAAGATGTTAAGAGAATGAGAAGAAACAGACTAGAAGAAAATATCTGTAAATTACACAGTGATAAAGGCCATGCATCCAATTTATACAATTTACACAAACAAGTTAATTTAAAACACTATTGTCTTTGTTGTAAAAAGTAAACTGTTAATAATTAGAATATTTTTAATTAAGAAAACTTGAGTAAATGGTAGCATAGACTGGGTGTAGTGTACCTGTCTATGATCCCAGCACTCATGAGGCAGAGGCAGGAGAATTGCAAGTTCAAGGCCAGCATGAGCAACATAGCAAGAATTAAAAAAAAAAAAAAAAAAAAAAAAACAAAAAAAAAACCCTATTTTAAAAAATTATCACATGCAATACTCACAGAATACAAATAAGTTACATTTTTAATCAGACTAATACATAATGACCTGGAAATTTGGCTGCAACAAGTTAAAAGGTAAAAATCAAGTTGCAGTACAATGATTTTTCACATAACTATATGAAAAAAAATTGCAAAACAATAGAAAATGCCATTTGTATTACTAGATGGGGAACAATGACAACAGTTTTTGAGGGACTTAGGTTCAGAACAAAGACAGAATATATCACACTGTATTCCCTTCACACATTACTGCACTCTTTGACCTTAAATCACAAACAAAATTTTGATATAAAAAAGATGAGAAAAATAAGAACAAAGTAGAATCAAATATATGTATGAATATACAAAAATGAAGTTCATCAGTACTAGGAATGCTGTTGTGTGACCAAAATGAAAGAGCTGTTTATTTGAGCAGCATGGGAAAATCCTACAAAAAAGTTGTCTCTGATCTCTACATGTGTTCTGGGATTGTACTAAGTGAAAATTCTAGTGTGTGTGTGTGTGTGTGTGTGTGTGTGTGTGTGTGTGTGTATACATATGTGTGTATGTATATATGAATAACATTTATAGACTCTCTGGAAAAGACAAAAACTACACAGACAGAAAACTGGCCAGTTTCTGCAAGGGTTTTCAGGACGGAGGGCTGACCAATTACAGCACAGATTATTTTCAGGACTAATAAACTATTTTATCTATCAGTGTCAATATAAATATATGTTATCTACTTATGAAGAACCATGTTTTTTTTTGTTTTGTTTTTGTTTTCTTTTCTCTTTTTTTTTTTTTTTTTTGAGCTGAGGATCAAACCCAGGGCCTTGTACTTGCTAGGCAAATGCTCTACCACTGAGCTAAATCCCCAACCCCAAACCATGGGTTTTCATAACACAAATAATATCTACTAACATTTTTTAAAATCCAAGATTTAAAAAAAAAAAAATCAACCAAGAGGGGGATGGGTTTCAGCACAGACCTCAGACTAAGGCAAAGGAATTTAACTACATTACAAAAGCAGGACAGAACCTCACAGAGGAGATGGGAAGAAAGTTCCAAGTACCTTTGGAAACGAACGGAAACAGAGAGAAAGAACTATCCATACACACTGGGTAATGTTTCTTATGGAGGTCACATTAGCAATCCTAGTATAGTTCATGGACACCGACTAGAAAATATCCATGAAGAGATGCTGAATGTAGGAGCAACACTGACTGTGAACTAGGAAGTTATAGGTAAATGAGGAAGAAGTGAGCCTTCTGCATAAGTATCTGCATTAGTCTGGCACACTGTGGGAATTCCTGGTAAGCTTAACAGAATAGTCTCATCTTATCTACAAGGACATGTTTCAAGGCTCCTTAGTGAATGTCTGAAACCGTGAATGGTAACAACTACAGGTGCCCTCTGCTCTTTTTAATGCATACACACTTACTATGGAATACTTTATAAAATGAACAAAATAAGAGATTAACAATAACTAATAAAATAGAACAATTATATTAATATACTGCTAATAGTTAGGTAGCTGTCTGAAAATACCTTATTATATTCTATCTACTGTGTGAGATGATACAATACCTACACGATTAGATGAAGTGAGGGGAAGGACACAGGCACTGTGGTAAGCCATTAGCCTGCTACACAAAGGTACACATGCATTGTTATATAATTGAACACAGCATTGTGACAGCCTATGAATAAGTGACTAATGAGTGGGTAGCATTCACAGCATGAGTACACTGGACAAAGGAATGACTCATGTCCAGGGCAGGACAGAGTGGAGGGGGCAAGGCTGCACCATGTCGCTCAGAATGGCATGCAATTTAAAACTTACACATTTTTTACCTCTGGAATTTTCCACTTCATATTTCAAACTATGGTTAACTAGATAACTGAAGCCATGGAAAATGAAACCACAAACAACGGGAAATCACTGCAATACAGGCATGTATGTTTTTACAAGTCAATATATATCCTACTAATAATATAAAGTATATATACTTTATAACTCTGGTCCCAGATGGATACCTGAAAGTAATGAAACCCTAACTGTGATGAGCACATCAGAGCAAATCTGGTTTCTTTTTTTTTTTTTTTTTTTTTTTGGTTTTTTTATTATTATTATTATTATTATTATTATTATTATTATTTTATAACACCATTCAGTTCAACATAATAGCCACAGAATCCCCTGTTCTCCCCCTCTCGCCCACCCCTCCCCCCAGCCCACCCCCCATTCCCACCTCCTCCAGATCAAGGTCTCCCCCGAGGACCGGGGTTGACCTGGTAGACTCAGTCCAGGCAGGTCCATTCCCCCCTCCCAGACCGAGCCAAGTGTCCCTGCATAAGTCCCAGGATTCAAACAGCCAACTCATGCAACGAGCCCAGGACCTGGCACCAATGCACAGCTGCCTCCCAAACAGATCAAGCCAAATGACTGTCTCACCCGTTCAGGTGGCCTGATCCAGTTGGGGGCCCCTCAGCCTTTGGTTCATAGATCCTGTGCTTCCATTCATTTGGTTATTTGTCCCGGTGCTTTATCCAACCTTGGCTTCAACAATTCTCGCTCATATAAATCCTCTTCTTACTCACTAATTAGACTCCCAGTGCTCCACCAGGGGCCCAGCCGTGGATGTCTGCCTTCAGATTCCTCAGTCCTTGGATGGGGTTTATGGCACCACTATTTGGGTGTCTGGCCATCCCATCACCAGAGTAGGTCAGTTCCTGCCGTCTCGCGACCATTGCCAGCAGTCTTTTGAGGGGGTATCTTTGTGAATCTCCGTGGGCCTCCCTAGCTCTCTGCTTCCTCCCCTTCTCACCTTCTCATGTGGTCTTCATTTACCATGGTCTCCTATTCCTTGTTCTCCCTCTCTTTTCTTGATCCAGCTAGGATCTCCCACTCTTTCCCTCGACTGTCGCCCTTCATTGTTCCCACTCATGACCAGGCTATTCATGTAGATCTTGTCCATTTCTCCGTGTCTTTTTTTGGGGTCCCGTTTTCCAGGTAGCCTCACTGGTGATGTGAGTAGCAGTCTAGTCATCCTTGTTCCACATCTAGCATCTTCCTATGAGTGAGTACATACCATATTTGTCTTTCTGAGTCTGGGTTACCTCACTCAGGATGATTTTTTCTAGATCCATCCATTTGCCTGCAAACCGTGTGATGTCGTTGTTTTTCTCTGCTGAGTAGTATTCCATTGTGTATATGTGCCACAATTTATTTATCCATTCTTCAGTTGAAGGGCATCTAGGTTGTTTCCAGGTTTTGGCTATTACAAACAATGCTGATATGAACATAGCTGAGCAAGTGCTCTTGTGGTATGATTGAGCATTTCTTGGGTATATGCCCAGGAGTGGTATAGCTGGATCTTGGGGGAGATTGATTCCCAATTTTCTAAGAAAGCGCCATATTGATTTCCAAAGTGGTTGTACAAGCTTGCATTCCCACCAGCAGTGGAGGAGAGTTCCCCTAGTTCCACATCCTCTCCAGCATAAAGTGTCTTCAGTGTTTTTGATCTTAGCCACTCTGACAGGCGTAAGGTGGTATCTCAGAGTTGTCTTGATTTGCATTTCCCTGATGATTAGGGAAGTTGAGCAATTCCTTAAATGTCTTTCAGCCATTTGGGATTCCTCTGTTGAGAATTCTCTGTTTAGTTCTAAAGCCCATTTCTCAATTGGACTGTTGGTCCTTAAAAATATGGAACGCTTCACGAATTTGCGTGTCATCCTTGCGCAGGGGCCATGCTAATCTTCTCTGTATCGTTCCAATTTTAGTATATGTGCTGCCGAAGCTAGCACGCAAATCTGGTTTCTAATACCATTCTCCAACAATGGGGCCCAGGGACCCTTGCTGAAATGACTTGTTTTAGGGCTAGAGCAGAGAATAGTCAAGATGAGCCTAGATCATCCTGTAGTGCTACAAAGCAGAGGAGGGCTCAAAACTCTGGCAGACAAGAATGTCAAAGGAAGAGAGGCCGAAGCAAGCACTCCTGATGGCAGGCACAGCTGGGCAGGCCGCGGGAAGGACTGAGCAGTGCAACACTGCCATCCCTGGCCAGCAGCAGCAACAACCCCACATGCACAGTAGTCACCTCAGGCCACTCAGCCACTTCCTGCACCTTTTCTAACTTGAGAACATAAAATTATGTCACTGGGCAGGTTAATTTTCCAAAGTAGGAAAACAGCACACACACAAACATGGGTCAAAAAGGACATCGACACACCAGTACATGTTCAGAGAGAAAGAGGCCACGTGACAGGCACACATGAGCCAAGTCCACCTGATAAGTACAAACATCATGAGATGCAGGATGGTGGGGTGCAAGGATGAATAAAATAGTCTGTGCTTTAAAAAGGAAGTGCTTAGTAAAAGGGATGAGAGACTATACCCCCGGATTAATGAATGTAGACATTCAAAGGGCTGCTGTAAGCAAGAGAAATAAGATTTGAGTATGATCTCAAGAATCAACAAGAATTAAGGGTAGTCTATAACAGGCTGCACTGGGTGCTAAGATCTCCACATGCCCAACACAGAATTGACTCTGTGCCAGGAAATATGTCATGTTGTAACCTATGTGTGTGCAGATACATGTGCCAAGGCACGTGATGGCGGTCAGAAAACAAACAAACTTAGGGATGATGCCCTGCTTTCCGCCTTGTTGGAGAAGGTCCTTTGTCTGCTGCTGGTTATGCCGGCCTGGCCCACCTGTGAGCTCCCATGGCTGTCTTGTCTCCCCTCCTACCTGCGGCAGGAGCACTGACATTCCTAAAGTCATCGCCACCTCATCCACTTACCTGAGACCAGGGACCCACACCAGAGCCTCAGGCTTACACGGCAGGCCCTTTACCCACAAAGCCTTCTCCTCAGCCCTCATCTTAAGTTACACAATAAAAGAACATTTTATCTATAATTTGACATCACCTAGGAAAGTCAATGTTCTAAAAATAAACATTTAGAAGTCTAAATTTTAATACAGAGAAATAGTTGAACTTTATTTCTGTGTTCATTAATTTGAGGAGTTTATCTGTCAAGGAGGTTTGTATTGATCTAAGTAATAATCACTAAGAAACAGAAATGGGAGGTATGGGCTAAGAGTACAATTCGTCTCCATGTTTATATCAATTTAAATGATCATGGGCATTTATCCTTTAAAAATTCACAAATCATGAGTAACATTCTGCTATTTTCTGTATTTTGAACCATGGAATCATCTGTGTCAGATAAAAGAGAAGGATCTAAATGAGAATACGTTTCCCATGTGCATCAGGAAGAACACAGTAATCGCAGAGAAAGGCCCTGCCCTGTGGTCCTTCACATCTGTTTCTAAGAAGCTTCTGCTCAAAGGAAAGCAAACCCTTGACTAAAGTCAGGACTCTGCACAGTTCTTACCTCGCAGTCAGGCTAGGATGGTGGCACCATAGGACCTTTATGAATTAGGTACACAGACTCATGACTGAAACTTACCCAGCTACTGGATAGAAAGACAGACACAGCAGCCGATTAATAAATAGTGTTCAATAGGACATAGAGAAGGTAAGCTTGTTCAAATAGGCCACTGACTCAAAGAACCAGAAAAATGAGAAGCATTCAGGAAATAACAACAATAATGATGAACTATCTAATTAGGACAATCAGCATATAGGAAACCTCATGTAAGAGGAACTGGGAAAGATATGTGCTGGCATTTACTATGGCATACTATTTTGGCAATATGCTAACATATGAAAAATCAATGTACAATGGTACAAAAAAAATACAGAAGTCAAAGGAAGTCGAGTGTAAAGTCTCTACGCAGAAGGTAAACATAAATGTGCATAGGAAAGGCCTGGCCATGCAGCAGTCCAGGCCTTTTACAGCTGCACACACCCTCACCTGTGCTCTTTCTGCCTTCTGCAGAAAGATGGATGAGACCACATCCATGCTCTGGCTGTACCTCTTTCTCCTGCGTGCTGAACCCCAGCTCTGAGGAGCAACAGCTGATTCTGAGGTCTGAGCTAACCCTCCTTCCCTCCACCCCCAGCCTGAGGCCATGGGAGCAGCTTTCTCCCTTGGATTCTGAGGACTGGGAATCAGGGCCTGGAGCTGAGCAATAGCAGGTCTGCAGTAACCATAAACTCAGGCCCAAGACCTGAAATTGGCCACAGCAGGGGCTGGGCAGGCAGGAAACACCTCCGAGCTGCCACAGCTTGGAAATGCCAGGGAGGGCCTTCTTTCTTCCTTTGCTCTGGCTGCCAGGCTTGGCCCTGCCCTGTGCCACCTCCTGAGTCATGCACCCACCCAGCCTGGGGCTGGACCCACATAAGCCAAAGACAGTATGGAGTGCTGTGGGATGGTCTGTATGTCAAATTGCTCTGATTGGTCAATAAATAAAACACTGATTGGCCAGTGGCCAGGCAGGAAGTAGGTGGGACAAGGAGAGAAGAGAGTTCTGGGAAGCGGAAGGCTGAGGCAGAGAGACACTGCCAGCCGCCATGACAAGCAGCATGTGGAGACACCGGTAATCCACCAGCCACGTGGCAAGGTATAGATTTATGGAAGTGGATTAATTTAAGATATAAGAACAGTTAGCAAGAAGCCTGCCACGGCCATACAGTTTGTAAGCAATATAAGTCTCTGTTTTTACTTGGTTGGGTCTGAGTGGCTGTGGGACTGGCGGGTGACAAAGATTTGTCCTGACTGTGGGCAAGGCAGGAAAACTCTAGCTACAATGGAGGCTACCTGTATGGAAGTGGGCAGGCTCCTCTACCTCTCCTCTCTGGACGGGTGCTGCCTGCTTAAACAATTTAGACAAGATTCAGAGCTGACATTTCAGACTGCTGTTTTTCACCTGTGGATTTAACATTCGTGTTTTTTAAGTCACAACTTCGATATAATGTTACTTAATGTTTGGAAAAGCCAATTCTCCTTTTAAATTTATCTTACTAATTGACACTGATGAAGCAACAACCTGTAGCCTATAACTAAGCCTGGATTACTATGAAAATGGGGCAGTCTGATGCTACCCCATCCTCAACACCTGTGTTCAATCAACCACTCAGGAATTCACAAAAAAAGAAAAAGGAAAGAAAAACCTTTTTTCTTACATTTCTACATTTTACACTATATAATTTTTTATATTTTATTATTTTGTTAAGATGATTGAAATAATTTATTAAAGTTAGTCATCTTTCTTCAAAGGCTCATGATGGCCTGGATATCTGTAGATATCCAAAGACAATCCATTCTTAGACTCCGTTAAAAATATTTAGTGGCTGGGAGCATGGCTCACTGATACAGTACTTGTCTAACAGGTCCCAGGCCCTGGATTTGGTTCCTAGCATGGAGGTGTGGGTGGAGAAAAGGATAATATAGTCAACATATGTATATTCAATTCACATAATGAGGGTGGTAGTTTAAAAACTGCAAGAAGTCGCCGGGCATTGGTGGTGCAGGCCTTTAATCCCAGCACTCGGGAGGCAGAGGGAGGCAGTTCTCTGTGAGTTTGAGGCCAACCTGGGCTACAGAGTGAGTTCCAGGAAAGACGCAAAGCTACACACAGGAACCCTGTCTCAAAAAAAACAAAAACAAAACAAACAAACAAAAAAACCTGCAAGAAGTCAATGTTTTAGACTGTGCTCTTGTACTAGGCCCAAATGGTCACTTGTGCTAGATGTTAGATTATCAAACAAAACTTGTAAAGAACCAGTCCTCCAAATAGGAGATCAACAACAGCCAATCAGAAGGAATTCAGATGGTCTGAAATGGCAAGACACAGAAAATCGAATTCTAAACCTGCAAGTTACCTGCAGCCACCCCTAAGGACCAATCTGGGGTCCGCTCCTTGCTCTTCTTGCTCTGCCCATAAAGCTTACCTCTTCCACTAGCTTTAGCTATAGGGGCACCTTTCCAATAAACTGGAACTTCCAGATTCGTCAAGTTCTACAAGGACCAACTACACCTGGAAGAAAACTACAGTGCAGACTATGTTTCTGACTAAATCTTCCTTCGGGGATGCTGCCAACAGAACCCCACTCTCCTGGGACTAGGAACGTGGAAATGAGTCAGGAATTAATGAAAGAAAAAGAGCAGAGGCTTTTGTTCCTGGGTCAGCAGTTTAGGTTTCTGAATTTGTAACTTATCACAAGATTCTTCTAGTCCCAATTCTAGTAACAAAATAGCCGTTTAAAAAGAACTAGAGTCATGTGAGTAAAGAACATGCTTATTTACCATGTATCATCATATTAAAAAATATGTCACAAAATACAATACACAGGCTGGCAAAATGGCTCAATGGTGTAAAAACGGTCGCCTCTGAAGTCTGCTGACCTAAGTTCCATCCCTGGATCCCACCACAGAAGGAGAGAAACAACCCCTAAAAGTTGTTCTCTGATCTAACACGTGCACCCACACTTCTATATACACACTACAATAATAATAATAATAACACAGTTCACACACACAGTACAGAGTATGTTCTCAGTTCTACATAGGACACAAACAAGAGTGGAAGAATACACACCAAAGAATTAAGAATAAATTATAGATTTGTATAATAATTAAATAATAATTAAAGTATTATATTATACTTTATACTTCTTAGGAATCAGTATTGGGAACAAAATAAAAAACAGAGCCACAACACAAGTTTTTAAAAACAGGTAATTAAAGTAAATAAATAAATAAATAAATAAATAAATAAATAAATAAATAAATAAATAAAAACAGGTAATTAATCCCTAAAACAGAAGACTCAAAGCAGTGGAGAAATGTAAAATCTCTAGAACCACATATTAAAAATAAATAATAAATAAATAAAAACTATCAAAGGCTGTCTTTGCAAAGCTGTGAATCTAAATGCAAATTGTTTCCATGAGCAAGTGACATCAGAGTCCTTCTTAAATACATAGGAATTTGCTATAGAAGTCTGTAGTAGGCATGCTTAAACCATTACAGTATCTGGTACAAAGCACTCAAAATCTTTTGATGAAGGAATGTTCTGAACTCAGATATACGGGAGGCAAGTTGGTTTAAGGGGGTAATGTCCTAAATCACAAGATGGAACAGGTGTGTGGAGAACAATGTTACTTGAACTATAATAGAAATAACTCAGATAAAAAAATGACATTGTTTCCTACCCGTGACTGTGGGTCCTCTCTTAATTTGTGGTGGCCAGCTCCCTTTGCTATATAAGCATTATAGCATCCAGACATTAAGTCTGGTCTAGAGACTCATGCTTACTCATTCTCAGGAAGATCCAAAGCAGAGCTCTTTCTCAGGGGAAGGACGGCAGCGGCAGCGGGTGGTAAGAAGGTGGTCTCTGCTTTTGCCTCTGCTTTCTGATCTCTGGGCTTTTAACTCTGCATTTGGCTCTGTGTTCTTATTTAATAAAAACGTTCAGAATTACATCTACCAAAAAGAAAAAAAAATCCAAAGCAGAGACAGTATTTTGTAGCAGCCAGAACCAGGCTGTGTAGACCTGCCACTCAAAATAGTTCTTACCTAAATTACCATTCTTTGAGATCCATTCACCCCCGTCATAATGCACTTGGTATTCACAGTATCCACTTAGTATTCACTGATTAGTTTGAAATCAGTCTGTCAGAGCCATCTGCACTCCCAAGCTCCTTCTAGCACTGTTCACAACAGACTCCTCCATACTGCTTACATCACAACTGGGGGGGGGGGGAGCGTTGGACCTGGGGGGCAGGTTTTGGTTTGGAAAAAGGGTTGAAATGTGCTTTTAAGAGAACAGTGATTTGAAGTTTATCCTCAGAATAATTTTCAGAATTTTTTTTTCCAGATTTGGGATTGTGAAGTTCAAGCTCATCTCTGAGAATTTTCTAAATTTTGTGAACCTGAGTAATTTGTGTGATATCAGAGATGTCACTAACAAAGACACAGCAATATAAAGACCATGAACATCATTTTGTTAGACTGGTGGTATTATGGGTAAATTGTGGTTTTTAAACTTTTCTTCATAGGGTTTAACTGTGATTCACATTGACTTTAAAATAAATACCCTGTTTTGTATTGTTTTAAATATATTCAATAGCACTCAAGGAAGGTCATACAAAAAGTGAGAAAGCAAATTCAAATTGTCAGGACTTTCTCCAAAAGGAGAGCTATCAACGGTGTTCCATCATAACCCTTGGATTCCACCAACAAAGGATTTTCTTCAGAAGAAAATCATCCTCTTGAAGAGAAAATGATTTTCTTTAGAAGAAAATCATCCTCTTGAAGAGAAAATGGAAGCCGTGCTTGAGATGGGAAATTTGAGTCTCCAGGACACAACCCTATGAAAGCATTGGAATCAGGTGAGGAATTAGTTATTGCTAAAGTGGACTAAGGGTTACCAAATGAGAATCATCTGAGGCTTTCTGCAAACTTCAGGCTGGCCCTAGTTTTCCAGCAATGCCTGGGTAGCCATGCTCTTTAAAAAGCCCCAGGTAGAATTCCTGGGTACTTGGCCACAGCTGAACAGGAGATCCAAAACCACGTTATGCTGGGTGAGTGGTTTGGGGGCCATACAATCGTATTTAAATCCTGTTTCTTTCAGTTAATAGCTCTGATTGTGGCGAGTCACCCAAGCCTTCCACTCTCTCATAGAAAAACAACAAAAAACTAGAATGACACTTTGTTGTTGGAATCAAATAAGATTGTGCTATGTGGATGTCTACTTGTGCACACAGCTTAAAAGCGCCCTCCACAATAATGACATCTCAGGTTCTTCAGGCTCTCAGTCAGTGTATGATTGTGTTCATTAGCATAGACAACTCTTGCAGAATATTTGATCAGCGATTTCCCTAAAGTACTGTTTCTCAAGCCCCCCACCCCACCCCCACCCCGGGCCTTTCTTTCTTTACTATATTCTCTTTTCCATTAAAATGTAATACCACAAGTACTGTGTATCAATGTTGCAATTCTCTGAAAGGCCACAAACCCTGTATTATATAAGACTTCACACGCACACGCAGACACGCGCGCGCGCACACACACATCATCATCAATGTTGAGAATGCATGTCAGAGAGAAAAGTGCCCTGGACGAGGTCAAGGGACTCATTTACTAGCAGAAATAGGTCTGAATTAGAGATCACAAAGTGCTAGTCTGATACCAGCTTGTGACTGTCTTGCTTGGTGTATTTTCAATTAAAAAAAAATTAGTTACCGATATTTTCTAATCAAGAGATTTCAACTAAAACACCCAGGCATCCAACTGCTCACGAGACATCGGAGTGTCGCCCCACAGAGCAGGACAGAAAGGGACCCGGCAGCCCTGCGGCCCTGGCCCCCGCCCCGCCCCTAGGGATGCTCCTACAAAACGCCTCCCTCAATAACCCGCCGCCTAAGGACAACCGTCTGGGGACCGCTCGGCGGGCGCCTAACTGGCTGCAGGTTCCGAACCTCTTGGCGCGCTTCGCTCTCCGGCTTCGGAGCCCTGGAGCCGGCGGGTCGGGCTCGCACGTCAGGGCCGGGAGGCCCAAGCACTGCTGGGGTTCGGCGGCTCCGGCCTGCCCGCAGCCCTGCTCCCGCGCCCCGCCTGCCGGGCCGGGCCTCCCCGCCGGGCGCGCCACTAGCAGCAGGACCGACTCCCCGCCGGGCGCGCCACACAACGTCTCCCCGGGGCGCGCGCACGGGCCACTCCGCGGCCCGGCCGCCGCCGCCGAGGACGCCGCGTCACCCGCGCTGCCTTGCGCGCGCCCGACCCGCCGGCCAATAGCCAGAGTCACTCTGTGCACGTGACGTGCACCAGCCAATGGCGACTGGAGGCGGCCCGTGACGCAAGGGATGGCGCCTAGGGGTTTCGAACCTGCGCGCGCGCGCGCGCGGCTGGGAGGCCCATCTCGGGATGTGTGGTCCCGCGGTGGTCCCGCGGCCGGTGCGCGGAAAGCCGGAGGACTTTCAGGGCCCTGAGGGAGACCCTGCAAGATAGGGGCACCGACTCCCCACCAGCGCCGACCGATGCAGTCGCAGGTGAGGAGGGAGGAGCGAGGACAGCGCTGGAGCTTCGCTGACAGATCCACGTGTTCCGTCGCAGCACCCAGCGAAGGAAAGCCCATACTGTGCATCCAATGTCTCTAATGTGCAAAATTAATATAATGAAAGCATTGACTTGCACTGTGATAGTTTAAATATAAATTTCTGCTCTAGAACTGTACTAATAGGGGAAATTGAATTAAGGTGAGAAAAAAAAGAAAAAGGAGAGCAAGGGCTGTCAAAAAAAAAAAAAAAAATGGTTTCCCAGCTGTCTGGTGAAACAGCTGTGCCTGCAACGATCCACTCTGCTAAAGAATTCCTGACTGCCACAGTATCTGCTTCTGTAAACATGCTTTAACGACAGTGGAAATTTCCCCTCGGTGTCGTGAAACACAGACCATCTGCAAATGGTCAGTTAGGCATCAGTGTAAAGCCAACAGCGCTGTCGCAGCTGAAAGACCAATGCTGAAAACCCATAAATACTATATGAAACCCGCCCCAGAGGCTTGCTAATAAAGATGAGTTCTCCTGCTTTCAAAGAGTTGTTTGGTTCTTGGCTGGTCAATTTTGCGTAATACCAGAGCCGCTTCCTTCTTTTCTCTGGCAGTTCTTAGCCTCCCTTTGTCCAAACCTTCCCAGCACCCTAGCCTCTTGTGACTCCAGGTCTGGAGAAATCCACCCAGGAGTGGAACCCATGGACGAGAACAAGGCCCCTGCAGTTAACAGTGGCTGACTTGTAACAGGAACCCCAGGTTCCAGAATTCTGACCTGAACCCATAGGCACGCCCCTGTTCTCATAAAAGAGTTGCCTGTACCCAGGGAGCCAAACGTTCTGCTTCGTCACCCTTAAAAAATGGCTTCCTTCCAATTTGTGTCATGGGTAAAAATGGTAGATGGAGCATCAATCACTATGTCCTTATTTTAATAAAGAAGGACCTTTCTAGAAGCCCACCCAACAACTTAACCATATTATAGATCTTATATACTCAGACTCAGTAACAGCCTCATGTAGTTGAGAAATGTCTTTGAGATGCACGTTGCTGTGCTGAAGGCGATCCCACACCTAAAAAGGGAAGGATGAATCTGGATAGGCATCTAGCAGCTTCTACTCCATCTTTGGTATCAAACTCTACAAGAAGTTGCATTAACTCACACAGCTCAGTAGAAATAAGTCTTTCTAGTGCAGAATAGTTTGCTAGGCAAATGTATGCTCTGTGGTGCCCTGTGCTAAGTGCTTTACATATATTTTTCTATTTCATGCTGTCACTTCCTTCGTGGTACCCGTGACACTGATGGATGAAAACAGTGACAAGCTAGGATGCAGAGAGGCTTTAGGTATACTAAATGACTGGTCTGGTTTGAATGAGTTGTACAGTGTTGCACGCACATAAACCTAAGGAATATTGTATACTCAGTTAACAACATTCACTCTGTCTAAACTTAACAAGAATGGACAATGCCAGACAATGGTGGCACAACACCTTTAGCCCCAGCACTACGGAGACAGAGGCAGGCAGATCCCTTTGAGTTCAAGCCCAGCCTGGTCTACAGAGTGAGTTCTAAGATAGACTACACAGAGAAACCCTGTCTTAAAAAAAAAAAAAAAATCAACCAACAAGGAAAAAATATCACCTTGTAGCCCAGGAAGCAGGTCTCATATGCATATATAATACAAAAGAGATTTTCACATTAAATTATCAATGCAGTGTTTGGAAAACAAACATTTTTGATCAAATGGAAAGTAAGAATCAAAATTGACGTGGTAATTCTTATTACTATCCAAAGTTACAAATAGTGCCTATGTTTAGGGTTTTTAAGAAGCAGCAGGACTGGTTTTATGTTTTAATAAACAATGCCTATTACATACTTATGCTACATTATAAAATCAACAATTGGTCTTTGAGGAAACCAACAGGTATACAGATAGTATGAACATGTGGAGATTATTTGTGTATAGGATGTGTGGATGAGAGGGGATCCATTCAAGGGAGGAAGAAAAGAGACTTATCGGACAAGACTTGCTAGGGAACGATAACTGAGCTAACTCTCCATGCACACTTGAAAGGATCTAGTCAGGAAGAGGATGATAGTTCAAGTACTGAGCTGAGTTATTATCAAAGGATACCATATATGACTCATGGATGTAAACAAGAGCGCAGACTAGCAAACTGAGGGGTAAGCTGTATGCTGTCACAACAGCTGTACATTGTCCTCCTGGGGATTTGTATTCTTTGGCCACTAGCATCCATTCTCTCCCTTGCTTTGGGGGGATTACTTCCTGTGTGCAGTCTTTTGTAGCAGTATGATGCTCTGTGCCCCCAATCAATGGATGGGTAAATGACTAGGTAGGGCAAATCACATTATTTGCTAAGAGAAAATAGTGGGATAGGAGATGAGAACTGTTTAAATATGCTGTTGTGTAGCAGCAGTTTCTTACAAATTGAAGCATCCTAGAGAGATGTTGATTAAGACTCAGGGAGTAAACAAAATGTCTAAGACCTAGGAAGTAAATAACTGAAAATTCTCAAGTTCCTGAAACTTACAGGATCCACAAAGGTCCTCATGGTTATATCAGCAGTAAGGACTACTGGCAAGAATAGACTTTCTAGTCTGTAGAGTTGACTGCAAGTCATGCCAGGTACTTTGGGGAGTTGTCACCATGCTGAGGGGTATGGGAGAGACTTGTTTGATTTTTTTCAAGACAAGGTTTTCTGTGTAGCCCTGGCTGTCCTTGAACTCTATCTGTAGAACAAGCTGGCCTCAAACTCAGAGATCTGCCTGCCTCTGGCTCCCTAGAGTTGGGAATTAAAGTTGTGTCCACTGTCCAAACTTTTTATTGCTTTGATATCATGTAATCTTGCCTCCAATGCAGCTAACTGCTGTGGGATGGTCTGTATGTCAAATTTCTCTGATTGGTCAATAAATAAAACACTGATTGGCCAGTGGCCAGGCAGGAAGTAGGTGGGACAAGGAGAGAGGAGAATTGTGGGAAGCAGAAGGCTGAGGCGGAGAGACACTGCAGCCGCCGCCATGACCAGCAGCATGTGAAGACGCCGGTAAGCCACTAGCCACATGGCAAGGTATAGATTTATAGAAATGGATTAATTTAAGCTATAAGAACAGTTAGCAAGAAGCCTGCCACGGCCATACAGTTTGTATGCAATATAAGTCTCTGTGTTTACTTGGTTGGGTCTGAGTGGCTGTGGGATTGGCAGGTGACAAAGATTTGTCCTGACTGTGGGCAAGGCAGGAAAACTCTAGCTACAAATGGCGCCCAACGTGTTGGCAAAAGTTTCTACCTAAAACCTGAGAAAAGATTCTAAAACAGAGCTAAAAACAGCTTCCTAATTGTCTCTCTCAAATGAGCAGCAGCTGCCGGTTTGAGTTACTGGCGGGTTCCTGGCATGTGTGCTTGACCTGCAGTATGGCAGGAATGAGGCCTCTGCGAGTGGCACATTAAGCTGCATGGTGGATTTAGCCTTTGCTAGTACAAAACAAAAAGAGGTTTCTGAGCTACACGCTGCTTTGATAAGAAGCATAGACCCACTATTTCTGAGAGTTGATGGCTCCCAGAGCTGGCGGAAAACGTACCACCGCCATGTTGGGAAGCTGAAGTGGGCGGACCCAGCAGCCACAGTGCTAAGAAGGCTGCAGTTTAAAGCAATAGGCTCAAGGAAATATAAAACATAAGCCACATAAAGATGGCTACACACAGAGAATCTGGATTATGTTCTCTTTGATATTCGTAACTGAAGAAAAACATTTGATTGCAAAAGCTGTTGAGTTATGCCAAAATGTATATTTTAAAGGTAACTTGACTTCAAAATTTGGCTATAAGGATATGTTGCTTTGGAAAAGAGGCTCTGCTTTTGTTTCTACAGAAAGCCAGAGGCTATGGATTTGTTCCAGATTAAGATACATCAGGTTTGACCAGCCAAGACCACCTGAAAGGTCTCCGATGACACCATGGCCCAGATGATCCAACATCCAGAATTGTTTCAAGGCAACTGGCTCAGACGATACAGTCTCACGGACTACTCCATGATCCTAAAATTTTCTTTGTGTCCCCATAAGATACAGCGCCCCCCTCCAGCAGGAAGTAGTAAGAGAAGCTACGCCCAAATTCCCAAATATACCAAGCTGACTTTGGAGATGTGTAAAAGTTAAAACCTTCCTTTTAAAAAAAAGAAAGGGGAAGTGCTGTGGGATGATCTGTATGTCAAATTGCTCTGATTGGTCAATAAATAAAACACTGATTGGCCAGTGGCCAGGCAGGAAGTAGGTGGGACAAGGAGAGAGGAGAATTGTGGGAAGCAGAAGGCTGAGGCGGAGAGACACTGCAGCCGCCGCCATGACCAGCAGCATGTGAAGACGCCGGTAAGCCACTAGCCACGTGGCAAGGTATAGATTTATAGAAATGGATTAATTTAAGCTATAAGAACAGTTAGCAAGAAGCCTGCCACGGCCATACAGTTTGTATGCAATATAAGTCTCTGTGTTTACTTGGTTGGGTCTGAGCGGCTGTGGGATTGGCGGGTGACAAAGATTTGTCCTGACTGTGGGCAAGGCAGGAAAACTCTAGCTACAGCTAACTGTAACAGACTAAACGCTGAGGACAACTTCTGGTAAGTTTCTACCCATCTCAGAAGGGATACCTCCCCAACCATCCCACAGACAAGGAGCTGAATATGGGGTAATCAAGAATGACTACATCCACCTCTCACAGTGACTGTGAAACCCCCCTGGGGTGATCAAAGATGACGACATCTACCTCTCACAGTGACTGTGATAGCCCCTTCCATGGGCTAGCTATAGCTGAACACATAAATGTGAGAACAAAGATGCCGAGTCCCACACCCTGCAGGTTCACCACCACCCCACCCCTGCAAAGGCTGAGATCAGCAATGCTGCTACATCTGTGTGATTAGCATGGTGCATGTTACTGGCCATGTTATTGACCAGCAGGTTAACCAATCGAGTCAGACAAATGGGGGGCTTCAAAGCATGACTACTCCTCCTCTTGAGTGAGCAGCATGTAAACTGCATGTGATTATCTCCCTGGTGGGGCCAGAAGACAGAGAGTGCCTGGGGATCCTCTATTGGCTCAGTGTGCAGGATTCTCCAAGAATTAACCCATCTCAACAGAAATGACCTCGGTCCTCATTCAGTTTCTATAAGAAATCCTATAAAAAGCCCTTACACAAACAGTTCTTTTCCCCCCCCTCTCTTTGGACACTGACTTAGTCACTACAAAGAAGCACCATGACCACAGCACCTTTTCTGTTTGTTTTTTCGAGGCAGGGCTCTCTGTGTGACAGCCTTAGCTGTCCTAGAACTCACTCTGTAGACCATGCTGGCTTCAAACTCACAGAGATCCACCTGCCCCTACTCATAAGTGCTGGGATTAAAGGCGTGCGCCACCACCGCCCGGCTGGGAGCCATTCTTATTAAAACCACCACAAGCCCCCTCTGGAGCTTTGCTTACTTTCTGCAATAGCTCTTTCTTTTTCAGGCTTTCTGTCTATAATACAAACTCCTTTAAAACACCCTTCATGTCTTTCATTCTATAAGTTTGAGAGACCAGATCTCAGAGTCAGGGGCAGAAGAGGTGGCTCAGAGATTAAGAACACTTGTTGCTCTTGCAGAGGACCTGGATTCAATTCCTGGCACACACATGGCAGCTCCCAACCAGCTGTGACTCCAGTTCCAAAGGATCTGACACCTTCAGACCTCCAAAGGCACTAGGCATACAGGTGGTACACATATATACCTGCAGGCAAAGCACTCATATACATAAAATAAATAAATTTAAATTTAAATTTAAAAAGGAACTCAGGATCATTGGCTCAGTTTGTTTGTAAAACTGAGTGTCCAGCACCCTAACTACCGAAGTAAGCCCACCCAAGGTGAGACAGTCTCCTTCTCACTGAAAGACACTCATTTTCTCTGGTTTCATTGATTCCCCCTGCCTCTACTTCTGGAGTGCTGGAATTATAGGCATCCACCAGTGCACCTGACTTTCAACCTTTATTTCAGGCTTTCACATTTTCTTAAGGACACCTCCCACTAAAACTATACGAACATGTTACATTCACAAAGTTTCTTCTAACATTTCATGATAGTTTTATTTTTTTCTAACTTTTAAGATTTTTAGTCAAGCAGTTGATATTGTTACAGCTCAACTCCCTTGCAATGTATTCAATAGACCTATTTATATTTAATTATTCTAGAATTACTGTGTTGTAAGTTACATTGATTAAGGTTTAGTGGCTGTGAGAAGTGGATTTTCTACTTTTTTCTACCTCTTTTTCTATTTATTTTATATGCATGAGTGTTTTTGCTTACATGTATGTATATGAACCATGTGCACACAGTGTGCTCAGAGGCCAAAAGAGGCAAACATAGGATCCCCTGGGACTGGAGTTACAGTTGACTGTGAGCTGTCATGTGATGCTGAGACTTGAATCTGGGTCCACTGGGAGAGCAGTCACTACTAGTCTTAACAACTTAGCCATCTCTCCAGTCCCCTTTTAACTATTACAAATGGATAACTCTAGAACTGTTTTTAAAATGAGTGTCTTGTTGGGCTGGCAAGATTGCTCAATAGGTCAAAATGTCTCCTGCTGAGCCTGACAGACTGAGTTTGATCCCAGAACCCACAAGGTGGAAGGAGAGAGCTGACTCCTGTAGGTTGTCTTCACACACACACACACACACACTGTGACACATGCATATGCACACACATACACATTCACACTAGATAAAATGAGTGTCTTGTCACAGATTTGTGGGAAATGAGAACTGTGGGATATTTTCTTCATCTTGGGGTTCTCTTAAGTAATTTTTAAAACCAGTAATGTCTTCCTGAGACTTTTATGGACGTGTTTAACTTCTACCACAAAAATGTTATCTAACAGGTCTTTATACAAAATTGTCAAAAGGCAATAAATCAGCCTTATTGACCAGGAGGAGATGCCCTCAACTAAGAGGGCAAATGAGCTTGCCACAGTACAATTAATTACCTTCCAAATCATATACTGAGGCCCAGGGTACCCAGGCTTCTGATGAGAGAGTGGAACAGTTCCTCACTGCAAATGGGCCACTGAAGAGGAGAAGGAGTAGGGGCCAAGACAGCTCAGGCTGGGCTGGCACGGAGGTCTCTGAGCATGCTCGTCTACCCCAGTGAATTCAGAGGAAAGATTCTGGTCATCCGAGAGCATGGGAGCGTTGGTGAGTTCAATATCTCTTCAAGAGCAAATATGTGAGGACGACATCAGAGTCACTGTCCGGGATGCCCAGGGCATGGTTCCTAGTGCCTAGTTCAGTGTGGATTGCCGGGAAATATTTGTTTCTTCCTGTTTTCTTCCGACCCGTCTTCTTTGTCAACATCTCCATCATCCAGCACAGTGACTGGCAAATAATAAACACCTTAAGAATGTTTTAGAAATGGTTTCATATTTAGGTTTCAATACTACATGGCTGAAGAAATGTATAAGTATTCAAGAGGGGATTTAGCTATGTATTGTGTAGGTTTTTTTAAAACTCTTTTGAGGGCCCACCACCCAGCTCCCAAATACATACATGGAGACTTATTCTTACTTATGAATGCCTGGCCTTAGCTAGGCTTGTTTCTTGCCAGCTTTTCTAACTTAAATTAAGCCATTTCTCCTCTTCTACATTTTGCCTCTGGGCTTTTTACCATTCTTTATTCTATATCTTTTCTTTCCTTCTTACTCTGTGGGCACCTGGCCTCTGTCGTTGTCGTCCTCCTCTCCTTTTCTCGCTCCTCCCTCTCTGCTCTTCTCCCAAGCCAAGATTTCTCCTCCTATTTATTCTCTTTGCCTGGCAGCCCCGCCTATCCCTCTCCTGCCTAGCTATTGGTCGTTCAGCTCTTTATTAGACCAATCAGGTGTTTAGATAGGCAGAGGCACCAGCTTCACAGAGTTAAACAAATGCAATGTAAAAGAATGTGACCCGATTTTTCCCCTGTGCTGCACTGCGGCCTTTCTCTTTCTCTTCCAGTCCCAGGCACTTCGGGAGCCGCAGGTTACCGTCCCGACATGGACAAGTCCAAGAAGCACACCACACACAACCAATCCCGAAAATGGCACAGAAATGGTATCAAGAAACCCTGGTCACAAAGACACGAATCTCTTAAGGAGGTGGACCCCAAGTTCCTGAGGAACATGCGCTTTGCCAAGAAGCACAACAAGAAAGGCCTGAAGAAGATGCAGGCCAACAACGCAAAGGCAGTGAGTGCACGTGCAGAGGCCATCAGGGCCCTGGTGAAGCCCAAGGCGGTGAAGCCCAAGGCGCCAAAGGGCCCCAGCCGCAAGCTCAGCCGTCTCGCTTTCATTGCTCACCCCAAGCTCGGGAAGCGGATTAGAAGCTACATGGCCAAGGGTCGTAGGCTCTGCCAACCAAAGTCCAAGGCTCAAACCAAGGCAGAGGCCTCAGCTCCAGCTCAGGCTCCCAAAAGTGCCCAGGGCCCTGTGAAGGCCCCATAGAAAAGGTTTCCATCTGCCAGACAGATGGACTGGTGTGACACACCTACACACTGTTTGCAGATGATCAGGACCCCATGCTGTTTTTACAAATCAACTTGAGGCAGGATCTGTAAGAGGGAAAAAAAATGTGACCCATCTTTGCATCATTAAACCAATGTTCCACAGCATAGACGAATGTAACACGTCTCAACTATTCCACAGCAGTGTTGTATCAGTTGCTGTTGCTATCACGAAACATCTGAAGAAAGGTTTATCTTGGCCTATGGTTTGAGGGCTCAGTTTACCGCCGTGTGGAAGCTGTGGCCGCAGAAACGTTGGGGCAGCATCTGCAGGCAGGAAGGAGAGAGAGAGCAGTGGTGGCGGGCGGGGTGGGGGTGGGGGGTGGGGAGGGTGGGGGGGGAGGGTTGGTGCTGGTTTTTTTCTTTTTATTCAGTTGGGGACACCAGCCCGTTCAATGTCTTCACCATGCTTAGAGTGAGTCTTTCTACTTCAATTAGCCTCATCCAAAAAAATTTCTCACAGGCATTCCTTACCTCCCAGAGGTTGGTTTCCATGGTGATTGGAAATCCCATCAAATTGACAATCAAGATGAACCCTTACCTATGGGTGATCACAGCAGCCCACTTGTTGGATGTGTTCTACACTAAGAACATTGTACATTTCTTCAAGCTTCATGGTCCCCTACAAAGTCTAACTTTTTTTTTAAAGGACTAATTTTATTTAGGTGCCGGCCAGTGTGTAAATATATACATACGTGCACCAGAGGAGGGCTTCAGAGCTGGAGCTGGAGTTGTGAGCAGCCTGACACGGGTACTAGGAACCAAACTCCTGTCTCGTCTTCTACAAGAAGAACAAGGCCTCTTAACTGCGGAGCCACCTCTCTAGTTAACTTTATCCTCACCATTTCTCCCTCCCTTCTCTTCCTTTCTATCACCATGTTGCCTAGGCTAGTGTCTAGTTCATGAGCCTACAGGACCTCCGGCCTCAGCTTCTGAAGCGGCACCATGCCCATCCCTGTTCATTGTTCATTGTTCAGTGAACAGAAGCTTAAAGAGATAGAAGGACCCCACGTGACACAGTTAGTAAGTGGAGGAAATAAAGGGCTAAACCCCTGAGCTGAGTGGCGACCATGTCCAAGTCAATTTTCAGCATTACATTTTAGCCTCTTAAAAGTCCACAAATCACCCAGCAGACCTCCAGTCATTCATTGTATTGTCATGAGCACACTCAGGGCATTTCAAGTGGATGTTTATCTTCTAAAGTGGACGAGACCCAGACCCACAGATTGTGCAAGCTGGCATGAGCCAGGGAGAGCTCATTAACCTCCTTGACTGCCATCAGCTCCAATCCCCAGAGAAGAAAGACAGCAGACCGAGTGCCACTCATTTATTGCCTCAGTTGTGTGACTATTTTTACATTTCTATACTATTCATATCCTTCTTCTCATTGACACTTACAAAGCCCCACGGAGTAGTTATTCCTACTCTACACATGAAATACCAGCTTAGTGATTCATGATTTGTCCAGGTGCAGAGAGAGGGAGAGAGAAAGCTGATGTTACATCAACACCTGTGTGATTTCAGAGCCCTTGTGTGGTAGGCAGGATTCTGTCTTCCAAGATTTCCCACCCCACCGCTTCCATGTTCGCATCCCATATGATCCTTGAGACGATGAATTTGACAGAATTCACTATCATTTCTTTGATAGTAAATGTGACATGGCACAATTAATGTTAAGAAAGGGAAACTAGGGGGCTGGAGAGATGGCTCAGTGGTTAAGAGAACTGGCTACCCTTGCAGAGGACCCGGGTTTGATCCCTCCACCCATACCGTGGCTCACACCCACTTGTAACTCCTGTTCAGGGAATCTGCCCTCCACAGGAACCAGGCACACAAGTGGCAAACAGACATACAGACAGACAAAACATTCATACAATAAAAATAAGCAAAGATATAATTGTTTTAAAAAGAAAGAAATGATCAGGGTGAGCATGACATAATCATCTGAAACTTTCAACAGTAGAGAGACCTCTGGCTGGTAGTGGCAGCAAGGATTGGAGGGTCAACGAACAAAAGAGTCTGCCCCTGTTTGTGCCTTTGAAATGGAGAGGGCCCTGAAGAGCTGAGAGCAATCCTTGGCTAAAGGCCAGCAAGAAAACAGGACCTCCAACTGAAAGGAGCCAAATCCTGCCAGCCAGCCTGAGCTTGGATCCTCCCCAAAGCCTCCAGGTGGAAAGGGCCTCCCTGACATTTTGATTCACTTAAGTCAGACCTGGACTGAAGAACTGTGAGCTAATACGTGATTGCTGTTTAAGCCTCTAAATTTGAAATAATTTACGCAGTGACAGAAAACCAGTACCCCTGGCTTTTCTTGTAAAATCTTAGGACTTGGAACAAGTCTTTCCCTTTTTCTGGTTCTATTTTTCACATAATTTCTGTATTGTTTTTTAGGTCCTTTCTAGCTTAGATAATACTGAAATTTTGTGTGTGTATGTGTGTGTGTGTGTGTGTGTGTGTATGTGTGTATACATGCTGAGATTTTGTGTGTGTGTGTGTATGTGTGTATACATGCTGAGATTTTGTGTGTGTGTGTGTGTATGTGTGTATACATGCTGAGATTTTGTGTGTGTGTGTGTATGTGTGTATACATGCTGAGATTTTGTGTGTGTGTGTTGCACGCGTACAGGGGAAGCTAGAGGTTAACCTCGGTTGTTGTTGTTGTTGTTGTCGTTTTTGTTCTTGTTTTTGGTTTTTCGAGACATGGTTTCTCTGTGTAGTTTTGGTGCCTGTCGTGGATCTCGCTCTGTAGACCAGGCTGGACTCGAACTCACAGAGATCCGCCTGGCTCTGCTTCCCGAGTGCTGGGATTAAAGGCGTGCGCCGCCGCCGCCGCCGCCGCCGCCGCCGCCGCCGCCGCCGCCGCCGCCACCACCACCACCACCACCACCCGGCTTGCTGTTGTTTTAAGACAAGGTCTCTCACTGGCCTAGAACGTGCCCTTTAACCTAGGCTGGCTGGCCAGTGAGCCCCAGGGCTCCACCTGTCTCCACCTCTCCGTGCTGGTTTCACAGTGTGCGCCACCAGGCCCAGTTTTCTGCTTTTGTCTTTGCTTTTCATGAGTTCTAGGGATCGATCTCAGGTTCCTCACGCTTGCATGCAAGCACTCTACCAGCTCAGCTATCTCACTATCCCCAGTTCTAAGATTCTTTAAAGTGTCATGTTTTAGTCTCAGGGACCATAGCAGAAGAGGAGGCAGAAAGACTGTAAGGGCCGGAAGCTGGGGAGAACCAGAGCTACAGTGTCTTCAGAACACAGCAGAACTGCTGCATCATGAACTCACAACTATGGTTGCCTGCACCAGATCAAGCCAGTGAACATTCTAGCATTGAGAAGGAAGGGGTTCATGAGCCCCTCCCTCTAACTGAAGAGTTACGGACAGCTGGTAGCTTCTGGGGAGGGTTAGCCCATTTTATTTACAGTTTGGTCGCTGATTGGTTGCCATACTTCAGTGGATGTCCCCATATCTAAGTGTATATGAGCAGCACAAATTGATAGATGGTTAGAAAACAATAAAGAGCATAAAGTTGGGTGGAGATAGGAAAGTGGGAGTGAGTCAGGGAGGAGGGCGAGAGGGAAGCGGGGTGAATATGATCACAATACATTATATGAAATTCTCAAGGAATTAATAAAAATATCTTAAGTGCCTTACTTTTGCAAAGATTGAAAGAAAACAACACATCTGAAATCAATATGCAAATGAATGGCCTATAACCCGATAGTGCCAGCGGATGGCCTCATGAGCTCTCATTTGGCAGTTCCCTATGAAAAGCAATATGATATTTTAGGGCGTCGTGCTATGGATTTTGAGAATGAAGAATTTCTGATTCCAGACTCCCTGAGGGACATCAGCAGCTCTCCCATGGAGAATACAGTGAGGCAGGGAAAGGGGGCTCCTGAGTGTACTGAGGCCTCTGCTGGAGCATATGTAGGGTCTGTGTCCACATAGACGGTGATTACAGAGTGGCTTCTGAAGCCCAGAGGAGGGAGCTCATCAGAGGCTGTAACACTCGGGCTGATTGAAGCGAGGCGTTTGCCAGGCCATTGGCGTCAGAGCAGTCCATGCAGTCAACAGCACACAGGAAGGCACGAGGCAGGAGCATGTCACCTGTACAGGTGACCCCTCCGGGGCCTAAAGCCCATGGGTATTCAGTACGTTGGAAGAGAATGCTTCAGAAATGTTTGGGTGGTAAATGAAGAGAGGATCTGAAAACAGCACTCCTCTGTACCAGACACTGTCTCTAATTTCAAGCCTGTGTAACCCAGTCCTCTTCGCCCTTTATTTAATCTTGTGCACAGCTCCTCAGAAGGAAAATATCGCTGAGCTTTGCTTTCTGGGGTTAGGATTCCCTTGGTTACTGAAAAATCGATACTAGATTGGCTCTCCACTTCTCGGGCTTCCTGACTGTTTCTCCCACCTGCTACCCAGTGCAAGATCCTTTAAGTCTCTCGTGAGGAGTCAGACTCACTCACTCAAGGGCTGGTGAGATGGGTCAAATGGTAGAAGCGTCCACTGCCAAGTCTGAAGACCTGAGCTCAGTCTCTGGAACTCACATAGTAGAAGGTGAGAGTCAGCTCTACAAGGGGTCCTCTGACCTCCCCACACACCAAACAAACAAACAAACAAACAGATGTAATAGAAAATGTAAGGGGTCTGGTGACATGGTTCAGTGAGCAGGAGTGATTGCCCCCAAGCCTGGACCTCAGTGTGAACCCCAGAGCCCGCAGAGAGGAGAGAACTGACTCCCACAGGTTTTCCTCTGACCTGCACATGTGCACAAAACTTTAAAAAAAAAAAAAAGTAACTTAATGCCAGGCCTGCTGGCACACACTTTTAATCCAAGCACTCAGGAGGCAAAGGCAGGCAGATTTCTGAGTTCAAGGCCAACTTGGTCTACAGAACAAGCTCCAGAACAGCCAGGGCTACACAGAGAAACCCTGGAGAGAGAGAGAGAGAGAGAGAGAGAGAGAGAGAGAGAGAGAGAGAGAGAGAGAGAGAGAGAGAGAGAGAGAGAGAGAATTAACTTAAAAATGACTTTGTTCCAAATTTTAAATGTGCTATGAGTTACAGACTCACAGTGCTGAATCAGGAGTCGCCAGGTTGCAGGCTCCTTGAACATGGGAACCTGCTGCTCCCGTCTTGATATTATTTAAAGCACTCAGTGCCATTCTCTCCACAGCAAGTGCTTAGTACTGAGTGAAACTTAATTGAGAAAAGCTGAGATTAACATCAAATAAAAAGAAACAGATTATAGTACATCTTCCTGGTCAGCTGTGCTCACACAAGAATGCCACACTTGCGGCTCTGTTTCTAGACAGAAGTCATTTTGCCACCAGAGGACAGCTACCAGGAGGAGACCCTGGTTGCTCTAGATGGCCGCTCTCTAAGATGATGGCTATGTTGTCTTAACAATTATTATCTAATAATAATTGCTAATCTCCAATCATTGTGCCAGATGATGCACGCTCCACCACAGTAAAGTGTCGGGTAAGATACTTAACCTGAGTAGTTGTGGGTTAAACTGTCATATGTTTTTTTTGATAGGATGAATTTCTTTTTTCCTGAATCTTCTGAGTCTAGAAGAATCTTGAGAGATTACCTATGTGTCTGCTGTGTAGTCTACAATTAATCTAGTCATCGAACAAATGTGTGTTGAATACCTGCCATGGCTTCACTCATTGAAGTGGTTTGTAGGTTTGAACTGCAAAAAAATAACAATGTGGCTCTTTTATGTATGAATCTAGGAGACAGAAGTCCCATAAGAAGGGGCTGGAGAGACGGTTCAGTGTTTAAGAGCACTGGCTGCTCTTCCAGAGGACCTAGGTTTCATTCCTAGCACCCACATGGTGGCTCACAACTGTGTTGAAACTCCAGTTCCAGGGGATCTGACACCTTCTTCTGAACTCCGAGGACACCAAGCATGCAAGTAATACACAGACACATATGTAGGCAAAACACCCATACACATAAGATAAAATATAAATAAATTTTAAATAAATTAATTTCTTAAATACAACATAGTAGCTGGGTGCGGTAGCACACACATTTGATCCCAGCACTTCGCAGGCAGAGGCAGGCAGATCTCTGTGAGTTCGAGGCCAGCCTGGTCTACATAGTGAGTTCCAGGACAACCAGAGCTACATAGTGAGACCCTGTCTCTCTATGTGTATGTGTATGTACGTGTCTATGTGTATGTACGTGTGTGTGTATGTATGTATATACATATATACATACATACATACATACATATATATATATATATATATATATATATATATATATATATTATAGCTGAGGACTAGGTGTTCTGGTGATGTACACTATGAGAACAAGCCTAGTCCAGGGAGGTGAGATTCTCTGGGGAAATAGTAAGTTAGGTGATAAAGTAAATGTGAGTTAGAAAGGGGACAGAGGGAGGAAAAAGTGAAAAAGATCCCAGGTCAAAGTAATAATGATAAATGTAAAATGTTCTTAAGAACTTGAGAAATCCAGGACTGAGTTCCTAAAAGAAGGATATTCTATCTGAATGACAAGAGTCGTGAGCTATCCTTCTTGGACCAACTGCATTCTTGTCTGAGAACAGCACCATCTTGTGGCGTGTGGCTGTCAGTGCAGATGTACCAACAGACCTTAGATGCCATCTCTGCGGTGTGAAGTATTCAATCCACTGGCTTCCAACTTTGAGTGCCGTTGACCATCTGCCTCCTTATGGATCCATATTTTGCACAGCATGTGTCAAAATGCACAGTTTATCTCTTTTTTTCCTAACTTGGTTAATAAGCCAATATGGTTTCATTTAAAAGGAAATACATTGTTCTCATGGTTAACCTTGTAAATCACCTTATTCTCTCTTTTATAAAGTCATAGTTGCTTCTGGCATTATTTCCTCTTCTGAAAATGAGCCTGATAAGTAGGTACTTAAAAAATATTCCTTGCTTAGTCTTTTAATGAGAAAAGGTTTGTTTTATTAAAGTTGCTGATTCTCCATTCTTATCTTTGAGAACCCAGTACAAATCCAAGCTAGACTAAGAAGTTTAACCGTAATTGTGTTCAACTTTTATATCATAGAGATGGAGAGTAAGACCCAAGAAGAAGGAAAAGGCAAACCTCGTTTCTGTTCTCGATGTCAAACTGTATGCTGGCATATTTGTAGTCATAATAGAGAAGCAATTAGAAGAGATAAAACTGGGTCCTTCTGGGCATGGAAAGGAGCCCAGGATGTCACGACAACAGTGGACAAGAAGGAGAAGACCATGTGATGGGATCAGAGAGGCAGGCTAAGGTCTCCATCATGAAGGCCCCTGGGCCACATTAACTCTCTTGATCTCTTCTCAGACCACGGGAAAACAGTAAAGAATGGAAGTTATTCTTTAAAACCTGGAAATCTCTTGACAGCTCAAGTTTTTAATGCCCATGTGTGAGAGTCAAATCATGGGTTTAAAGTAGCATCATCATGCAGGCTAACAACGAGACTTTATTTCCAGTGAGGACCAGAACCTGAGGAGACAAGATTTTAAGTTGAATGTGGAAGGAAATCCTCAAACAAGTGTTACGTGATCTTGGACACAAGGATATTAATGCTTCTGTATCCTTGAAAAACATCCCTAGGCTACAGTTTCCTTAGGAGTGATCATTACCTCAGGGTTTTGGAGCATGATTTTATGCAAAATGAAGGTTTAAATGAAGGTTTAAATACAGAATCCTTACAAAGTAATTTAGCCAGGGCCAGGCGGTGGTAGCGCACGCCTTTAATCCCAGCACTCGGGAGGCAGAGGCAGGCGGATATCTGTGAGTTCGAGGCCAGCCTGGGCTACCAAGTGAGTCCCAGGAAAGGTGCAAAACTACACAGAGAAACCCTGTCTCGAAAAATAAAAAAAATAAAAAATAAAAAATAAAAGTAATTTAGCCATTGCAATTCCTTGTTTGACTGGAAGTGAGGGTGTGAAGTTTGAAAACCTATAGACATACAGTATCCTTTATTTTTTTATTTTAATTTTTAAAATGCGTGTGTGGGAGTGTATGTGTGTGCACTTGTCTGTGGCGGTCAGGGTCAGACTGGCGGTCTTCTTTGGTCACTTCCAATCTTGCTCTTTGAAGCAGTGTTTCTTACTGAACTGGGGGGCACTGTTTTGGCTAGGAGGGCTACCCAGGAAGCTCCAGGCTTCTACATGTCTCTGTCCCCACTGCTGGGATTACAGATACTTTTTATACATGTTCTGGGGATCTGAACTCAAGTCCTCATACTCATGTGACAAGTTCTTCACTGATTAAGCTGTCTCCCTAGCCCTGGGATGCAAAGTATCTTTCATACTAGCGGTAAGTCAATGATCTCAATAATATAAGAATAGTTTTATATTTATCCACCCAAGGTCACCAGGACTCTAAAACTCTATATTCAAGTCTGTTAGATACCTCTACCTATCCCACAGGTACCTCCCAAGGCAGTGTGTAAACTGTTTTAACATCCTGGAACTCAGCCCTTGGACCCCAGACTGCATCTTCTAGCTGAGTACATTTAAACACTGCTGTTGATCCCTTAGCTTCATTAAGAACCTTCGGGTCATCTTCCATCCTTTCCTCCCTGCTTCCTGACCACCTGGCTTGTAGACCTCCTCAGAACCATTTGAGTTAGCATGATATTTCCACTTCTGTTATAATTGCCATTTCAGACCCTGATGAGGTCACTGTACCTGCCTGCACAAGCCCTCTGCCTAGCCTTGATTGTTTCTCGTCTATCTAACACACAAGCTAACTTTCTAAATAAGAGCCTGATCAGACCCCTCACTCTTCGGGTGTTTTTATTTCTTCCCACAACAAGTCTAAACTCCTTAGGATGGTCTCAAGGGGCTTCGTGGTCTTGCTCATGAGCTCTCTTCCCAGCTCCACGTCCCCCAGTCCTTAAACCTAGCTGCACAGACTTCGGCCACTTTCTCAGAGAAACCAAGTCCTCCTTTGCCAGGCTCCTCTTCTGTCTAGAATGCACCTTTTCCTCTCTACATCCTTTATGATGTCACAGAGTTGCTAATTCTTCCAGGAAGCTGTTTCCCAGCCTTAGCTCCAACCCGAGTTAAACGCCCATCCTAAAAGAAGATTATATAATTGCACTTTGCAGTTTATAATGCACTTTTACATAATAATGATTTAGTTTCTTCCAAAATGGTAGGTGTACATCCACTTCATAGATAAGGATCAGGGAAATTAACCTCCAAGATCAGTCAGCTGGATGTCTGATGGGTGATGGTGTTCTGTATGCTATGAATGTATTGTTCTCATTGGTTGACAAATAAAATGTTGATTGGCCATTAGCTCAGGCTTATTATTGACTAGTCTGTGGGGCTGGACAGGACCAGAAAAAAACTTCAGCTACAGATGTCAAAGAAGAGAACCTTGGTACCTTTATACCTATTGGAACCAAATCAGAGAGCAGACGGTGCCCGCTCCAAGTGGTGACATACCGCCCCAAGTCCAGAAATGATCCTTGTCTTTCACATCCCTACCCCTTCACTCTGATCAGCATAGCAGGAAGCCACCTTCTGTAGCTCAGCACTTTAGGCTGTGGAAATGTATTTTTAAATGTTGAAAATGTCATTTTCCTGACATTTCTGAAAGGGCTTCCAGAAGTGAAAGCCAATTAGGCAATGACTTTGTTGATTAATTCATCACGCAATTAATGTAGAAAGGACACTTTGAAATAGTCAGATGAAAGACCTGGATAAGGGCAGTCAGAGCAGAACACTTCCTTGATGTTCCAGGCTCTGGGGGTGTGGGCTGTTGAGAACAGAAACCCTGGTTGATGGGCAGCAGGAGTTCTCGTGGAGAACGAAAACAGAGCTCCCATCTGCCCCTGGGCCTCTGACACAGCAGAAACAGTGGTGTTGGTGTGTTGGTGGCAAGTGGAACCGCTGTGAGCCTCTGGCACTCAGCAGGGCAGTTACAGGACAGCCACAGTTCTGGGCTTATGGAGCGGGCAAGTTTTGGAAACTCTTTGGCTTGCTGCCTGATCTCCACAGAGGCTGAATGCCTTAACCATGGAATGTGAGGTAGCCATGTGACCAAAGCTTTCTATCACAAAATGGCGTTGTTTGCCAACTTACTCTTAACATTGGGTGGAGCAACAGCAATCTGTCATCAAATAAAGTCATAGTTTCATTTCTATGGATGTGATAAGATGCAAGTTTTATGATAAAAAAGCAAGTTTGAGGGAAAAGGCTTTATTTTAGCTCACGGTTCCAGTCTGTAAGGCATCATTGCAGGAAGTCAAGGCAGGAACCCAAATCAACTAGTCATATCCACAGTCAATAGCAAAAAGAAAGGAAAGCATGCATGTTTACATTTCAACTAGCTTTCTCTACTCTTCTACAGTCCAAAGACCCAAACCAAGGAACGATGCTGCCCATTTTCAGGCTGGGTCTTCACTTAAGGCAATCAAAACAATCCCCCATTGATGGCAAGTTGACAATTAAAACTAACGATCACACTGGCAATGGTGTACAGGAAGCCAACCTGGCGATCTTGGGAGGTGAAGTAGCTTAAGCAGGTGACTTAGGCTCTGTCAACACCAACTGCCTTCTCCCTCCCGATATGGGTCTTTGGACCTGCCATGCTCCTTCCAGTGGATTAGCTGAGGGAGAATTGAAGCCTGTTCTGTTTTACTGTCCACAAAAGAATAGCTACAGCACTATAGTCCATTCTTTCAAGGTTGTGTTGCTTTGCTCTCTTACATTCCCCTGCCCCAGAGCTTAGGCTCAAGCCTGGGGCTCTGCATATGCCAGGCAAGGGAATCTCCCACTGACTGCATCCCCAGACCTTCTCTCTGTCCCTTATTATTGCCTTCCTTCTACTTTAGACTTCCTTTTATCTTTCTCTCTTTTTTTTCTAATCTGCTTGTAAAAACTTGGAGCATTGGTTTTAGATGTTTATTCTTTTCCTAGGAAGTCATTCAGTGCTCTAAGCACCTTCCTAAGCACTGCTTTGGGTACACCTAACTTCATTCATGTATGTGTTTTGGTGTATGTATTTTGATGTGCTAGGGATCGAACCTAGGACCTCTCATACTAGGCAAATGTTCTGTACTCCACAAAGTTTAGTATGTGTTGTTTTCACGTTGTCTAATTTCCATTGTGTGGGATTTTCCCCAACCACTTTTCTGTGGTTGATTTAGAATTTAATTTAGCTGTGGTCAGACACCATGCTCTAAATGACTAGAATTTTTAAAAATATTTTGACACTTGGTGTTCTATACAGCATTTAGTCTATGTGCACTCGAATATAAAGTATACATTGCTATTGTTGAGTAAATATTCTATAAATGTCAGTTTAGTCAGGTTGGCTAGTAGTGGTGTTCAAGTATTCAATATCCAATTTTCTTTTGGTATGCACATGTATTGTGTATGTACAGGTGCACATGTGTTTACATGGCTACATGTGCACGCATATGCAGGCGGAAGCCAAGGTCAACCTCAGATATTGTTCCTTAGAACCGTCCACCTTGGTGTGTGTGTTTGTGTGTGTGTGTGTGTGTGTGTGTTACATGTGTGCACATGTCTATGAAGATGCATGAGTACATAGACATACAGAAGATGTAGGCTGATGTCAAATACCTTCCTTTATCACTCACTATCCACCTTTTTTTTTTTTTAGTCAATATCTTTCACTAAACATGAAGCTCACTGATGAGCTCACTGGCCAGATACCAGACTAGTTGGCCTGTGAGCTCCAGGAATCCTCCTGTCTCCCCCACCCTGGCCCTGGGAGTCCACATGCACAATGCCATGCTCAGCTTTTCTCCTGGGTGCTGGGGATCCAAACTCAGGTCCCCAAGGTTACTCAGTAAGCCATCTCCCAGCTCAACCTTGGTTTTTGAGACAGATCTTTCTCTAGGACCTGGAGTTCACTGCTTAAGCTGTGCTGGCCGACTGGATCCTCCGTTCTCTTCCACTCAGGTGTTGGGATTATCAGTACGGGTGGCCATGACTGGCTTTTGACATGGATCCAGCAAGCACTTTACCAAATGAATTATCTTTACAGCCCTAACATTCAATATGCTTACCAATTTGTATTTTCTTTTGACAAACTTGTTCTATCAATTGATCTGAGCAGCTGAGATTTAAATTTCCAGTTATACGGGATGTTTTTCTTTTTCTCTACTTTGCTCTGGAGTTTGTGTTGGATCTTTTTTTTAAAAAAAAAAAAATAACTACTAATGTATCTATGTTTTTCGATCCACAAGAGTTTGTTGTAGAAAGCATATAGTTGAGTTTTGTCTAATTATTTATGCATATTTCTATTTTTGCCTTTTAGTGTGAGTGTTTAAACCACTTACATGTAATGTAATTCTCTTTGTGGTTAGATTTCAATCTACTGTGTTAATTTTTTAATAATCTTTAAGGAGTTATTTTTCTTCTATGTGTACAGATGTTTTACCTACCTGTGTATCTGTGTACTACGTGTATGCATTGCCCACTAAGGCCAGAAGAGAGTGTTGGAGACTCTGGAACTGGACTTAGAGATGGTTGTGAGCTACCAAATGGGTGTGAGAAACCCAACCCTGGTTCTCTGCAAGAGCAACAAGTGCTCTTAACTGCTGAGCCCGCTCTGCAGGATCAAGTCTACAGAATTACTTTTAAAATGTAGGTTTTGTTCCTCTTTTTCTTCTTCATAGCATTTTTTGGGAAGTAGCTATTTTCATGATTTATTTTTTTCACCTAAACAAGTTCTGCTTGAGTATTTAAAATATTTTCTACTTTACCTTATAATATTTTTATTTATAGCCTTTATCGTGCTTATAAGATTTCCAATAGTTGTTTTAGCATTCCTGTCTGCTAATTTTATTTCCTCTTGCTATTTTTCAGTCTGTTTTCATTAACTGATTTTTTTGTTGTTGTTTCTTGGCTCAGTTACAGCTCTTTTTTTATTGTTTCTCTGCATACCCAGTAATTTGCAACTGGATATTGGCTATTTAAGTTCCATGCTATTCAGTTCTAAACATTATTATATTATTTAGAGACTATTCCATTCGTCTGGCTACAAGTAGTTTATCTACAGAACAGTTTGATTCTTTTGATACTTGATGTCAGTGCCATAATTTTGTTTTGTTTATTTTGTTTGTTTTTCAAGACAGGGTTTCTCTGTGTAGTGTTGGCTGTCCTGGAACTCACTCTGTAGACCTCTAACTCAGAGATCCACCTGCCTCTGCCTCCCAAGTGCTGGGGTTAAAGGTGTGCACCATCACTGCTTGGCCCATAATTTTGGTTTTAAAGTGACTCCAGAGCAGCTCATATCCTAGGAAATTTCGACCTACTTCTAAGCGTGACTCTGGCGTGTGGCCTTCTGCCCAATCCTGCATGTTACCAGGTGGCTGGACTCCAACTCCTTCAACCATAGGCCCCTGAAGGACTTGTTCCGACAAGAAGCTGTGAGTCCTTCCACAATTCTAGACCTCTTTCTTTGCAGCACAACTTTTTTTGTCCTAAAATTTCCAGTCTTCTCAATACCCCCAGACCCTCCTTTCTCTGTCCTCATTCAGTGAGCACGCATGTCCTGTGCTCCACCGCCTTGGAACTGATTCAGGCAGGCAGTGCGGCCTTGGCCTTGGTCCTAAAGCTGCTGTTTCCCCACTGTGTTTCAGACCTGTCTCTGACTCCTCCCCTCAGTCCCGCTTTCCTGTCCCTCCCCGTCCTCCTCACTCCTCCTCCCAGGAGCACTACTTCTGTCTTCAGCCAGTCCTCACATTCACTGGTGTCTCAACTCACATCCCAAGATCAACTGGCAACTCTGAAAGGCTGGCTCATTACCAATGGATAGAGTGAGTAGTGCTGGCAGCTTTAACAAATAAGCCCTGGTCCCTGTAGCTAAATTCAGTGACTTGGGGTTCAGATTCCTTCCCCTCAGATCTTCCCCACCCTGTGTCTGGGCAATGGGAGGCGATGACAGGCTCAATGGTGTTCATTGGGTTAATGTTAAATTCCACTTCAGGGTTTGGGAGACGGCTCAGACAATAAAGTGAGGGCCTGAGTTCATATCCTCAGCACCCACATAAGAGCCGGGCGCCACGGTACACATGGTACCCCAGAAGTGGAGGGCAGAGAC